>NW_027526295.1:147369051-147404095 GCF_048455015.1 Haemaphysalis longicornis
GGTGTCCTGAAATTTAGACTGCCGGAGGGCCTTACGATTCGTTTCCAATGGAACACGTTCTCCGGCGTGGCACAAGCAAACGGGCCTATTTCGGGGTCAGATTTCCGTTGGCCGCATATAGTCGTCTTACGCCCAGCGTGTACGAAATGGGAAACATCTGCGGACGGTTTTGACCAAGGAGCGTGCGTCATGCGTTGGAACAACAATTTTTGTACTGCTCCGTACACGCGCCTGGAGTGATCAAATAAGGGCGCGCCGTGTGCCGTAACCTTTCTCTTTCCCTGTCTCTCTCTTACGCCACATCGCACGCGCAGACGCCTCTCCAATGCGACATCTTCACGAGAGAAGGTGGCGATGTTTGCGTATTCGCCGCTGTTGTGATCTCGGCGCCGCGGGCTCTTGTTTGCTGGGGATGTCGCCCGGAGTGCCTTGGCCAGCACGCCCCTTTCACTTTTGCCGTGAAGTTGACTCCGTATTCCGGTCAGCCGCGCTCTCCTCATTCGGGGCGCAAACACGCGCACTCCGGATGAGGACAGCCCTTGTGTGGACACAGCGGCGGGCTCCCCTGACCGGCGTATGTTTTGCTTCGCTTCCCATCCTGCCGGACCCCTTTATCATTTCTGCCCCTTGGCGATCCCGCCGCTGGCTGCTTTGCAGTCAAGCGGGCCCTGTCGGGCCGGCCAGTGGGTATGCACCGCGTGTGTGTGTGTGTGTGTGTGTGTGCACGGCTCGGCCGACGAGGAGCGGGAGGAAAAGGCTAGGATAAACAGGAAGTGGGCCTCTCACCACTCCTGATGCGCGGGGCTCCCAAGATTGTGTCCTTGGCGGGCCGAGTCCTCTGCCCCATATCTGCCGGCACTGCGGGGCATTCCGACGGCTTGACACGGCGGGAAAACGAATTTGACAGTGCGCGATGTTCGGCGCGCTATCTTTTTTCTCTCGCTCGGCTAGGTTGGTTGGTTTGGCGTGGGCCTTGATACAGGGGGACCTGGACGGACGCGGGCTAGGACGGGGTTGGCGAATAGAGACGTATAAATGTGGGAGGAGCAACACCGGAGCTCGAAGAAGAAAGAAAGGAGGAAAAAAGAACACGAGCCGGAAGAGCGAAGATTGCTCGCGCTGGCGAGTGCATCTCTCTCGGTGGAAGGAGTCGTCGCTTGCTCCTCCTTCAGCGGGAAAGCGTCTTCTCCCGTATAAATCACTTGCCGGGGGAAATTGGGTGACGCCCGAGTTCCATCGCTCCTGCTGCCTCTTCTTGGAGCCGCCTGCTCATGTTTACTGCCCTGGCCGCATATCCGCTGTTCTCACGCTTCTCATACCCAGCGCCGTCTGCTGCGAGCACCATATTCCCCGTAACGGACTTTATATATATATATATATATATATATATATATATATATATATATATATATATATATATATATATATATATATATATATATATATATATATATATATATATATATATATATATATATTATAACTTTTTAAAAAAAGGAACGCCAGGAAGAAACGTACTATGGGGAATTTTCAGTGTTCACAATTGAGAGCGTAGTAAGCGGGGAATCGTATGAACCGGGAACGTATTAACGGGGTTCTACTATAGACACACGCGCACACACAGTACACTGCGGTTAAGACGAACGTTATAGCTAAGACGAACAACATCCACAATGCAAAAAACCTTCGCTTAAGACGAATTTCTGAAAATACGAACAAATTTTCACGGTCCCTTCGAGTTCGTCTCAACGGGAGTCTTTTCTCTCTATCTCTCTCTCTTTCTCTCTCTCTCTCTCTCTCTCTCTCTCTCTCTCTCTCTATATATATATATATATATATATATATATATATATATATATATATATATATATATATATATATATATATATATATATATATATATATATATATATATATTCTTTATTTATGTCTTTTTGCTTTGATGTTTTAGGTTATTGAACGCCCTTTATCTATTTACTGCTGTGGAAGGGAATTGCGCTAGAAGAAAGGTGTATCATAATGCCTTCGAAGTGTTGTCGTTCCGTAAATACTCGTGACGTCGTTAGGAACAGGGCCATGCAGAATGACATTATCAGAATGCTTATATCGTGTAAGGCGTAAACTTTTTGCATTCGCGCTTTAGCGGAGTCCCACCTGCGTGAATTTAAGCTCGCTATAATACTGCTTCATTTTGCTAAGTTCCCCATTTGAACGGTTTGGCGAATAATGTTTGCGACCCAGTAGGGATTTTTACAGTTGCGATTCGTTTTCATTTAGTAAGGTTTTTGATTGAGTGAAACAATGTGGGGCTATTGTCGACATCGGTCTGTTTTTTGACCGTTGTCCTCAGGTACGCTCTAAACATTTTAGATTAAAACCACTCCAGGAAGTTCTCGCTTTGAACGGGATACAAGTAGGTTACAACCTTGATTTTTCGTTCAGCAATGAGAAGCTTCAGAAGTACACAAGAAACACACCTTAATTTTGAACACACACTGTTCACGCTCTCTGTTTATAGTTTTTTTTTATCTGACGCACTCACGCGTACTACACAGGGTGACGGACTTGAGAATGGAGAAATGCATGACGAATGCCCTTCAAAACATAGCTTTGGAGCCAAAATAGCTGTATCGATAAAACTGCTGCAAGCGTTGCTGAGCAGCCCTCTTCTGAGTCCACGCCACCCTTCCTAGTTTACACGTTCACTTCCAGGCCTAGAGGTCCTGATCTCAGTTCCACGAAGATAAGAAGAAAAAATGGCATCATCTCCACTACGCGTGGATGATGGCGAGGGTGCGGAGTACGGGGACTCGAAATGACATCCCAGTTGCGCCCCGAGTGACATCCGATTTGCGCCCCGGCCGTCATTCGATTTGAGCCGTGAGTTGCACCTCGATTATTCCCTAAATGAAACTGCAACTCACGGCTCAAATCGAATTTCGCTTGATATTCGCTTGATGGTGGTGTGCGCACGGATGGACGCGGACAGACATTGGGAGCTCCTGAGGTACTCCGCACCGTTACAGGCGAGGGAGTACGCCATTTGACTTACGGGTGCTAACTCACGGTCGTAGCCCAATGGGTAAGACGTCTGACACTAACTCTGTCTGGTCTACCAGACACAGGCTGGCATCCTGCCGGTGCCTGTGTGATTTTTTGCTATTGTAAATGCTATGCGAACGGACGCGGGCGGACATTGCGCGGTCCTAAGGTACTTCGCACCTGAAAAAAAATTTTGTTCAGACCTCTGAACTAGTACCGGACCTGCTTAACGTTGGACACGGTGTCATAGGTTCGTGGGCTGACTTAGAACAGTTTGGGTTTGTCTAAGTGCGTGAAAAAGCAGCTGATGGGGCCAAGAACGAAACTTGCATGCTACCTCCAGGGCTCAGTACAAGGATGCCTTAAGTATTTCGTGACCAAAGATGCTTGCTGTTTCTGCTTCCAGGCTGCCGAAATGTGTCCTCAAGGAAGAATAAGTTCCTCTCCGATCGCATTTTACGTTTATGTGTTGAAAAACTTGCAACGGAGTCACGGAATGAGTCTTGGGCTGTGCACAGAAGTCTACAAGGAATGTGGCGTACAGGCCTGCTGCTTGACAGACGTGCTTAGTTGTGTGTTTAGTAGCACGGAAATTTGTTGAAACACGCGTGCTTGTTCTCTCTATACCGATTGTTAGCATACTTGGGAGCTTTTCTCCGCCGAACTGTCTGTGGCTGGCGTTGTCTGCATTTAAAATTGCGCCATTTTACTCCTTTAGTTTCGGCCTCCCAATCAAATCGCGTCAAATCAAATCGAGTGAAATGAAATCATTCCAGCCAAAACTTCGCACGTCACTCGCAGTCACTGAAATGTCTTTTTCCCCGTTTTCTTCTTTCTGCTCTTCGCAGGTAAGCCTCCTTCGGAGATCGCCTTCCTCCTGCCCTGACAGAAGGGGGGCCGAAGCTGCACTCGTGTCGCTGCCGGCTGTTGGGTCCTTCGGCTCCACGCAACCACGCAGTTCGTTCGACAAGTCAGACCGTTCGTCTCGCGCTGTCGCTGAGATGCCACGGTTGTGCGGTCACGTGGCGTCTCGGTGATGTGGCGATTTTCCGGGCTGCAATTGACGCAAGTCGGTTATGATTGGCAACCGCAGTCACTATGCGCCTCCTTTTAGAAATGCGTCCAGCGTGTATAACTTTTTAGCTGTGCGTCCCATTCGACAACAAGTTCAGCGATACGAACCAAAGCACTTTCGGCGGATTGTACGACTTCCGTTTCGTTAGTTTCCGTTTCCGTACGACTTCCGTTCCGCTAAGCACTTTAAGAAATTCCGCAGTGACGGGCTGGTTTATGTTAAAATGTCGCTGAAATATTCTACTTTATGACTGAAATATTTTGGTAGTTACGCACGTGCACGCGTTTGATCAAGTGGAAAATATATGCAACAAAACATAATTGTAAAGAAACTGCTTTGTTCGAAATCTCGCTAGGTTTTAAATGTTCCATCGTAACCACTGCAATGCATTCAGAGCGAACCATTCGGATTGTAACGAAATATCGCATTAACGAAGGTATTTTTTCATCCCGAGGGCTTCGTTATAAGGAAGGTTTCCTGTATACAATAATGGAATACGTCATCCCGTATGTATATCGCCTCGCAATGCTTTCTTTCTTGATCAATCAGATAACCTTTTTATAAATCGTGGCATGGAGTGAAACATTTCTACAGCAGTGCGTGTACTATGATCGACAGCCACGCTTCATGAGAGTAAGAGGTGGGAATCGTCAAGTATTAGCGCACATTGTTTTTACCCGCACTATAACCCCCCCCCCCCCCCAAAAAAAAAAAAAATTCTGGCCGCTGTCCTGCCAGAAATTTTCTGAAAGTCATGTTTTCTGTTGTTTGTGTATCTGTTATTTTACAAGCATTTTCTGTATTTGACTACAGAAAATTTGTCAACTCCCTGTCTTCAGTTTTTAGTTTTTCGCTTTTTTACAAAATGGTTCTGTTATCGAAGGTCCTGTTTTTCTCAACAGAAAATGTGGGAACCTTCCGGGTTTTTTTTTATTTTTTGCTTTTTACAGATTATTTGTGTTGTGCTTACATTGTTTTTCCTTGCCAAAATTGTAATGCTTATTCACATTTCTGGATTCATAAATCGTGGCATGGAGTGAAAAAATTCTACAGCTGTGCGTGTGCTATGATAGAGAACCACGCTTCATGAGAGCAAATGATGGTAATCGTAAAGTACTAGCTCACATTTTTTAACCCTTCGTTCGAACCAACTCGGCGCCCAGACTGGGTATGCGCGCTCTGATGGAGCTTTGAGCCTTCGTACAAGCGACGCTGCGGCTACTTGGTCTGTAGTCATCAGCAACGACGGGCTCCGTGTTTTGTGCGATTGGCTTTCGCCCTTTTTAACACGAAAGTGTTTTACTCCGGTATTCACGGAGATTTCACTCACGTCATATCCGTCACGGAAATGATGCCAGCACAACTAAGCAAGCGGCCTGTAAAGGGTGCACCCCCGCACACAGGGTCTTCTTGCGGGGATGCAACATTTAGCACTAAAGAGTACGTTATAGTTAGGGTTGTTCGTTTTCGGGTTTTATATTTGAACACGAAAGTATTTTATGCCGGGATACACCAAGATTTTACTGACGTCATATCAGTCACGGAAATTGCGCCAGTACACCTTTGCCGAAGCGACCCGCCAGCAGGACGTCGCTCGCCAAGCACACCCACAAGGCAGCCGCCGACCCGCAAATCATGCTCATGCAGATTTCGCTGCACATTTCACTTTCGTGTTTTACAGATATCTATGACAGAGGAATCAACCACTGTTTTTACCCTAAAGGGAGCCTCGTCATTTGTGTAAGAATCAATTGGCGTGTCAGTAGTTGACGCAGGTATGCTGTTTTATCATCTGGCTGTTTTATCCCCCGCCATCTCGAGAGTGATAGAGGTCATGTTGACGCAGTGTTCCAAACTAATTCCAATGCGTGCGACAGAAGTGTGCTACCGGGTCGCTCCGACCAAACGAACTTTGATAGCTGTGAGGACTTAGACAATTGAGTATAAATTGAATGCGCCATATTTTCTTTCATCTTACAAACAGGCGCGGTATATTTTCGTTAACTTTCTGTTATTAGTAAAACGTCTACACGTCCGGTTACGTCCAACCTTGGACCTCGTCCTGACTCCTCTATCTCACCAATTTGCGAAACTCGTGCGTTCGGCTGGCAGACGTGCGAATTATCCTAATGCATGCAAACGCACGCCTGTTCACGCCTGCATTGTTTCCGTCGGACGTACACGCCAACGTATTTGACCTCTTTGCGAAAAAAAAAAAACCAACCTTGGTACACTCAACGTTATCGCTTTCGCAGATGGAGACAATTCCATTTGGACACCTAGCTGTGTTCAACCTCGTGAAAGTCATCGCGCGTTCACCGTTCCGCACCGTTGCTGTTGTACATTTTTATCCGCAGTTTTTTTCCACCGCGTTCGGTCCCACGCACGGCAGAGTGAGGATTCCCCGCACGCCGCTGAATCTTCATCTGTAGCCGCGCTGACGTTGGAATTATAACAGCTGTCGGCAGCTGTCGCCCGGGCTCTAATTGGATAGGTTCTTCGCCGGCGCGGGGGCTCCGTCATTGGGACAATAGGGAATTGGGGCGAATGCGGTTCCTCACGCATGCGCTGGCGAATTAATGAATGAATCGAAGGACGCACTGAAGTACGGGTGCGAGAGAAAACGCGTGCGGCCTTCGGAGGCGCGCGGAATCAGCGACTCCGCGCACCCTTCGCGACCGGGGCGCTGCTCGGTTCGGGACCCACGTCGCGCCTGCGGGAACGGTGGCTGCGCGAGCGCGAAATGTGGCGCTCTGCTTCGGGGCGCGGCGCGCATCTTTGGGAAATCTGGTCTTCATCCGCTTAGACGTTAATCCGTTTAGACCACCCCCGAAAGGGCGCGCCCTCGCTGTAGGCGAATTCTCGCGGGTACTGGGCTCCGCCGTTTTCTCTGTGCCCCGAGGAACCGTTTGACACGCTAACCGGGCACCGTGTAGACCGTTCCCGCGGAGTGTTTTTACAGGCCCAACCCTTTACTTTTAGCCATTTCGGGTTCGCGATGCAGACGCCGAAACTTTTCTTCGCGTTTTTTTTTTTAATTTAAAATCTCGCTCCCGATGGTGTACTCCCCTCTCTCTCTCCTGAGCGCGCGCACGCGTGCATTTTCCCGGCATAATTTAGCGATGAATTTATATGTACCGCGCTTTGCAACGCAAGAGGCCCGAGTGCGGGACACTTGTATACTGACGCGGCGATT
This sequence comes from Haemaphysalis longicornis, assembly GCF_048455015.1. NCBI lineage: Eukaryota > Metazoa > Arthropoda > Arachnida > Ixodida > Ixodidae > Haemaphysalis > Haemaphysalis longicornis. Next base: position 147,376,365 of record NW_027526295.1, read on the forward strand.
TCGTGGGCGTCGCCCCTGTTCACGCCTTTTGGCATGGTTCGAATTGGTAATGGCAGAGGCCTTCAATGCTTTTTGGTAATGGCGTGCAATGGCGCAGTGGAGTGAAATTTCGCAATTTTTGTCCGCAATACATTGCCGGAGATGCATATACAGCTATCTGTGTCGTCATGATGACGGTCGTCTCCTCTTGAAATTGGCACATGAAAACGTCGCGTAAGGTGCAACTTATTTGGCCCAGTGGCGTAAATCCAGCAACATCACAAGGGAGGACTCATCCTGCATTGGCGGACATTATATTTTTATATATAGGTATTAATTTAAGAAATATTTTCCGCACAATTTGTGGGTCAGAACGCCCTTGACCTCCTCCTCCCCCCTCCCATGATTTACGCCACTGTATTGGGTTACAATAATTTGAACTGCCTGAGTTAACTCAGTGACATTACCCCGCTCATCGGTTCTCGTCGCCGACCCGTTAAAAAAAATGATAAAAATAATGACAGAATTTTGCGTCCAGGCAGAAATTAGTGACCATACTTGGGATATTGCGAAAGTCGGGAAAGGTCAAGTTGAGGTGCTACAGGCTCACAAACATGACGTGCGTGCCGTTATGCTTGTTTAGCGTACTTTGACAACTACAGAACGTAAACAAAACCCTTCGACGTCCTCTTCGTTAGATAAATACACTGAGCGTTGGCCATGGGGCCGTCTTTGCTGTCCATCGCCCGGGTCTCACCGTGGCCTTCTCCGCTGCAATTTAACCCCCAGCGCACGCTTTGTTCTTACGTATGTGTATGGAAATTGAGTGCGAACAGAGTAGAATTGCCGCGCACCGTTTGACATCACTTCGGCCCGAATGTTTAAATTTCGCAGGTAAAAAAGTGAAAGAGAGCGAAAAAAATGGGATGATAGCTAACCTGTCGTGTTGCTGCTACATCCGCGAAATGTTTGCAATTTGACTTAGCGTTCGACTTTTTGCCCGGAATTTGTTTTGCTTCAAAGATCGCGTCATGCCTAATGCTTACGTGTCAGCTCCGTGAGCTACTTTAATTCAGGCCAGTTCCATCCAAGGAAATCACGCGTTCATCACCCAGTCTTCAGCAGTGCGTCCGGGTAACGGAGGCGTCCAGACCAACGCTCGAAGCGAGGTCTTCAATATTTTTGTTTATTTCGGGCGCCAACAATACCCAGCACCCCACCCACACCTATCCAGAACCGAATGTACAATACTCCGGCGACTAACAAACTCTTACCCCCACAATACCCTACTCCATGCAATGTACCCCACCCTCTACCCCGCATCTTGCAAATACTGCCCCATCCTGGGACCCTATACCATCTGGTATGGGGATGTCAACAAACCCCGTCCCTTACTCCCAATCCCCAACGTACTTACGAGCAGTGGGTGGCACAGCTGACCAGCTCCTACCTCTCCTCCCAGCGTAGCTTGGTAGAGAGGGCCCGGGTGGCCAGCGCAGGCCAGGCTATCCCGGACTAGAGGAAACCCCCCACCAGGCGGGTGCTCAGACAGCAGCACCTAAGGCTGTCTTTTATTCCTTATATTCTTTCTTTATAAGTTTATAATAAGTTTATAAATTATATATATAAAGTTTATAAATAAGTTTATATCTTTATAAGTTTATTCCTTATTTTATAAGTTTATTCCTCCCCTCCTCCTTCGTGATTTTATCAAATTCTTACTCGTGTGCAAAACAACAACAATAACAACAGAAAACAAACAAATCGGAATTCCCATTCATCTAACGAGAAATATGGTTGAAACGCGAAGCTTTCTCTCATGAAACCCGAGTCAAAGTCAAAATCCGAAGTCCAAACTGGTTCTTCCGTGTCGGAATGGCGTTATCGGATAGACGTGGGCTTCATACCGCGAGGGGCCCAGGTTCTACTCCGACCACCGCGATGCGCTTAATGTGCCTTCGCTTATCATCAGCATTTCGTGAAGCCCTTTGTGTGAAGTTGGCTTTCCTGCAGTGCGTTCTACTCGGGCGCGCGACGCCATCAGCGAGGCGTAGCAAGCTTCGCTTTAAAAATTCTCGCTTCCTGAGGCAGTGCCGCTAATCGTTTTGATTGTGTAATGTCTTCGGAGCTAATGCCCCTTTTTATGGCGAGTGTTTAATGAACTCCAAATTTAGCTTAAACCTTTAATCTATCGGTTTTACGTTTTTAAATGTCGTGGCCTGCACTGCTCATTTCGAAAGAGACATTCCCCCCTGTACTAGGAGTTCAATGAAGAGGCGTTGTTACTGGGCGCAGTTAGTTGAGGCGCATCCCAAAGTGCAAGAAGCGCCGAGGTGTGTCGCGTGCACCTTCCGAGCTCGTTTCTGCACGAGTGTCGTCACCGCTATACACGGTTTTAACTAGCTCCGAGGCAGCGCGCGGAAAGAACGAAAGAGAAGCCGAGCGTGTTGTTTCGATCGGTAAGGCGAGCATGGGTGGATGTTCCGGGGATGAGAAAAGGGGCTCCGCTTTCCTTGGCGGCCAGAACAAAGGCATCCTCCTCCTATGCTAGGGAATCGTCGCTTCGGTGTCTCGGTGTCGCTTTACACCAGCGACAAGCTCTCTGTTCCCTGCTGCTCCCATTTTCGCTCTTTCTCTTGCCTTTGTTTCTTGGGTCCGTTTGGCGTTTCCTCGCTCTCGCGTTTCCTTTGTGTGTGTTTCCCCGAGCCTCCCTGGTGGTGCTTCTTCTCTTTAGGCCCGCGCCCCTTCTTGCTGTGTGGGGCGGAGCTGTGCCAGTCCCCGTCCTCCTCCCCCTTCGAGTGGCACTGCGGGTTCATCTTGGCGCGCCGTCATTAACGACGAAGAAATAAGGAGCAAATTCCTTTAACGACCTGACGAAACCACGCACTCCGGCACGTCTTATAATTGTTTCGCTGCTCCTCCATCTTCGTTTTCGCTAACATCGAGAATAGCAGCGGCGAGGAGATTGCTTTCACTCCTCCTCTCTCCCTCTGTGATCTCTCCGCGTGTGTATTTCGTTGCTTTATTTACTTGATTTTTTTTTTCATTATTTCCTTCCCTCTTTCTCTCTCTCACGCGACTTTGTTTTGGCTCGCAGCCGCGCCCGCCGATTCCCGGCCATCAAAGGAGCGCATAATCGATTAGCTTGTGCTTAATCTTGTGACGGGGTTCTGGCGCGTCTATAACCCTGTTTACACTACACTGGCCGGATACAACGAAACCATTGATAGTAATCACCCGTGCATGATTGGTGCTGGTTGAAATTGTCGTGTTCGGGAAGTCCGAGTGGTTGGCGTAGTGAGGTAGTGAGGTGGCTTAGCTGACCGCATGACAGGTGTGAGTCGTGGTGGCGTTAAGAAGGAACACGACCCACGGCGCGTGTCTTGAGTGTAACAGCTTTTTTCTTCCTGCCTTTCTTGATGTGCTGTCCAACAAGAGTCAGGATCGAGCCGGCTAATTGTGCGCTTTACGTCGGTCAAGCCGTTGTAGTTGTTAACCCCCTATCGTGGTCACGTTCCCCGTAATGACTTGCGTTGGTAGTGACCATGGCGAACATGTGTGTTTGGAACTTAGCTTTATCGACGAATACCGTCTTAATTCAAAGTATGGCCTCTAACTCGCAATCAGGAGCAAGGAGCAGATTGACGCCTAACGATGATGTCGTTTTCAGAAAATGCAGACCGGTTGACATCACCGCGTATAATGCACTTTTTGTAAAACGCGCGTTGTCGGAGGAAACGGAAAGTGTGAGACCGAGTTGACGCGTACCGTTAGATTTCCACGCCCAAAAGCAAATGGTCCACATACGGCAAAAGCAGGTGTGTAATAAACAACAAAATTGAAAAAAAAAAAACAACCGGGAAACGAGTACGGCTGATTTCTTGGACTTGCCGAACTACCATCTTTAACGTCAAAAATCGCGAAAAGTAATAGCGAGCCGACGGAAATTTTTTGAAACGTTTTTCTGAAGGACAGCAACCTGTAGTGCCGTGAAATGCCGAATTGGAGCGCCTTGCAGCTTCTGTACTTATGAACGTTTATAAGAGGATATAAACTGCAGCTTGTAAATATTGCAGCGCTGGCTTTTCCACTCGAACACCACGGGCTACGGTTTTGCAGCACCTTCCCGATCGCGTGTTTTACCTTAGTGTTTGGATGACGATAATTAACGTCAAAGCTCGGCCGCTTGTTAGCGCCAGCGATGTGTACGGCAGCCACCGGTAAGGAGCGGCGGGCTCGGTTATTACCTCAGGCAATTAGTCGAACATCCGGGCCGTTGCCTCTTACTCTTGATAAACGAGCGCGGGTAACCGCGCGCTCCAATCTCCCGCCTTGTCCGTGATTACGGGCCTGTGCTGCTGACAGCACAAAGTGGCGCAGAACCGCTGTTCGCACCTCGGTTATTATCTGCCCGTGCTCTCTCAAGACGCGGCGGCTATCGGCGAAGGAAACGACGTTGTCGCTCGCTGCAGGCGAAACTGAAAGCAAAAAAAAAAAAAAAAGAGGGAGGGTGGGTGGGGGGGGGGGGGGGGGGGACGCTGTGGCTTCTGTTTGGAGCGCAAAATTCCTACGAAATTCATGCTTAGAACGAAAGTAGGAGTAGGTGCCGCTGTTCCATGGTTCGCACCGGCGGCGGCGGGACTTGGGCAACACCGACAGTGTACACTGGGCGTCCTCGATTACCAGTCCCGGACGGACCTCGAACTGCCTGAGACGCAATCTGGCGCTCGTTGTTCCCATGTATTCCTATGTGTCACAAACTCGAGCGTACGACGTCTAAAAGTATCGTATAAATTTTTCATTTTATTGTACAGCGCCTAACTCTTCTTCAGTCGTCCGATTCATCCAGTTGGGTTCTATTCGGCCCGAAAAAGGGCTGGAACTTTCTCGAACGAAGCGACAGTAACGAGATCACCCGCCGGCTCGCCGGCGAGAAAACAACAAAAATAAAACCTCAGTCGCTCCAGTTTCGTCGAAGCTTCCAGTACTTTCGAGGAGGTGCGCGTGGCCTTGCCAGCTCTAAAGAGCGTCGATGATTCTAGAAGGGAGAAGAGTGAAGTTATTCGCTGACGGCGGCGGGCGCGCTGTGTGTTGTGCTCTCCCTCTCCGCACCGCCGCGCCTATAAAAAGAGAAGCCGCGCCTAAGCAAACCAGCTACGTTTGGACGTCGTGATTGACAACGGCACCTGCCAGTTTGTACATCACACCATCGGGGACCCGCGCCCTGGAGGACTCCAACGTGCTCCCGGGCCTCGAAAATGACCGTGATCGTCTCGGACGGCCTGGCCTACAGCGAAGCCACGCTTCCCAGGTAGCCGAATCGCCTCCGACAGCGGTGCATCATCCGGCCCGGTCGGTGAATATGCTGGGACTCTGTCTCTCATAAGCATCGAACTGTTCATTTTCTTTTAGTTAACTGCTCCGATTCGTAATCTTCATTTGTTAACGCTCCTGTACTGTTCATTTTCTTTTAGTTAACTGCTCCGATTCGTAATCTTCATTTGTTAACGCTCCTGTTTGTATCATTTTGTCTTATTGGACTGTTTCTTGTATTTGAATTCCATCTAAGTTGCCTGTAATTATCGATCCGTTACCTCGTGCTTGTATTTGTAACTTGCCTGTCTCAATATAAGTCTTTGTGCTGTTTTTCGTTCAAGGCTCTTGTTCATTCTTGCCGCTCTAGTCGGCGAAAGCCGCACATCAGACGGCCACCCCCTTTGTCACCTGTGCCCTGTAGATTCGGTGGGGTTTGTTGGCTCTCTTGAGTCGACTCCCCATATCTTCTGACAGTGCACCCTAAGGACGCCAGAAATTGTCACCCGTTTCCTTAAATTAGGGTGCACTGTCAGAAGATATGGGGAGTCGACTCAAGAGAGCCAACAAACCCCACCGAATCTACAGGGCACAGGTGACAAAGGGGGTGGCCGTCTGATGTGCGGCTTTCGCCGACTAGAGCGGCAAGAATTAACAAGAGCCTTGAACGAAAAACAGCACAAAGACTTATATTGAGACAGGCAAGTTACAAATACAAGCACGAGGTAACGGATCGATAATTACAGGCAACTTAGATGGAATTCAAATACAAGAAACAGTCCAATTAGACAAAATGATACAAACAGGAGCGTTAACAAATGAAGATTACGAATCGGAGCAGTTAACTAAAAGAAAATGAACAGTTCGATGCTTATGAGAGACAGAGTCCCAGCATATTCACCGACCGGGCCGGATGATGCACCGCTGTCGGAGGCGATTCGGCTACCTGGGAAGCGTGGCTTCGCTGTAGGCCAGGCCGTCCGAGACGATCACGGTCATTTTCGAGGCCCGGGAGCACGTTGGAGTCCTCCAGGGCGCGGGTCCCCGATGGTGTGATGTACAAACTGGCAGGTGCCGTTGTCAATCACGACGTCCAAACGTAGCTGGTTTGCTTAGGCGCGGCTTCTCTTTTTATAGGCGCGGCGGTGCGGAGAGGGAGAGCACAACACACAGCGCGCCCGCCGCCGTCAGCGAATAACTTCACTCTTCTCCCTTCTAGAATCATCGACGCTCTTTAGAGCTGGCAAGGCCACGCGCACCTCCTCGAAAGTACTGGAAGCTTCGACGAAACTGGAGCGACTGAGGTTTTATTTTTGTTGTTTTCTCGCCGGCGAGCCGGCGGGTGATCTCGTTACTGTCGCTTCGTTCGAGAAAGTTCCAGCCCTTTTTCGGGCCGAATAGAACCCAACTGGATGAATCGGACGACTGAAGAAGAGTTAGGCGCTGTACAATAAAATGAAAAATTTATACGATACTTTTAGACGTCGTACGCTCGAGTTTGTGACACTATGGAAGTTTTGGGTTTGAAGGGTGCCCTTGGACGTCCCGTGGGCGGTCCAGGACTGGTAAATCGAAGACGCCCGTTGCTGCTCCTTGGCTCTTGAGTTTAGTCCCGGCTGGGATGAGTCCAGATGGCCTCCATGCGAGGGGACGCAGTGCACGCGAGGCAATTTGTGAACTATTGCTTACTCTGTGTCGTTGAAATCATTGAGGTCTCGCGGAGTCTCCTCGGCTGGAACCTGGCTCTGAGGCGCCTCCTTCGGGCTGAAGCGTGCAGGGTACACACACCCCGTCGCAGTCTGGGATTACCTCGCTGTTACGCGATTGCCGCGTAGTTCCCGCGAATTTTCTGCCGCTTTGATGCGGCTTTTTTTTTTTGCGGTTTTTACTTTTAGTGCGCAAGCGCTAGAACACTCAAGGCGAAAGAGTACTGTAACCGTTCGTCCTTTGAGGGGGAGGGGGGGGGGGGGTAACTGTGCTTGCCACAATCATAAACCCTTTGTGGGCTGAATGTAAGCGGAAGAGCGGTTAGTCCGAAACCGGTTGGTCCGTTTCCATACTCCCCAGGGAGGAACTGCTGGAAGGGAGTCGCAGAAAAAAAAAAAAAAAAAAAAACCAAAGAAACAGCAGCACTTCGAGCCGGAATCGAGCCCCTGTCTCCCTCAACACGAACCCAATAGTCGGTCACGCGTCCAGACAGGCACATCGGTAGAAATTGCGCAGCGCATGTCAGAATTTCTACCCGTGAAATCGGGATTTGCGCTCTAATTAATCATCATCATCATCATCATCATCATCAGCCTATCTACGCCCACTGTAGGGCAAAGGCCTCTCCCATTATTTTCCAATTACCCCGGTCCTGTGCTAACTGCGACCAATTTATACCCGCAAACTTCTTGATCTCATCTGCCCATCTAGCGCTCTAATTACTCTAAGGAATATTGCTCAGCTCGATTTTAAGTAGAACCGTAGCTTTGTCTTGTAAAAATGGAACGAAACAAAATGGTCGTGGCTTTGCTCAGCTAACCTTGGATATGCAAAGCAAAAGCTTGGCTTAGCCTGGTTGAGTCTTGTTTTCGCTTGGCTAACCTTTGATGTAGCTGTATTGCCGACCACGGCCCGAAGCCGTTCGGTCCCGTGCGACGCTCACAGGAGGAGGCCCGGCCTCGCTTTCATTCTCGGCGAACGTGCCGTTCCTCTTTCACGGCGAACGCGGCGCAAGATTAGTCACGTAGACCGAGACGCCCCAGCGGCGCATGCGTGGGAGGCTGCGGGTTTGGTCGGCTGTCGATCAGCTGAGCGGCCGCCCCGTCACCGCCGCGACGGGAGCGGCCGCGATGTGAGCAGAACGACTTAAAACGGGGCCTTGTGCGCAGCACCGACAGTGGGCCCGACGAATCACGCGATGCGCTTCGAGCGGTGTGTCGCCGGGGGCGTGTCTCCGGTCAAAAGGTCAACTTTCGCATCATCCGCGGAACCGCTAGACGAAAGTTGTAAAGCTTTGCTTTAAACAAAACTCATGACCTATTTGCGACGGAAGGCCGCATGATCTGGCGGCTCATTTGTCTCTGCTCGAATTAGCGCCAACTAATATTTTTAGTGATCGCTACATCTCTTAAGTGCTTTTGGGGCCCTCAGTACCGGTCTCTGCTGACGTTTCTGCGTGAAACAAATGTGATGTTGTATATATAGCTGTAATGCCGTAAGGCAAACTCTCGCAAAAAAAAAAAAAAAAAAAAAAGCGGCCGTCTGTGGCAGTGGCAGAATAGGGGAACAGGTGATATTTTCTTCATAAGCGAAACCAAGATCGCTGTTGCTTATCTCGAATTCTTCAAGTTAGCGTTGCTAGACGATCCGGTCTGGAAATGCAGCCATATCTTACGGTAGTTGCGGCATTGTCATAGCTTTTACACGCAACGCATTTATGTGCCGAGAGTGAAAAACTGTTTTCCACACACTTAGATATAGCGTCAGTTTTTAATTTCTGGTTGTCACCCGCACCTGATGCGTTTTAGGGGCGAAGCACCTTAAGGCCGCGGCTTGTCCGTCCGGCGTCCATTGGACTGAGAGATGTCGGACGGAGCTTTGTAATACATATAATAAACTCGATAATTTTCACATACATCCCGCACAGCTAGGTGTACTGGGCAATGCTTGATGCGGAGGAATTTGTGCCGAGTCTGATGCACGCGCGTTAAAGAGAACAGGCAAGATCCGTTTGGACCCGCCTAATGACGCACTTGGGCCAAATGAGGCTTGCTTGCGCACCCTGACGAATTCTCAGAAGATCACCTAATAATTTTTGTTCTTTGTACCTCGTCTCAGTGACGTCATCGGTGACGTTGTGCAGCGCAAAATTTAGATGTGTGTCACTATTTGGGGTCGTTTTCGGGTTAAAACAACGTCCCTGAAGAGCGGAATCGCTTGGAGCGAGTTATTAAAGGCGAGTTCTTTCAAATACCACAGGGACATACGCGCAAGCCCGGGGTATTCCCGTGGCTACGTCTTAACCGATTGCCTCTGCTGGCGCGTCTTGCAATTTTAAACGCGAACAGCTCGCTTGTTCCGGGAAGCGATATTTTGCCCTAACTCGGCTACCCTGAGCAGCTTAACCCCTAATGCGACCCGCGCATCTGGCTCTAAGCTGCCTCGCCGCTGTCTATTCTCGTCGTAATGGCACACGCGTGCCACTAAGACCTTCCGCGGTCTTCTTGCGAGGCGGCCGCGGAACGCCAAGAGCGCCCTGCCTACTTTCTACGGCTCTTCCCGACGCGATTGGAACTAAATTTCGTTTCGAGGCGGTAAAGAAAGATATCTGCGATGTTTACTTTTTTTTTTTTTTCTTATTCTTGTTGAGCTCGGGAAGTTTTCGATGAGCCCGGGGCTAATTGTACGGTCCGGGGTGTCGTTTTCTCTCTGATCCGTCGTCTCTCTGCTGGCGGGTAATGAATGCGAATAGCTTTAATCGCCGCTCTTCTGTTTCCTTCCGCTGCAAATCAATCAGCCCGGCTGCCGCTTTCTTCTCTTGCGAGTGGGCAAGCGAAGCGGTAATGGATCAAGTGCGCAGCAACTGAACGAACGAGCTAACGACGTTTGGTTCTTTAATGCCGAGGACGTTTTCTAATATCCGTGCCGCGAGCCCTAGACTCTCTCTGATTGCTGCAGCTATTAACGAAACCTGTCGAGCTTTTCATTCCCGGCGAATAGAGCTCGTTTTTGTTTTTTTCACTCGGCATAATTTACGACGGGGTGATTAGGCGGATGATGCATCGTATTCTTAACCTGAACAGCTGGCTGCGTGTCTAGGCTTCCATCGCCCCGTTTTTTGTTGTCGTGTTAAAGTTGGGAACTCTGCGCAACAGGAGATGTTTTCTGATTTCAAACGACAAGCTCGTCGAAAAAAAATAATATAAACAGTCTGCTTGCGTTTGTTTGAGCAGCCCCCGACGGCGTGCTGTTTTAATTCGTCCGCCATACGATTAATTTGCTTACAACGCTCTCGACGAGTCTGAAGACTTTGTTTTGTTTTGTCTTTGTCTCGGAGTGTGTGTCCGTGTGTGGGTGTGAGTGCAGAAGTTCTGCATTGCTGCTTGAGCACGCGCCGACGTAATTCACTAAGTTTCGGACGTACTATTTACATAAGGACGGTCGCCTCAGTTTATACTGCCCATCTCGAGGTGCGTAGTTTAGCGTTCTTTGGAGCAGCTATTTGAGTGAAGCATGCTTGTGCTTTGGGACCGCGCAACATTCGACGATAACTCGTTTAGGCGCCGAGTACCGCCTCTTGTGTTTGTGTGTGTCGTTTTTCAGAGTACTTTACCCATCAGTAACGCGAAGTTATAAGTCGAGCATCAGTATTGCGTGTCGTCATGGTAGATTCATACCTGCAGGTAGCGCGAAGGAGGAGGAGGAAAAACGTTTATTGCTCCCATTGAACGGGAAGAAAGGAGCGCGGGATGGTTGTCGGTCATCCATGGTGGGTGGCGTCCCTAGTCCGGGATGCCATGGCCAGCTGCAGCTCGAATGGCCCTAGTCGAAGAAAAAAAAATTTCGTGATAGATGGTTTGTTCAGTCGGTTAATAACTGCGACTGCAATTAGAGCCAGTGTTTTATTCTTACAGTACACGGTTTACGTTTGATTGATAATTATACGCAGGGTTTAGACACATTTCGTAACCCAAGTTCCGCCTCAGCATGGGTAAACGCACGCTGGACTTTTTTAAAGGGGCCCTGAAAGGCGTTTTGAGCACACTAAATGAACTAGCGCAATCGTTAGATTGGGTCGTCAACGTCATCTGTGCCAAGTATTACTCTTTTACGCGCAGCGGAAAGCTCACACTTTTGTTGCAAAGTTTGTCGCTTTTTTCTCACCCTTTCCTTCGTGTTTTTGGACGCCGCCATTTTCACATGTCTACATCATCGATTCCCAGATGTTCGTCATGAGCTAGACATCCTGCTATTGGGCGGCTTTTTCACGCACTTCCGGCAAAGAGATGAGTCGTCTGCTCAGCGTCGACTCGCCGGCTGATCTGCCGACGGAGTGCCGGAGTGCTTGGACATTTTACGACAAACGAAACAAGTGTAAACAAACGTTTAACCGTTTGTATTAAATGCAGCACGGCCATAACGCGACATGGATATTCCCTTACCTGAGTACGTTCCGTAAAGAAAGCGCTGAAGCCCCGTGGCACTTCTTTCGTGCAATCGCAGAGAACGCCCTGAGCCGAATGCCCGGGTTTGACGCATACATTTTATTCTACTTCAAAACATTCCAGAGATGGGTTTCGAACGAACACAACGTCACAACATGCGTTGCAAGTCTGAACCGCGATTAAAAGACGATGGGTTGCCTCCTCCTGCCCGTCGTAAATTCGGCACTTACCTCGCGCGCGGTTTGCGGGGACGAACACCAAGTCACTTAACTCCGGCGCACAAGCCGAGATGGCTTTTAGCCACGCACACTGCGCATACCCCATGCGAAGTTGAGTCGTACGTCGCTCGAGAAAGATAATCCAGACCATGGGAAGCACTATCCACCCGCAGGAGCACAACATCGCATTGCATCGCGAAACAAAGACGTCCACAACACACACACACCATCGCCTCCTGTAATGTCAAACGCATCTCTCACTTCCCAATGGGAGTGGGTGGTACGCCTGCAGTGCCCACATGTCGCGAGGTGGGGCCCCAAGCTGAACCGGGAACACGCAACCGTAACTGAGTTCTACAGTGGTTTGTGCCTTGTTGTCAAGGCAACCGATGTTTGAGATTCTCAAAGAAGTGGCGCTCGCTCCAGCGCTAGAAAGCTCAGAGCCGCGATGGAGCATGCTTTGCCAACGTTGCTGCTCTCCACCACGCGTCGCCCCAAGCTGAACTGGTCACATGATTGAAGGGTTTTGTGCACGGGCTCTGTATCGATTTAAAATGTCTTTTTCACATGCCGCCGGCAGGAATTACGACCGCCGCAAAATAAGACCCGGCACCAGCGGGGCCACATCTGATACGGCACTTTTTGGATAAACAGTGTCGGTGCATCAAAGGGAACGAGCGCACAATCTTCCCCGTACGGCTGCGAGTTCGCCGCCGATAAAAAGTCACGTGCCACCGATAGCAACTGCACCAACGAACACCGCGAAAGGGCAAGGCCAGGCCGCCGCACACATGCGGCCAGATTTTTCGTTCGGTTTTCCAGCCTTGAGTGAAGTGCGGGATTCATGGTGTCAACAAAGCTTGCCCGTAGCAGACGACAGTAGCAGCGCAATAGCGGAAGTACGTCACCCCTGCGGAGCGCAGCATCATGGGAGGCAAGGCTCGCGCGCCGTGAACAGCGGAGAGTAAGTCGAAAGGAGGAGGAAACGCGGAGCGACGATAATGCGCGGTTTTTGATTTACGATTTCTCAGCTAATACTCATCGCTTTAACAAAATTCTTGCGGGAGGAGATTGCAAATACATTGCTTTATTTGGGTACATGTACATCCATGCATCGGCGGAAGGTATTTCAGGACCCCTTTAAAGAATGTATGCTTGACATAAAATGGTCGGCATTAGAGTGCAACAGACCTGGCGAATATTTTTTTTTTTCTGCGGCTGTTCATCCTGAGAAACACAAATTACGTCACTAAAATAGGCCATTTGTTGCGCATATATTGTGAGCATCCAAATCCTACAAGAAAGCTCCTCGGATCTAAGGGTACTCCATTGCTTTTGTGACGGCCTGCGCCTACCACTACCATCTTTTGGCAAAAGACAACAGCATCAGTCATGTGGCGTCGCAATCGTCTTTGGCTGTGATCGTTTTGATTTGAGGTTTGTACGCTATCTCGAAAATTACAAACACGAAAACTGCAGAAATAAGGCGTTGAGGGAAGGCATCATGTAAGTATAATGACCGAAAAGGAAGCAGTGATAAATATTTTTCAATGAAAATGGGAAACAGCAACCGAAAAATCTGATTTCCAAATAAGCGAAAAAACTACGCCGTATCCGTATCTTGGACAACAATATGATATTTCAGAACACAGCTGTTTGGCGGCCGTCTCTGGGCTGAGTCGCGTCGCCGTCGTAACCGAGAGAACGATGGCCTGGACCGACGAGTGAAAGAAAAAGCGATCGATGAAAGAGAGAAAAGGAGGAGAGTGTCGCCAAATTGGGAGGGGAGGGGCGGTTCGCTGTGGCGGCGCGAGCCAGCGTAGTGCACTGCACGGGCCCGGGCCGGCCCAAAGCCCGAGCCCGGCCGGCCCGCGGGCCGGGCTTGGGCCGGGTAGCACACATTTTCTCGGGCCCGGGCCGGGCTCGGGCTTGAACGAAAAATGTTTCGGGCCTTCTTGGCCCGAGCCGGCCCGAGCAGTGCCTGAGGCACGGCAGTGGTGTGACGCTAATTCTAAATTGTTGATAGCAAGAAGTTTTCCCATTGATATTTGAGTTTAAGTTAAAAGAAAAAAAAGCGAAGTGCAATGTCACTATGGCGCCGTTAAAAAACATGATAAATAGACGATTCCGCTCAGAAAGCCTTCACATCAATTATAAAACAGGCGGTCTGGGCAGCATAGTGGGAGAGAGCAGGCCAGACGAGGGCACTGCAGACACACAATACAACATGCTTTTTGAAATAAAACAAACAGAACAAAGGCGACATAGACCCGCCGCGGTGGCTCAGTGGCTAAGGCGTTGCGCTGCTGAGCACGAGGTCGCGGGTTCGATTCCCGGCCGCGGCGGCCGCTTTTCTGATGGAGGCGAAAAGCAAAAACGCCCGTGTGTACGAGATTTCGGCGCACGATAAAGATCCCCAGGTGGTCAAAATTAATCCGGAGCCCTCCACTACGGCGCGCCTCATCGCCTGCGTTGCGTCGGCGCGTTAAACCCCACAATCAATCATCAAGGCGACATAGACTTCGCACTGTCTACTGTTGCCACCTCCGTGGAAGCAAGCGGCTCCACGGTCACGACGCGTGGCCCTGCATTCCAAGCGCCTGGGCCTCCACCAGAAGCGGGAGACGGAAGAATGGGAGTACAGCTCTTTATTTTGAGTGCACATGTCGAATACACTGCTGTGTACAGGATGGGGGTTGGTGGAATAGGCCCGCGAGAGGAGACGCGGGGAGAAGCAGTCATTCACAAAACAACACAAACACATCCCCTGAGGCTGGGAGCCGTAAAGATTCCGTCGCCGGGGTCCGCCTCACAGAAGTTCCACGAAGGGTCGTGCGGCCCGCGTCGTCGCTTTGTCTCGAACAATTGCCGGAAATACCCCCCCCCCTACCCCCGGTGGCGCTTATGGTCCAAAGATCCAAAGAGTCAAAAGGTCCAAAGAGTCAAAAGATCCAATAATCACGTGACAGCCGAGTCAAAAGATCCAACGGGTCAAAAGGTCCAATGTGGGTCAAAAGGTCCAAAGAGTCAGAAGATCCAATGAGTCAAAAGGTCCAAAGCGAGTCAAAAGATCCAACGAGTCAGGAAATCCAAGGGGTCAAAAGGTCCAGTAATTCCGAAACCGCGTCAGAAGGTCCGACGAATTATGAGAACCTTCGGAGCCATGGCTAGGGTGTGCAATTTATAGACTGCGTCATTTTATTGTATTTTTAGTGTTATTTTTGCTCCCATACTTGAACTTTCACTTCTAAATGTAGAGGATATGCACTTGGCGCGCCGAATGAAGCCGTGGCTAATTTGAACGTTATGAACAACACCATTCATCAAGCTTGTTTTTATTTCTGATTATTTTCTCAGGTTGTTCTCGTTTCTCGCTCCTCTGACATTTGATACTATTACATTATAATATTTTGGTAGTTATTGCTTATGTAGAATGTGAGCTTCAGCGATGTCGACGAGCCACGACCACATGTCGCTCATGTTCGGCTACGCTGCGCTGACTTGTATGATTGCTGCTGAAAATATTCCGGACAAATGTTCTTGCATCTCGTTTATCAAAGTCAATATCCATCAAATGAATGACCCTTATATGGCTCATGATTACACCCACAAAAAATCAAGAGTTCGAATAGCAGTGCTACATTGCTACCCTTTGGGAAGCTGGTTACTAGGTTTCCAGGCAACCTGAGTTGAAGTACGTCATGATAACCTGAAGCCGCTAGTTGCAGTCCGCGTGTCTCTTTTTTTACAGTCTCGATAGTGTAGTGCCAACCCCTGCTTGTGTGGCTTCGCTTCCATTATCCATTTTGTGCAGCTAGAGAGCTACAGGCGGTGGTGGGGAGCTGATGCTGACATTGGTCTCGGATAAGAACAAAGCCACGGCCAAAGTATGGCCAGTATGCTTTGAGGAAGAACGCCGAAAATCACAAATGACCTCTTCTTTCTGCAAATTAAATCTATGTATGTTCCAGAAAGCATTAACAATGCCTTTGGGCATTTCAAACCACAAACACACTAAACACACCGATTTCCTGGAAATGGGGGTGACGCCGGGACAGAAACGTCCGGTGAGGTAGAGAAGGTGCCCTTGGTAACGCATCCGTAATAGGCATTATGCGCGTTGTGTTACCAGCAAACAGAAGAGCACATGGATGCAAAATGCCAAAAAATTACAAGTTGTTTGTGATTGAGTTAGAAAGCGACTGATTCCTATCCCCTAGCGAAGGCGATCAATTACGCAGCTTTATCACAGGTACTCGAAAGTGGGAAAAAATTGTTAGCGTCACTGATTTTTAAACAAAGATATGATGATAATAAGTCGCTAAAAAGAAAGCAGTATACGCAACAATAATATTATCTCAAAGCTACAGTTATTACGGCAACAAGTCCGCAGATAAAGAGTGCTTCATTTGGGAAGGCCGCATGACCTTTTCACTACGTTAAAATAACGCAGAATTACGAGCAAGAACACGAGTAATAAATAAGTACGATTTTGTGTCTACAACTGCTACGACGCACACACCTTGCTGCCTACAACGCGCGCTTGATTTGGTTTTTGTACCCGTGTATACCGAAAGGCCCCGAAACCGAAACGCCCTATACTGAAAAGACCGGAGCCGGTAAATGGCATTGTTAATGTTCGCTTAACCACTGAAATAATTTCCCATGCCCGTGACGCAAACGTATTTTTGTATGAGAGCAACATGCATATACTTGAAAGAAAAACTAGCATATATGGCTCGGAAATTGGTGCTTAGAACGAATGAACACGCTCCTTGTAGGGAAAACGAAGAGGCAACGGAGTTATAATCTTGGCCCTTAGCAAACAAAAGTACGCCAAGGTGAGGCTCATAAAGAGACTAGATCACTTGATTGGCCTTGCCCCGGCAAAAGATAGAAGTCAGAATGTCTAATATTGGACCTGTTGACTCGTTGGACCTTTTGACTCGCCTTAGCCGCGCCAAAAGGTCCAATACGAGTCAAAAGATCCAACGAGTCAAAAGATCCAACGCGTCAAAAGATCCAATATTGGACCTTTTGACTCTTTGGATCTTTTGACTCTTTGGATCTCTTGACTCGGAATCCCCCGGTGGTGGCGGGCTGGCTCGAAGTCGTTGTCGAACAAAATAAATGGGTCAGTCACAGCGCACATGCGCGGCCGCAGCGTCGTCGGGATGCTACGGGTCCGTGGAGGGCGAAGCCAAACCCTACTGAAGCGGTTCCTCCACTTCGGAAAACAAGCTGTCACCCAAAAATGCCCTGGCAAGGCAGACAAGATTTGTTGCCATCAGCTGGTGCCATCGAGGTCCGCACATCCCCATTTTTTTGCCGAAAGTAGGAACGCCGGACGCCCACATGTTTTCGTATGGGCGTTAGTCACAACCGTGCATAGTTTCGGGGACCAATTTTCGAAGCAGAGCCAATGTTTCGGATAAAAAGTTTTAAAACCATGATTCAAAGCAGAAAAGAAAACAAACGCAGACAAAATAATGCTGCCTTCATCACTGAATGGAAAGACAGAAATGAAGTCATGAAAGCGGATACGTCATCTGCTCAAATATCAGGCGCGTTCGTGTATGGACCCGAATTGAACCCGTGGCGCAATCTCCGAGTTCCTTTAGCAACAGATAGTAAAAGCAAAATGCTGGCAAATATTCCAGCAGTAAATGTACGTAAACTTAGTCTGTTGAGTCAACTCTAACAAAATCCTAATTATATTATTGTGATCATAGTATTTCCCATTCATTGCTTTATGTAGTCGCTTTATTCTTACACTTTTAGGTTAAAAACAGCAAACGTTTTCGGGCTCATGTTTATAGCCTTTTGGACTCGGGCTGATACTTAGAAAGTCTGGCGGGAACCGACTTATTTCATTTAAATTCTACCGGACTCGGGTCGGGATCGGGCTGATATTTTAAATTTTTGTCGGGCTCGGGCCGGGCTTGGGCTCACATTTTAAAAATTTGTCGGGCTCGGGCCGGGCTCGGGGTCCCGTTTTAAAAACTTGTCGGGCCCGGGCCGGGCCCGGGCCGTGTCTCTACCGGGCCGGGTCGGGCCGGGCCTAGAAATTCCGGCCCGTGCAGTGCTCTAAGCCAGCGTTCTCCGAAAGGGGGAGGTAGAGCACTGCGCGGGCCTGATTTGAAGGCCCAAGCCCGGCCCCAGCCCGCTTTGTGAAGCCCGAGCCCGACCCGGGCCCGTAACACCTAGCCCGAACCCGGCCCAGACCCGGGCATTCGTAAGTGAGCCTGGCCCGGGCCCGGCCCGTTCCCGTCGTCTCAAGCCCAGGCCCGGCCCGGGCCCGGTCATTTATTTTTGAGCCTAGGGAGGGCCCGCGCGTGTGTGACCAGGCCCGGTCTTTGACGCTGATGAAAATTTGTTTATTATATTTGGTTCAGTGTCGCCGTAGCGGGTAATCAGGCGGAGAATCTAGTCTGCATACAATCACGTCATGAAGGGAAACGCAAAAAAAAAAAGGTTTAAAAGTGCACGTAGTTTAGCTTACAACGTCTGCAGTTCACGTCACATCGACGTCATATTAGCTCGTATTCTTGCACGAGAGACACCATCACCTTTAGTTGTCTCGGCCACAAGTCGTATTGCTGAAATTTTTTGATCCACATTTGAATCCCCGAGTATGTACGTGCGTTGAAATATTTCACCTCCAGTGGTTGTTAAGTGGTGGTTTCTTTATCACGCGAGTTCGATTCCCCGCCGCGGCAGCCGCATTTCGATTGGCGCGACATCTAAAACACGTGTAGATAGACATAGGCGCACAGCCCCAGGTTGTCTGAATTAATTCCTTCACCCGCTAGGGCATTCCTTGTTACCGCATCTTTGTTATGTTGTACAACAAAATATAAAATCTTGATGCAGTACATAAAATGTCATTAAAATTACAGCATAGTGACTATCAGACCTAGCAAAACACGTTTTTAAAACAATGCGTACAGTAACATCAAGCGCGCAAAAATAAACTAAGAATATTCATTCTAATGGACTTTTCTACACTTCACGTCGGAACTATTAACGGCCGGGCCTATGAGTTCAAGCCCGAGCCCGGCCCGGGCCTACGGCGTTTAGCCCGAGCCCGGCCCTGGCCCGCGACATTGAGCCGTGGCCCGGCCCGGGCCCGCCGATAATCGACTTCGGGCGGCCTGGCCCGGCCCGTGGGCCGGTTCGGGCCCGGGCCCGTGCAGTGCTCTAGGGTGAGGGGATGGGGCAGTATGCTGTGCCCGCACGAGACACTCGACGGCGCGGCCGTTGGCGAAAAAGGGAGGGGAGCGTGCGCGTGACTATGATGTCCGCTCGCTTAAAGGGGCACTGACAGAAAATTTTGAAGGCGAGATAACTTCGGAGGTAGATTGGTGTGAACACATATACATCATCTGCAAAATATCAGCGGCGAATACAGCCTAGAATATATTTAAAGTCAATTTTAAAGTGTGCAAAACGCAAACGAGCAGCCAGCAGAGGACCACGTGCAATCGACATCGCGCGGATATTTTGTGAATAAACAACATCCAAACACGTCACGAGTTTGTGTTTGCCGCTTCCGCACTGCCGGCGTTTTTCGCCGGCTGCCCGGCTCGCCGCTCCAATTGGGGGCCGGAGGGCGGAGCTTCTGCTCTCAAGAACGAACAACCCGATCGTTGGCGGCGGAGGCGCCGTGATTTCGTCAGCTCATCGGGCAGCTGGCCGCGACCAAAGTTCTACAGCGATTCCAGGCACTCTGTTTCTATTACTTATTATTTACATTGGACGCGAAAACGCGCCGGAGAACCGAAAAGTCCACTGAGCGAGCCGCATGGTCGCTGTGCAGGCGGCGGCCACGGCCTCAAAGTGGCCCAGGCCGGCGCAGGTAGCTCGAGTGATAGCTTGTTACCGCTTCACGAAATTGTACCCAAGTGGTAGCTTATGAGAAAGGAGTTAATGATGCGATGGCGGGTTGCATTAAAAATTGTCATCTGCACCGCTTACGAGAGCGACAATCGAATATCCGCCGCAGTGCTAAGCCGAACACATCTGTAGGCGGACCTGTAGGCAGACCGGCCGGCTGCTCCCAGCGCTCGTCTTGCCACCCACTGTCTCGAGCGTCGAGCGTCGTTCTTTAGCTGCGGTAGCATTTGCACTCGCAGCGCCTGCGTCACGTCCACGGTCGCTTTTTAATTAAGCGGCTCACGAGATCAGTACGTGGGGGCATTCGCAGAAACTGCCGGCGATGCGGATTCGACAGTGCTACGGCAGCTCTGCTCTGTGATATCCATCCGATGGTCACGTGGTCAGCTTTGTTCACATAAAATCCATCGGTTCGTGGCACCCGCTGAAACCGAAACTGCGACTGGCCGCATTGAAAATTTCTCTGATTAAACAACCGTCGCACGCTGAAGCAAATGAGGTTTCTACAGGTGATAAGTAGGTCACTAGCGACTTATCGCAACAACAAAAAACAAGATGCAAAATTTTTGTGTCAGTGCCCCTTTAAGGCGCAGTTCGCGGTCCCTTCCTGAGACGCACTTCGCGCTGCCAACGCAAAGGCTCATCATGGCTGCCTTCGAGAGAACCCACGAGTGAGTGCTGCTTGAGCGCGCTGCTGCTGCACCCAAATATCGCATTGGGGATCGCATGGGGCAAACATTTTTTTTTGCATGCATGTGTATCCAGTAGGCCGCGTTTAACCATGGTGTGCGTCTCAGGGCCTCGGGGGCTCCGCTAGGTCTCAAACCGCACCGCCGCCTGCTTTCTTGTTTCCTTGCGCAGTGTCGGATGCGGGAGTGTTTCGAACGCTATTGTTTCTCGTCGTGTTGTGTGAATTCCTGAGCCAGACCGGTGCGCTATTTATCTGGGAAACGCGTATTCTCTGTGGTACACGAAAACTTTCAATAGACAGCGGTGTCGTCGATGGCCCTTGAAACTATCGGTGGAGTTGCAGTCATTGATTTGTAAGGACGAATCACTCGGTGGCCTTTCTCCTGCACTGTGTAGAGCAGTGGTTTTCAACCGTGAGCATGCCGGAGACCCCTTCGGTCTGGCAAAAGTGATAGAAGAACGCATGATAAACGATGTTGATTCGTGTTAAAACATCAAACAGTTTGCATTTTCAGCTAAAGTCGCCGGCATGCTTAATCAAAGCCCGCCTTTTGTGTCTGACTTTTATGCCGATGTGTGTCATATTGTTAGGAAGTTTCGCCTGTAGCTAAATGTCACCAAACCTATGTGCAGCCTTTCGTGTGTCTGGCTTTTCTGCATAGCTGGCGTGTTGGGCAAAAAGCCAACCTGAAAACATGCGGCCGCGCGGGGAAATTAAACGCACAAGTCGTGCAGCGAAGCCACCATTTTTCTTGCATTCCAGGCGAGGTTTGGAAAAGAGGGTAAGAGAATGGATGAACGAGTTTCGGATAGGGCTTCGCAAAGCCCTTCCCCCCTCCCCCTTTCAATTTGAGAACCATTGGTGTAGAGAGTGACGATCGACAATCCGTTCAAAAGCCTTCAAAACACCCGTGTAGCGCAGGTATTGGATATTTCATTGGGCGTTTGGGTTACTGTTCATCCTATGGCTGTGTTTTCTGTCAGCCCCGTTGTCCGCCGAAGCATATTGCGACCCTTGGAAAGCGGAAGCCCCTGTGAGTTGTTTACGCCGCAAGGCAGCTTCTATTCTTCCAGCCCGGCGCTCTCCTCGACCCGGAAATCAGCCCACATTGGATTCCCATGGCTCTAGCGCGGCGTGCGTCACTCGGGGAAACCGACGGCCCCGTGTCGCCGGCTTCCGTGTCCGACGCCGGCTGTCTGTCTGGCGCGGTGTATTCGCCGGGGTCACGTCGCGCGGGCCTTGTTTTCTCCCTCCTGCGTGGGCGCGCGGCGTCCTATTTTATGCGCGGCTTACTTCACACCGCGCTGGCTGATGGTTGCGAGAACGTGTTGGTTTGGCCCGGCACGCATTGGTGTCCAATTTAGTTTCGTGAGAAGCGTAGGATGGGTGTGGGAGGATTTATCCGCACTGGGGAAGAAGCGAGAGATGCAAGACAGCGTGGACAGGAAGGCTGGCGCAACAATTGGCGGAACAAACGGATGCACGTGAAAAAGTGAACGCCTCGTGCGACCAAAGCTTACTCTTGTGACCCTGTGATCACAATTGAGGATCTCTCTCTCTCTCTCTCTCTCTCTCTCTCTCTCTCTCTCTCTCTCTCTCTCTCTCACACACACACACACACACACACACACACACACACGCACGCACGCGCGCGCGCACACACAAGTAAACAAGCAAAAAACTTCACAAAATCGAATTCACGGTGTCAACCATGCAACAATCTGCAAGGCGCCAGGGCGTGCCTAAAATTAAGCCTATCTTACAGTCAGTGAGAAATTGACAGGGCTGATACAGGGGCAATGCAACAATTTTTAAAATATCGCACGCGTACTTGGCGGGGGCGGAAAGGGGGGGGGGGGGGGGGGGGGTAAAGTGCCTATTATTTTTGTCGCGGAAAAATCGTGGCGATTGTCGCGTGCGTGGCATTTCGGTGGCAGGCGAGAGATCGTATGAATCTAAGTCGCGGTTGTGTTGTCAAACTTTTGTTTTGTTTTGTTCTGTTTTGTTTTGTCAAACTTCTGTGTTTGCATTACATAGACTGGTTCAAATAAACACATTTTCAGCGTTTAGTCGGTCGATAAAGCAGCCCTCACACCTTCACAGCAGCCAACCACCTTTACAGCGTGGATTGGAGCCGTTTTTTTCTTCTTTTAGATTTTATAAATTGAATACAATCGATAAAACCTGAAAGAAGAAAAAAATCGGCTCCAACCCACGCTGTGAAGGTGGTTGGAAAGCAAAGCTTTAAATGACACCCACAACAATTGCCCATGCGACGTCGCTTGAATTCGCACACCTGGCGCTACAAAGAGTGAAACCAGATATTCTGCGAAGAAGCTTCACCTGGAATTCGCGGGGGCGGCGTCCCGAACGCAGCAGTAGCGTCGGCCACGGCCCGGCTAGAGCGGCGGACGCCGCCGCTGTAGCCCGGCCGTGAGTCGGGAGAGAGAAAACGGAGGGGAGCGTCTTTCAAATGGTGAGACAGCGGAACCTAGCCATCCCGATGCGCTACCTTGGGGCTTCACCACCGCGCGACACAAGCGCAGACACCGAAACAATGCGGCATGTGAGCTTAGTGATTCCTATTTATACGGATTAAAACTGGTTAGCTTAGCAAGTTTGAGAATTGCGAGAAAGCTGAGAAAACTCTTATAATTCCTATTTATCAGAACCTGTCGCGACTTTCGCCTTTTGTAATACCTCTCAAAACACAACCGAATTGGTAATCACGATATTTGGAAAACGGAGTCCCATTCGTGGCAGGCAGTGCGCAAAAGGTCGCGTTTCTCTAGCGGCCAGATGTCTGTATGGGGTTTGTACATTTTGTTTTCCCGCCCCGCAAACCAATCCTTAACGTATGCTTGCCGTACGACCACTTAATTCCGTCGGGTGCGGGTTACCGTGGAGGTGCTGTCGAACAAGTTAATCAAGCCGTGCGAAGGCACCGCGCAATGGAAGCGAAGCTGCACCGAATCAGGGCCAAAACAATCGCCGCTGAAGCAGACTACTAAGTCGTACCGCGGACGCCGCCGCCGGCGAGCAGGCACTCCCGCGCGGGGAACGCTGGGAAATTCGCCGTGCCATCTCTAGTGTGCTCCGTGAGTGATCCCCCCCCTTAACTCCCTCCTTCCGCTGCTGCCTCCCACGCTTTAAGAGTATGTTGTACCGCACCCCACGAAAGAACCGTTGGCTGGTAGAGCTAGAAAGCTTTGTTTTACAAAAAATACAGTGCGGCATTTGCGGCGGCCGCAGCAACTAACAGCAGGGACGCGTCCTTGCAATGTGATTATACGTTGTCCAGTGTTGGACTTCAAACCAGTTGCGGTTCCTGTCCGTGCAGCAACATGCTTGGCAACCAAAGTTGTCGTTGGTTGGTCATTCTCGATACCTCAGTAATCGTCGTACCGCGCTTCTGCCACGTTCTTGGCTATGGAGCGTGTCAGATGAGCCTTCCAGCATCGCTTAGAAGCGTGACGTTCCCTAGCTGAGGCGTACGCAGTAGCTGAACACCCTCCGCGTCATCAGAGACACTCAACTGCGAGGCCCTTCACCTTAGGAGCTTGCCTGGCTCGTGCATGTGTCGTAAGAGCCATTCTCGCACCAGGCCAGAGTCGGCTGATTCGGCACTGGGCCCGCAAACAGGCGGTGCTTATGTTAACACTACGCCAACGGAACTCGCCAGCGCGTCAGCGTCAGTCTGCCCGCAGTCTGCCAACTCGCTCTTCAAGCAATGAAGGTTGAAGCGCACAGTAGTAAATGCAGCGTAGAAAACATTACCCAAATAACGAAAAGAGTAACTTAATTACACGGCAAATCGGGGATTCGAACTTTCTCATCGCGACGCCCGACATCCGGTATAGACCACTCGCCCATACCCCCCCCCCCCCCCCCCCCCCCCCCCGCCACGGTTGCCGGGGAGGAACTATGAAGTATACATATTGCGGACTGTTTTTTTTTAGTTTCAACATTTTCATCAGCTTAGATGTGTATTTCGTGAATATCGCTTGTATAGTAAGCGTCCCCGACTGCCTTCATTCGGTGGGAAAAGCGATCGGAAATGTGTAGTCGGGCTCCTGACCGCTGTGCTAGTTCACTATGCGCAAAAAAGTGCTTACCGTACCTTTGTTTTACACTTTATAATAGATGTTTCGGTCTATTTTAATTCTTTATTACTTATATTAACTTCACTGACTCTTTTCCCACTTTTAGCTGACCTTTGATTTTTCTACTGGCGTACCGTTGCTCAGGCATATGCAGCTTACAGTTCCAATGAATCGAAGTCAGGCGCTGTGGAGCTACGTCGACCTGATACAGTCTAAGAGCAGCAAACTAAAGCCACATTCATTCGGGAGCAAACCTTGTCCTAACTTAGTTTTAACTGAGCCAACGTCGCGGCATTGACTGAGCGAACTGCACTGACCCGTTAGCGGCCGGCTGACTGACTCTGTCGGAGCGTCGGCGAGTCGCGCAATCAAGTCAAGGCTGCTAGAGTAAGCGACACGCTAAACGTCATAGGAAGCCTTCGAGGAGGATGCAGAGAGGAGGACAGCGCTTTGGAATTGATGTTTCTACCAAATTAAGTCGCGTAAACGTACCCGGAGTGCACTCTTATAAAAAAGGTCGGCGCACTTACTAACAGAACACTAACCAGTTACTTGTCCCAGTATTGACTATAGGTACTTAGTTGCTTTTACTAACTAGTCATGCATGACCTAGTAAAAAGCTACGCGTGACAATGTGGATCTGCTGAGTGCGCAGCGTGACATGGACACATAAATCACGCACATATCACACGTGGACAATCGACAACTGAATTGAGCAAGAAAGCCAACGGGATGCACGAGGAGAGCGAGTATTACTTAGCTACCTTAGAAATACATCTACTCTTCTTGATTTTATAGCCAGCAGCGGAAAGCCCCCGAGAGAGTCGGTGGGCTGGTCATAAAAATAAAATATTTTAGCGATGATTTTAGAATTATACAGTTTAATCTGAGCATATACAAGACAGCATGTGGATTTGCAAACACTTTTTAATCGTGATTTGGTGTGGAAAAGAGCTGCAGTTATTATGCTCAATAATTCGTAGAATTTGTTACTTCAGTGAATGTTAGTATCAAACCAGCAGCAGTTACTAAGTGCACCGTCTCGGTTCCACACTTAGTGGTAGGACCTACCTACCGTTTTGGGAAGTAGTAAACTCTGTAAAAAGTTAGTAAATACAGCCGTTACTACCCCTTTTACGAGCTTTTTTGTTAAGAGTGTGGTCGAAACCACAGCGACTGCAGACTTCAATTTGGGCGAGTAATCCCGCTGTGTTTACAAATCACTTGAGTGTTCCTTTCATACGGCGACAGTGGTTGAATGCAGGCTTGATCCCCGTGGTTCTCTTGTAGCACGGGGTGTTACGAAGGGCACCTTTTGCGGGGGCGATTTCCAATGTCGTTCTTTAAGTTGTACCCGAGTTTAGTATTATCTAAAAGCGAGAGGGTTCCGGCTAGGTGGTAATCCATGAGCTTCACAGCGCGACGAGCTTTTCGCGCTGCGGTGCTCATCGGGTACAGTAACGGTTCCGCGCTAAAAGCGATCAAAAAGGGTCTGTTACAGTGCGGCAACCTGCAATGGACATGGTATGTAACCACGACCGCGCCCCGCGAGACACTGCTTATCGAGGTATACGCCTTAATTCTCAACTTCTCCCTTCATTTGTCGTCACTCTCGCTCCCTCCTTCCTTGCTCCGTTCCACTACTCCCCAGCAATATTTGAAAGTAACGTAGCGTCGTGCTTGCTACAGCTGCAATTTGCTGGTCGCCCTTACTTTTTTCTTCACACTGGGTTGCGCTGGCTGCGACGGAATGGCGCACACAAGTTTACAGCATCCGCTCGTGTCATGTAGGTCGTAGCGTTAACTATGGCGCGACTCGCTCCAAGCGCGTGTTGTTGCTTCGGGATAATTATGATTTGTATTTCGCTTTCGAGACGTATGCAAATGTGCCTGGGGATCCTTTTTTTCGTGGAGGCGAGGACAATGGAGGATTGCAGACGTTCGTGATGAATGCGTGTCGTTGCGGTAATTTTCCGCCGTCTAACAAGAACTAATGCATTTCGCTTTTTTTTTTCTTCTTTTTTTTCTTTTTTTACTGTGGCCGCTGCTGTCGTTTACGGCATTTTATATTGCGGCGGAATTCTCGCTACTGCGTGTACACTGTTCGGGACATGTGATGGAGTGCAGCCTGGCGCTGTCAAGTTGATGTAAATCTATGTTGGTGCAACGTCGTGTTTTGCTGGACTCGCTGGGGCGCTCGAATTCTGGAGTCATGCATTCTCTGTGGTTTGGGGCGAGGAAATTGCGCTGATTGACGTACATGTTCAATGTAAGTGCCGCGAAATAGTATTATTCGAACACGAACATTTATGTTGACGTCGACAGGAGTGTCATACCAGGCGTAACAGCTATCGTCGGACATGCCCCAAAGCTTTGGACCTGTCCAGTATGCTCACTATAACGGAAGCAGTTTTATAGGTATACGAGTAGCCTTTATAAATGTTCCATCGGTGTACGTCATTATCCACGTATACCTGTAGATTGCATGCATGTTTTGATATATATATATATATATATATATATATATATATATATATATATATATATATATATATATATATATATATATATATATATATATAGCGAATCCGAATAGGAAATGAGGGGCTCGTTGAAAAATCAGACAGAAATAAGAATTGGCAGTCAAGAAGACCTCGGAAAGCAAAGGGGAGGATGTAGTAGCTCAAGATAAAGAGTTTGGAAAATAAGAAAGTCGAGAAAAAATGCCCGCCAGGTGGGATCCGAACCCACGACCTCCAGGCATGGTGCGTCCAGGAGCGCTCAAAAGCGTTGTAGGCGTGTGTTTCGATGTCCTGATCGAGCGAATTAATGCACAGAGTCTAAATTTCGAGGTTATAAGGGGGAGGGGGGATGTGCGGTTAAAGTCTTAGACTAGTTGTGGACTAATTTGCCTCTTCCGAAAAAAAAAAATTGCTATGTTGACGCCTCCGCTCTCTCTTTAAGCGTTATACGGAGCGCGTTCTATGTCTGTCGTCTGTGCTAAACGAGGACAATGTAGCGGAAAGGTGTAATTTGCAGGGTGTGCGGAGCACGTTATGAGAGTGATGATGGGGCAAATTTTTGGGTTTTTAGAATAATTACGGGTTCCGGGAAAAAAAAAAACCATGAAGGCAAGTGCTCCGCAATGTTGGGGGCGTGTTTTTCTGGGTCCTGTGAATGCACTAATAGCTGCACCGAGTCTAAACTCGGAAGCAGTATGCTGTATATCACGGGCTGCGTGCCAGGAAAGCTTAATACTTGTAGGTTAATGAAGTTCACTGGGGGAAAAAATTACTTTATGTGTGTTCCGGCTTTTTTTTTTTTTTAAACTTTAGACAAAGCGCGCAAAATGTTTGCTCGCTCTCCTGAAATAATCAAA
>NW_027526295.1:147404195-147491717 GCF_048455015.1 Haemaphysalis longicornis
CCTCACCGAATCCTTTGTTCCTGTGTTCTGTCCCTATCGGGCTCCCGACCGCCGCCGTTGCACAGAGAGAGTTTTAGCTGTCCGTCTGTTCCGTCGTGTACTTAGACCGGGACCCGTCTGGGCACTCGGGCATTCGTCGCGCTAGGGGGATTAGTTTCGCGGACCTGCCTTCGCCACGTCCGCGCCTCCTCGCCCTTCCTCCTCGCCCTTCCGCGCGTGCAGCCGCAGACGGGTCCCGGTAAACGCGGTAACAACGTAACCAACGGAACAGACGGACTGCTAAAACTCTCTATTACCTAGAGTTGAAACAGGCGCTGCAATCGTGTGTCGTCACGGGAATTGTGGTAGCGTGTGAACCGGATTGGTAGCCACTGGCTAGTGCATTGTGCTAGGGATTAGACTTCTCGGTACTGAAACGGCGTTATTCCGGATGTAACCTCCACCCCGCGTTTATCAGCATTTGTATCTTGAAGGTGAGGAAAGAGAGAGAGAGAGAGAGAGAGAGAGAGAGAGAGAGAGAGAGAGAGAGAGAGAGAGAGAGAGAGAGAGAGAGAGAGAGAGAGAGAGAGAGAGAGAGAGAGAGAGAGGAGAAAATGAACTCTAATTAAACCAGAAACTGCTTGAGAGAGGCGTCCTCATTCCAGGATGCCTTGAGCTCGGGCCGCGTCGACAGCCCTTTCGATCAGGCGCAGCTGATCTTGTGGAAAGCATGAAGCGCCCAGCTGACTTGTGATTCGGAGTGAAGGAACTTTTCTACCCAGTGTCAAGAATGGCAGGGTATGCATCTCCATACGTGCGTGTACGGGGACTAGCAGTCTGTGAACCTTGCAAAGTGAGCGGGGAGTGGTGATGCGCCGTGCGACAGCATATGCGCTGTGCAGCTTCGGTGAGCAGTAAATGGTGTAAAAAATATTCAGTTGTGCTCGCGTTAGGAATAACACACTTACGTCTTCCGGTTTGCGGTCACAGCAACACGTATAGCTCCTGCCGACGCCAGAGCTATAGGGTAGGTAAAAGTAGCGGCGGTAACTAATTGCCTTCTGCCTTAAAAAATAGCGACGCAGGCAATTTTTAAAGGGTCAAAATTTCAACCGCCGTAATTGCCTACCCGGCCGTCGCGGGCACGTTAACAGTCAGGAGCATTGCGTAGCATTGCGCAACTCGAATCCTGTGATATTTTTTTCCCCCTTTTCATGCCAAAACGACCTCCGAAGCTGCTTGAAATATTTTGGTCACATTATTATTAAAACCAAAAAAATACTCCACTAGGTGCAATGATGATTTCTTGGTGTAATAATGATGGCCCGTTGAATTTGGGTTCGAATGGCGAGCGCGAAGCCCCCGATTTTTTTTCTTCCAAAAAAAGGGGTCATTTATTTATTTATTTATTTATTTATTTATTTATTTATTTTATGTACCCTCATGGCCCAAAAGGGCATTGGAAAGGGGAGTGGTACAGCGTACATTTTTAGCAGAGAACAATGTTCAACATGTTCGAACCTTCAGCAGAGTAGGGAAGCATTTCTTATTCTTTCTTCACCGTGCGTTGTGGTATTTTTGCGCTGCTCCTTTCCTTATATTTTGTCTTTTTCTCTCCTCCCTCCCCCGGCCAGTCTTTTAAGTTTCATTTTTGTGTAGTTACCAAGACACTTTGTTAAATGATATCAGTGCTCGGGTTTGCCAGAGTTACTATAGTGTTGTCGTTATTAATTGAAAGCAGAACACGGGAACGAGAAATTAGTAATTCCACATTTTAGTCACAACACTGATCGTTTTGAACTAATTTGACGATAACAAGGTTCTAACAATTCGGTAGAGGAACACTGTGCGGCACCATGAATGCTGGCGTTGGTTTCGACATCTTTGCTACATGGGAACTGGCAAGCAACGTTTTGCGCGCCCTTGCTGCGTATAGTCGCGGGCACTTCCGTGCATTCGTGTCTATTCTGTTCTGCGTTAACCGCGTTTATCTGCCGCACCTAAGGGCTGCCACCGCAACAGAGTAGAGGCCACCGATTGTTCTCGCGAAATTAGTAAATCAATGAATAAACAAATAAACGGACAGGCGCGCGCGCGCGCGCGAGAGAGAGAGAGAGAGAGAGAGAGAGAGAGAGAGAGAGAGAGAGAGAGAGAGAGAGAGAGAGAGAGAGAGAGAGAGAGAGAGAGAGAGAGAGAGAGAGAGAGAGAGAGAGATTTTGATTACTTGTATCCTCTTAGCTGTCCTTGATTCAAGCTTCCCCGCAAAAATTCAGAAATTAATGGCGGAAGTACAAGTTTCGCGGCATTGAATTGCGCATGTTAAAGTATAACTGTGAGAATTCTTGTTTTTCTGAAACAACTAATAAACACTGTACTTTTCTATTCGAGGCTAGCTGTTGCGCGTCCTCGGCGCTCCGCCCTCTAGGTGAGTTTATTATCATCCCAACACTGATTGAATCGCTCCAACATAAAGTTCCTTCAAAGTGCCTCTCCATTGACTTTATGTCGTTCACGTACACTAACTTGCTTTGAATGTGTTATTTCCTCCCACGCTCGGAATGGTAGGCCACTCTGCCGCAATGCCAGCGCTGCAAGCCTTGAGGCTGGACCAGATAACGTCCTTTTGGGTGATTAATAGAACGTTGTCCTCGAGAGGCAATGTGAGAAGCACGTCGCGCTTCGCGAGATCGTGGAACGGAAGCGCCGCGGCTGGTTTGCTCCTCGCACCACGTCTCTTCGTGCAAAGGGCCCGACCACGTCTCTGCGTGTCCGTTTTTTGCGCTGCTATACAGCCTTCGCGTAATCTACCAGCACAGATTTATGAGAGCCGGATGCTTGTTGGATGCCTGTTCAGCGTCAGTTTATTTATTTCTGGCCACATGTCCATTTTTTTCCTTGCTTCTTAGCCTATACACGGTTGATTTGTTGGCACTTCGCGTGAATTTTTGCCGGGTATTTAAGCTACAAGCGGCAACACCTCGTTTGCTTTTCTGATGGAAGCGAAAAGCGCAAGCGCCCCTGTGTTTGAGATTTCAGTGCACGTTAAGGATCCCTCAGGAGCCTTCACCGGCGCCCTCTAGGAGCTCTCCACTAGGCGCACCTCATCGCCTATGTAGCGTCGGCATGTTCAACCCCAGAATCTTTCAATAAAGGTCTTGTGTAGGGAAATAAAACTGGGCAATTAGACCGGGACGAAAAAGGGACAACCCCGCTGTGCACCGCTGAATAGTTGTCTGTGTTGTGCCTGTGACAATGCTGATTATTAAAAGAACATGAGCCTGAAACGGCATCATTCGATCACGCGTGATGGGCAGTATGTTGAAACTGCCATTGTTTGCAAAAATGTGGTCGACAGAAAACTGTTTATTACTTAGTGCTAACGAATTGGCCTGAAAATTTGGACCTAGGGCAGTTCTTCGGGATTTATAGGGACAGGCTTTCATTGCGAAACATTTGCGCTTGCAGTTAAGGAGGAACGCCGAGGTCAAGGAGCGATGCCTAAACCAAGAGCATTTTGCGCAAATTTTTTTCTTGTAATCCAAGTTCACTACTGTAATATGTGTACACTCACAGTATGCAAAGCCGTGCAATACTCTTTACAATATTATGGCGACGTATTAAGTTTTGACGGGGTTTGCACAAACGTATGAAAACATGCGGGGCTGCAATTAAAACGCGAATCGAACCACGGTATTACACCAGCGGGAATGAAAAGACATACACAAAAAAGGTAAACCACGAATTGATCACCGCGTGACTGTTGTTCGGGGTGCCTGAGGGGTATTGCTACGTTATAGCATCGTATGTCCGCAAAAGCTGTGTTATGTACGTTAGCGTCGAAATAGCGGCACCATGCAATATCGGCAAACTATAGGTTGCTTTTACAGCGAGAAAGGGTACCCTACATAACACCGCGATGAAACCTGATGGCATGAACATAACTATTTGGTGTCTAAAAATGTAAACGTAGTGTAGTTAATTAAGAAGTCACCAAGCGGTATACATATATATGTGTATTATGATAAGCACTCATCTGCACTGAGTTTTGACATTGTGGGATCGAAACACCATCGCCTGTTTATTTTTCTCTTTAGCTGCGCTCGTGTAGGGGCCCCGTCATTTGCATCGCGGTAGAAGAGCGCCCAGTTCCCATCAACCCAACCACCCGTGCCACTTCTCTAACTACGCGTCAAAGTGCCCCAAGGAGCGGAAAGTTCCTCGTGCGCCTCGCCTCGCTTAGCGGGCCCATTCCCGCAAAGTTTGCACTGTTTGTCTTGTGCCAGGGCCAGGCGACGGCTGCTGTTGACGCTTGGCCGCTGCTGTCTCTGGCCCAAAAGAAAACAGCCCTCTGCAAAAAAAAAAGTAAACGCGAAAGTTGTGCATAAGATATTTGCTGCGATAACAAGAAAATGGAAAGCAGGGAGAAAATGCCGGCAGCAGCGCAGATTTGTGTTTTCTTAGCGCTCCGTATTTACATTGCCTCCTCATCAAGTTCGTACACTTGATTTTTGTTTATTCCCCCCCCCCCCCCAAGCAAATGAAACAAAAAACGCTAATAGGGGCCGGTGTCATTCTCTTATTCATTTTTCATTCATGGACTTTATACTTGGTCTGGATTCAACTTTTAAAGCATGTACCCCTTTTCGATTGTGTTTCACTGTACTTCGCCTCAGTTTATTCTTACGTTTCTTGTGTAGTTTCATCTTTGAAGTTGTGTTTTACCAATTGTTTTTCAGAGAAAAAAACAACAAGTAGGCGCTCTTGGAAGTTGGGACATGTTCCAACGTGCGTATGCCGGTACTAAGAGGCGCTTGCGGGTTAAGTCACTGGTGCTTTCTAACGCGAACGCGTTTCTTAGCTATAGATTGGTCAATGCGCGCACGAGATTGGCGTCTGAAAAAGCCGAGCCCTAAATTTCCATCAGTTGTGACGAGTTCTATTGGGTGGGCACCAGAAAACTAAATGGAACACTAACGAAAACATGTCCATCGGAAATATCGCCCGCAGTCTGCAGGGTGGCATAAAGCTTCTGGGGAGGCAGTGCGTCTGCAGCATCGATTGGGATTCTGCAACAAGTACCCGCCGCGGTGGCTCAGTGGGAGAGGCGTCGGTTTGCGCAGCCCAAGGACGCGGGTTCGAATTGCGGCCGTTGCGGCCGCTTTTCCGACGGAGGCGAAAAGCAAAAAAAATTCACAGCATATCCACGGGGTGAATGATGATGAGTGGGCGAAGCTCCTGAGGGGAAATCATCGGTAAAACCGTGACTCTTCAGTGAAAGTTCGCCCACTACATCTGTGTCCGAACGTAACGTCTAGAAAGTCTCGCTTAAACCGCGCGTCGGCACCTTGGGGCTGAGCTCGCCTGATGCGTTTTGCAGACGCCTCACGAGCTCTCACTGCATCGGGGTCTGCCTGCCGATACGCGCGCTTTTTCGCCGCTTCCCGTTCTCTGACGTTTTGGAGATCCTCTTCGCGCCGCAGCCGTGCCGCTTCGCGTACGGCAGGGTCCTCGCGCCGTTGCCGTGACGCTTGGGCCTCTCGTTCTCGAACGCTGGGATCTTGGCAGCGTCGTCGCGCAGCCAGACGACACGCTTCGGCCTCCCGCTCTCGTACGGCAGGATCTTGGCGGCGGCGTCGCGCAGCTTCACGGAGCGCTTCTGCCTCGCGGGCTCGCTCATCTGCAGCCTTATCCATCGGGCGACTCCGAGCGCGCGCCAACGGTGAACGGATTTTATTACAACGCTCCCCGCCATCTAGTAAACAATCCAAGAACTAAACTAGAGGTAGCCACGCCATCTAGTAAACAATCCAAGAACTAAACTAGAGGTGGCTACATACATACGTCGAGGATGGACAGACCCACGCCCTAAGGAGCTTCGCCCCTAAAACGCCCGTGTGTTCGAGATTTCGGCGCACATTAAAGATCCCCGGGTAGTCAAAATTAATCCGGAGCCCTCCTCTTAGAGCACTGCACGGGCCCGGGCCAGCGGGCTCGACGCCATGGGCCCGGGCCGGGCTCGGGCTTGAATTCATAGGCACGGCCGTTAATAGGTCCGACGTGAAGTGTAGAAAAGAGCTTAGAAATGAATATTCTTGGTTTATTTTTGCGCGCTTCTTGCTGTTAGTTGTACGCATTGTTTTAAAAACGTGTTTTGCTTGGTCTCATGGCCACTCTACTGCACTTTTACTGACATTTCTTGTATTGCATCAAGATTTCATATTTTGGTGTATAACATACCAAAGATACGATTACAAGGAATACCGAAGAGGGGAAGGAATTAATTCAGATATCCTGGAGCTGTGCACCTATGTCTATGTATGTACACGTGTGTTTTAGATGTCGCACCAATCAAAATGCGGCTGCCGTGGCCGGGAATCAAACACGCATGCCAGAGAAACACCACCGCTTAACAACCACTGCAGGTGAAGTAATTCAACGCGCGTACATACTCCTTGATTCAAATGCGGATCAAAAAATTTCAGCAATATCAACTTGTGGCCGAGACAACCACGTGAAGTTGCCAAGACTCTGGTAATCAAAGGTGGTGGTGTCTCTCACCTAAGAATACGAACTATTATTACGCCGATGTGGCGTGAACTGCGCACGGTGAAAGCTAAACTACGTGCACTTTTAAACCCTTATTTTTTGGGTTCAGTTCATGACGTGCTTGTACAGACTATGATCCGCCTGATCGCCCGGAATATAATAAACAAACTTTCTTCAGTGTCAAAGACCGGGCCTGGTCATACGCGCGGGCCCTGGCCGGGCTCGGGCCAGGCTCACTTTTGAATGCCCGGGCCCGGACCGGGCTCGGGCTAGGTGTTACGGGCCCGGGTCGGGCTCGGGCTTCGCGAAGCGGGCTCGGGCCGGGCTCGGGCCTTAAAATCAGGCCCGTGCAGTGCTCTACCTCCTCTACGGCGCGCCTCATCGCCTGTGTAGCGTCAGAGCGTTGAACCCCACAATCAATCAACCAATCAATCAATCAATCAATCAATCAATCAATCAATCAATCAATCAATCAATCAATCAATCGACCAATCAATCAGTCAGTCAGTCAGTCAGTCAGTCAGTCAGTCAGTCAGTCAGTCCGATGTTGAGGTTGCAGGCTTAGCGTGGACATGGGTAGAAAACTCGTCGACGAATCTAGCGAAACTAAATAGTGTTGGGTTGTCATCTCATCAGATACGCTCAGCAGTTTCTCCTCTAACGTCCTCATATAGCAGTGTCACTTTTTTGCGGCAACATGCGTTCGCCACGCATGCTCTGTTGAGGGGAAGTTCGTGCATTGGTGGACTGAGTTTCAAGTAATGAATTAAACGCGACCATGCGCTCTTTTCCGCATTCGGAACATCCACCGGGATTCCGATTAAATTCGCGCTACAGATGGCGCTGCAGTGATTGCACGAGGTACAGCATCGCAGCGAGCAGAACATGGGCCATGATAAGTGTGTGTTCTCTCTGAAGAGTATGTGGCGTTTCAAGTGGCGTTTCTTTTTTAACAGCGAAGCTGTTTAGCACATCGTTATTTTTCGTGTCCGTAGTTAAAAATGGCTAGACAATGCCGAGCGCAAGTGAGCACGTGCCTCACGGTGACTGCCTGGCAGCTGAAAAACCCATAAAATACCGAGCGCTCGTGTGTGCATGCCTCGCGGCGACCGCCCAGGGTTCCCTGCGCACGTTTGTCAAGCAAAGCATACATTCGTAGGGAGATTGCCCAAGATTTCAGCGACCGCCCGGCGTTTGAATAACCGATAGCGCTCGTGTGTGAGTGCTTCGCGGCGACAGCCCAGCTTCGTCTCCTCCCCCCCCCCCCCCCCACGTTTGTTAAGCCAAGCATACCCATTTAGGAGAATTGGCCAAGATTGACAAAAAAATCTGAATCGTGGAAACACTGCTATGGAACGAGAGACACGTCACAGCGCACGCCCCTACAAGGTGATGTCCAATGAGTACAGCACTTCCGAAAAAAATGAAAGAAGCTCACACTTATACAGTCGAACACGGATATATCGAACATGCCTATGTCGAATTATTGTCTATATCGAACAGTATGAAAATTTCGTTGGAAATCCCCTGCAATAGCATAGCGCCGTTGTACGCGTGTATCGAGCTCCCGATCACGGGCACATTCGATATATCGAACGCTGCGCCTCAAGTTACCGCTTGTCGCAACTGTGAAGAGCTCTGTGATGTGCGGAGCTTTCAGATAAGCTTTAGATGGGCATATTGTATATTTCGAATTATTGATATATCGAACTTTTTCGCGATCCCCTTGGAGTTCGATATATGCGTGTTCGACTGTAGTAACAATGATGGAGTAAAGGTCGTTGCGGCAGCAAAGAAGAAGCAGGTCGGCTGCCGTCGTGGGCTTAAACTGTCGGGATAATCGGGAAGGTTGCGCGTAGAGCTTCGCTACCTTCAAGTCTTACGCTTTAGTGTGAGCTTCCTTCATGTATTATTATTTTTTTTTTTTTTGGGGGGGGGGGGGTCAGAACGGCACTTGCGCGGAATCAGACCGACTAAGTGAAGTTGGTTCGCTTCAGCGCGCAGGCGGCGGCCGAGTGCTGTTCAGTTCGAACGTGATTGAGTGATCAGACGTTGAACACAGCCCCAGGTCCCCCTTAACGGAAGCAACTAAAGAAAAATAAGCAAATGTAGTGTTACCTGCGTTGGGACTACAAGGCGTGCATGAGTGAAGGCGCGCAGAATAATGTGGACCACTTAGGGACAGTTTCGTGCCACCGAACCGTCTCTCATCCTCCAGAAAAGTGACTGTCATGACCGGGAATCGAACCTTCGTGTCCGTGAGCAGTGCCGCTATACGCCCCAGCCACGGAGCCTCCCCAGTTCGCCGAAGGCATAAAAGCACCTTCTGCGAAGTTGCATATTCCAGTTAACGTCAATATAATAGTACTGCTCCAAATAAATAGTTAAATTTGAAAGAAGAAACCCGCGGCAATATTTGCGGAAGAGAGTTGCGGAAGCACAAAATTCAGGTTCTAAAGGACATACAGCAGACAAATGAAATCTTCGCGGCAATTAAACCCAAGCAGAGCGATAATACTTTTGTAGTGCAGGGTAGATGCAGAAGGAAGTTCTTTTTTTTTTTTAATTTTTGCCAAGGAGAGTTTCGCACAGTGACATATAGAAAAACGCCCCGGAGCACGGAGCTAAAGGGGTGCCTCCTATTACAGACGGAACGTGGGGAAATCGAGGGAGCAGCAGGAGCAGCAATGGCAGAACATATAGCTGAGTACAGTCGTGCTACAAATGAAACGCGATCACGAAAATGTCAACCGGAACACACAAACAGCGCAATTTGTTTCCGTGCAAGCCAAATGGGTGGGTGACTTAACTGCAGTAACAAATATTGGAAATGTGGCTTTCCAAATATACCAATAGCGCAGCATTATTGGAGCTCCTCGAGGAGGAGGAGGAATAACATTTATTTTTTTTAAGGGAAATGGGAGGGGGAAAGGAGAGTGGGTGGGGGCCTCAGTCCAGGCCGCCTTCAGGCCCCCCAGCAGCCCTCGCCCGGGAGATCAGGTACTCCTGATCCTCGAGCTGGAAGCTGGTCAGCCTGTGCTCCCACTTCTCCAATGTAGGTGATGGAATTGGGTTGGGATGTTTGGCGCACTCCCATACGAGGTGATAGGTGGTGTTTGGTGTATTGCATGTTGTGCAGTTGTAGGGAAAAGCATTTGGTGAAATATGATGCAAAATTGCCATGTTGTAGTAAGTCTGTGTTTGGATTCTGCGCCAGATTCGAGAGTCTTGTGTATTGAGTGATGGGTGAGGAGGAGGGTAAAGGAGGCGCTCCCGGCGATAATGATATAAGATGGCCGTGTGTGTTTTTGCCTCGAACAGTATTTTTTTTTTTGCAATTTTGCGTGCTCAAGTTCATATCTTCGTGTTCGCATTTCAGTTTGTCCATGAATGTACATTTGCCTCCCCAGTATTTAGAGCGGGGAAGTAATTGTAATGAATGGCATAGAAAAGATGCCCCCCTTTCGTGTTTCTTTTTACGATACTCTGAGAAGAGCTTCGGGAGTTTAAAATACGTACTCAGAACGCGCTGTCGGAGAATCGCATAAAGACGGGCAACATGAGTATCTTCGCGGTACGGAACGTCCGTAGCACTTACAGTAATGCTCAAGGAGCCTCTTTCCACCTAAGCTTTCGCGTACCCGTTAGATGCATTAGGGGTAAAATGGCGCATAGAAACGTGAGGGCATACCTGATTGCTATAGGAGTGCTCTGGTGCGTGTCGCCGCCTTGGGATGGTCGAAGAACCGTGTAGCTGGACGGGAGTTTCGGCAGAGCAGGTAAATCTGCTTCGGCGGAGACTTTGTCGTTGATATGTATGTGTACCAAATGAAGGAAATCTGCAGGGCCCGGTCGCCGTCTAAACGTATTCCGCCGGGGAAAAAATGCGGGCGGATAATCGTGATAGGTGTGGCAGGGGGTGCAATACTAGGGTGGTTCCGCTTGGGTGACAGGTTTGTATTGACGAAACGAATTGACTTGAGCTCGTTCCCGCGTTTCCAGTCCTTCCCTGCCACCACTCCTTCTCGCCATTCTGTCTTCCGGGCCACGTTCGCCCAGTGTTCAAACCGCCAAAAGGGGGCAGTGAGGAAGGGAAGTAGCCTTGTCGCTCATTGCGTGCACGTTCAGCGCCCACGTCCTGCAAGGGTCCGCAACTTCTGAGGAGAGGCGGGAGACCTGAGAAGACAGAGCTGTGAGGGAGATACGCAGGATCTCCACAAGTTAAGAGATGAGGGAGCTCCGATTCGATTAATTTTCTTGAGCACGCTGAAGCCGTAAGGAGTGATTGCGCAGACAACGTTGCGGCCAAGGGCGCGGCGTGCTCGGTTTCAGAAATCTCCAGAGAAGGCGGAAAATATTTTTTTGAGGATCATCGCAGGCGTACGCAGGGGTAACCGTGACATGAGACCAATCCGAGGCGGCTACTGCTGCCGAGGGAACTGACGAGTTCAGGCGGTTCCCGGTCGGCGGGAGTCAACAGTGACGCCGCGGCGCACAAGACCAGGGCGTATTCGGAAGAGTGACGGGTGCACACCGGTGTAGGCTGGGCACTGCACAAAAGCATGCACCTCTCCGGTTAAGGATGGCGATAGTTGAACGCGAAGCTTCCTCGTGGGAGATTCCTGGGTCGTCGTCCGAGTTGGGACTTTGACTCGTTGAGCTCTGTCTTTACTCGCACGCAGTTGGGACTTTTTTGATCGCAGCGGTTTTAACTTTGATCCTTTCTATTTGATTTCGCACGAAGAAAGATTCGCGTTCAACCATCGTCGTCTTTAGGAGGAGGGGTGCATGATGTTTCTGTCTAATTTTGCACATCCACGCACCAATCTCCAATTCCAAACTGCTCCTACCGTGTTGCACTACTGCAATCGGATAGACGGCGGCTCCTTAGCACGAATGACTAAGTTTCAATTCCGATTACGGGAATTTTTTCTTTCGCTTCACGCACTACCGTCATCATATTCAAAGAAAGCTGGCTTGCCTGCAGTGCGTTTCATGGTGCGCTCGGACGCCATCAGTGGGACATAGAAAGCTTCGCTTTAAAAAATTCGCGGCCTATGTATACCTGCTTGCTTCACTGAAAAAGGCGATAGTGTTCGTCTTGTCTGATAACACACCCCTTTCCCCATTGCACTGTTCTCCTCCCCTCTCACTCTCCCATAACGGGCGCAATGGAAGTTCACTTAATTTGATTGTGTATATTTTCCCCGCATTCGCACAGCTGGCACGCCATTTGTTGGGACCTCTTCTTTCCAATGCTCTTTGAACACCTCAAAGTCGCATCTTTATTGTTTTACTTTTATCTCGCCTGTCTTCTACACCGGCTTTTACAGCGTTTTTTTTTTTAAGATGTCCTTCTGCGAAAACCGATCGCACGTTTATTATTTGAAGGAACTGTGCTAATGTAAGGTATGCCTAACATTTTACGGAACGGTGTTGATATGTATATGGTGCGCGCCAGCAGTCTCGGTAGATTCGAACATATACTTGTCCAAACATTCAACTTTTGGTCTGGCGCCCAAAGTTATGGAGCCCAAGAAAGTCTATCGTCTTTAAAGGTACAGGGAGGATGGCCTGGGCAGCACGGCTATGTCTGGGGATGACTTCTAGGGCGGATCTCCAACGAAAGAGCAAGGCGGCGGCACCGGGGAGCATACCTTGTACTCAGTGAGCTTCATTACCAAGGGTAATGCAAGGGACGAGACCTGTGAAACACTCAGTAGCTTCCAAATTGTCACGAGCCCGTGTGCTGCACACCATGCGGGACAACTCCGCGTCTCGTGGCGCCCGAAAAGGGGACGAAAAACGAGGCATCCATGCCAGGATTCACATCTAAATTGTTTGTGGTTGCTTTGAATTTTTCATGTATCATCCTGCAGTGCACCACCACTTAAGGCCATTGGCTGCTGGTGGGCACGTACAAAAACTGAGGCCGTCCCACTCAATGTGAAAGCTGTCGGAAGTGGAGAGCAGTGATTCGCCATAATGGACTGTAACGCCGTTATCTGCTCACTGCTACCACCCAGTGCAAATCAAAATCCCCGCCTTCGCAGCGCTCGCGTGCCCCTGCCTGAAACTGCGCCAGCGGGAGTTCTGTTCTTTTAAGTGCGAATGCACTTCTTAAGCGAGCCTGAAGCGTCCGCCGCCGTCCGCATAGCAACATCTGCGGGTGCGCGCGCTCCTCGTCTTCCTTGGCAACGGGGGGAGATGGGCGCGCGCTGCCTGGCCGCTGACATGGCACATACCCACGTGGGGGATTGGCCAGGAATCTCCTCGTCTTCCTAGCCACCCTAGCAACGGGGGGAGATGGGCGCGCGCTGCCTGGCCGCTGACATATCACATACCCACGTGGGGGATTGGCCAGGAATCGGGCGTGAGAAGGGCTAATGCACCCGCTTAAAGGAGTACTGACACGAAATTTCAAAACTGAGATCCGCTCTAGCAGTCAAGTACAACGACAACACAAATAGGTGTCTGTGAATAAATGCATCTTTCTTTCTTTGTAGTTGTGTGTGTGTGTGTGTGATCTCTCTTTCGCGAACATTACCGAACCGCGCAAATTCAACTCGTGCATTCGCACTTTCACATTCTTCCCCTCGGGGAAATGCGGGGAATTTTTTGTGCTTGCTTTTCCTCCCGCGCGTGCCGGCGTTGCACTGCCACTTTTTTTTTTTTTTTTTTTTTTGCGTACTATCGTAAAGACCAACCCAACGAGCGTTCCTAACTAAATGAACCTAGGCGCTGCCGGTTAATCTATACCTATAAAAAGAAGTGCCCGACTGACTGACTGACTGACTCATCAACGCCCAGCCAAAACTGTTAGACCTAGAGACTTGAAATTTCACGAGTTTACTTGCGTCATTGAGTAGGTGCTCACTAAGGCGGGTTTTTCAGAAATTGCCCTCCTAACCGAAGAAAAGGGCGAAATTGTGGTTTCGCGAATTCGTGATTTTCTCGGTCACCCATTCACATATCGAAGCGCTTTTTGCTGATATAAGTAGCCCTTAAGAATACCTAAAAAGTAATTTTTGGATTTCGCCCTAACCTACACCAGCGAGGTGATTCCGCATTCCGGAACTAAAACGGTGTCCCTAAACATTCTCAAATAAATCTTTCACCTATTCAACTGATTTTTGCTTGCATATGTTACTCATTCAAATGCATAGAACCGTTTATAAGGATTTCGCTCTGCGACGCCGCTAAAAGGGTCAAATTGTTTTTTACAAATGACACGGCTGATGAGCCAGAAAGGCCTGACAGGGTATGTACACGTCTAGCCAAACTGCTCTTTCAAACGGCTACAGATTGCAAGGGCACATTCTGATTACGGTGTTGGAGGTCAATATTTCTTAAAATTTTAAAAATTCCACCATGGAGAGAGTGAAAAGCGGTAAAATAGTTTTTCAGATATTAATTTTTTTACCACCCGCCATCTCAGATATCGAACTGGTTTTTGTTGCGATAGGCAACTTTACGTGATAGGCAACTTACTCACGTATCTCAACACTGTTATACAACATTTTTCAATGACACCCTCCCAATAGAGGAAAGCGGGATTTCGGGCAAACACTCTTTTTACACTTTCGTAAATAACTACCCAGCCAGTTGATATCTGCCATTCGTTTTTTCTTGAAAATGCTGCCCATTTAATTGCCCGAAACCCACTTTCAGGATTTTGTCCTAACATGCGGATAAGAAGGCCAGCGAGAGGGAGAACCTGGTGACTATACAGCGTTTTGGATGTCCAGACAATACTTCCTCCAGAGCGGAGGCTGCCCACTCATCACATGACTTTATGAAATTGGGAACCACTCCCACTTCGCCAGCTCAATAAAACCTTTTTCACTCACTGACTCATTCACTCAAACGCGCCATCTTGGTGCAATTTGTTTAGCGAGAGTTGGAGTAAAACACGAGTACCAGTCGTTTCACATTACCACGACGCGCCTGCAGTAGGAGCCTATGTACTGACAGCAGGCAGGCGCTCCCGAGTGTGTACCACTTCCCAATGAAGTAGCCTAATATGGCGACTAACAAATACCAATTGCTGTCCTTAATATAATGGCCTCACCCGGGTACCGCCGGGTACTACCGCTAGTTACGTATATTTTGCCTGAAATGTACCTACAGGTTTCTTTGCACTAAACAACGGGGAGATGTATGACAAGCGCCAGCGTTTCACGAGGTTCGAACGCTTATGATTATACAAACCGCTTGACTTTCGAAGCCTCTGGGTTACGCCGCGACGACAGCCGCTACGACGGAACGCCGTGTGGCTCTACTTGGGTCCAGCGAGTGAGCTACGACGACAAGGCGAGCCCCTGAAGTGCTCTGCACTTAATAAAGATGATGATGGTAATGCCAGCGAGCTTCAAGTCGACGAAGCAGAAAAGCCCAGCACGCGCTGCGTGCTGCACGCGTAGTCATGGGCAAATGAAAAGAGAACACGAATATGAACCGGAACACGCAAAATGGAAAAATACCCTTCGTGGAGGCCCAATAATGGCGCGCTATTGGTATATTTGATAAGCGACATTCCCCAAGTTTGAAAGAGCCATGGAGAGAAAATACAACTTCGTTTAATTTGAAAGAACTAGGATTCAGTATCTCACTCAGTGCCATTAGAGCCACAAAAGATGTTTTTTTAACGAAAAAAAAAAAGCAAGAAGTATTTAAAAACTCAAATTTTGCGCCACAGTGACGTGTTATGAGCAAAAATGACGTCATACGGGCCAACAATAAAACAATTTTCAGTGCGTTAACTGCACGTTAGCATTCGAGAGAGAGAGAGAGAGAAATTACCTTTATTGATTCGTCCTGCGAGAAAGGTGCGGGTCAGGCCACGCAGGGCTTCGCCGCACCTCGTCTAACTACCTGCGCTAGGTAGCGGGCGGAGCCTCGGCCCGAGGCGTCGTGCCCCGCCGGCCGAGCGGGTTACTCGGATCGCCCGCGCCGTCGCCGTCCGCTCGACCCCCGCGGGGTCCGGGAGGCGAGGGGCGATGCGGTCAAATGGAACTAGAGGCCCCATTACAGACGTCCAGTCATGTGTCGTCGCGACAGGTGAGTTGGCGGCCGCAATCTCACAAACAAGGTTCCGTGACGTCATAGAAAAGTTGCGGGAAATTGGCTAGGGGGTCGCGACTGCTTCACACGTTTTCTTTAATAAATCTGTTATTTGTTCGAAGATTGCGATGATATTGGTATCATTGTTATCGGGACTAAGCAGTCTTTATAATAAACCCTACTTGTATTTTGTCGTCATGGCTCCTTTAAGCCAGGCATCAGTTAGACTTGCATGGAACGAAATCGCTCTTTTTGCGTGCTCTCGGCTTCACACTTTCGTGATCGCGTTTCATTTTGTACATCCCTCCTACATCGTCCTCTTTATTGCGTGTCTCAATCGAACCACGCGACAGTTCCGCGGGAACTACACACCAACTGGCTTTCCCCTGCAAAATGTCTGCTGGCGTGACCGCCTTGAAAATCGTATACCTTTATTAGTGATCCCAAGTGGACCTGTTTCCTTTGGAATATATAGGCAGCCGAT
Organism: Haemaphysalis longicornis; assembly: GCF_048455015.1. Lineage (NCBI taxonomy): Eukaryota > Metazoa > Arthropoda > Arachnida > Ixodida > Ixodidae > Haemaphysalis > Haemaphysalis longicornis. The sequence continues at coordinate 147,420,268 of NW_027526295.1, forward strand.
TTTATTTGTTTCTTGTCGCTTAGTGCGCAGTTCCATTTTGTCTAGTAACTTATCGTGGTAGAGGTAACGATTCCTAAGATATGCCAAACACATTTCCGTTCGCGGCCTCATTGAATATTGGGTTGCATTCCTCTGAAGCGTCGATACCTTTTGCTTGTGGTATTTGTGTAGTTCTGACCGTCTAATGGCTTTGGTTTGGGCTTAGTGGCGAACGTGCTGGTTGTCTAATTCTCGGGAAATTATTTGACTGCATTGCTTTTTTTTTTCTTTTTTAATTTTTGGCGCGCAGGCGTCGGGGCATCTGTAGTTGTGACCGGATGGCAGAAAACGATGAGTATGGACGCCCCGTATAAAAGCAGCCTTCCGCGGCACCGCCGATAGATACAACAACGGCTGCGTGACGCCTTTGTTTGTCAGATGGCGCCAAGCTGGGCTGAGAAAAGTCTGGCTGCCCGATAACAGAAGCGATTGACCCGTTTTCATCTTTGTTCTCGCGCCGTAGGAGGCCTGTCTATTTGTTAGCTTTTTTTTCTAATCATGCCCCCGACTCCTGCCTTTTGTTTAGCTCATGGGAGCTTTGAAATATGACTCAGACGAGGGCTGGACGCTGCACGTCTGTCGGTTTATTTCGTCAAGGGGATGCGGCGTTTTGGTAGTTGGGATTTCTTATACTTCTGCTTCCGCTTTAATGTGTGGACAGTTGTTTCTGCCACCATCACGTTTTTCTTTCTTTTGCGGCCAGACTGGCTCCTTTTAGCGCTATGCTACTCTTTCTATACTGATGCCCTTTACTACGGTTTGAATGGGGGTGTGAGGCGCGCGCGATTCTGTGCCTCCTTTGTATTTAATCAGAAATCAACGCGGATATATAGCGAAGTGATTTCCTCGTAACGAGACAGCACAATTAGTAGTATTGATGTGTGCGCGCCAGTCACAAATCCGTCTAGGTGTTTGGCTGTGAAGTGATGTGGGGCTGAGGGTAGAGGTACTCAAGTTTTACTGCACGAGTAAATGACTGTGTATGGTCTGAAGAAATCCATGTGCCATTGTCATACGTGCAATTTCAGGGCTCATTGAGTAAATGTTGATTGAACTCGTTTTTATTTCACAGCGAAGCTGTTTTCTCGTTGCGGTTCGGTGGGTTTTAAATGGGCTTGAACGAAAACTACCGTTTCTCCAAGTGTCTTCGTGTGTGCGCATTTTTTGTTTGTTTGTTAGACTGCGTTCCAATTCGCGGACAGCTTGGTAGACAGCCTACGAAGCAGTCCAACTAGACGTCTAAAGGAATAAAATTGGAACGGCGCCGCGGTTGCAAATGCAACACCAGCGCAGACGACAGCGCCGTAGCAGACATGTTGAGATGCGCAAGGCGCAAGTTTCGTAACTAAGATTACCGTTGTTATTTTAAACCTTACGTGATTTAAGAATTAAACAAATTCGTCTTCATCACTAGTAAATTACACTAAGTATTTCAATAGAAGAACAAGTGCTTTTGTTTCAACATTAATACGCAAAAAGGTGGCGCTGGAGTCGCTTTTCAGTTTAGACAGGAAGGTAGCCTGCATCGTTGCAGACTTCGATGCTGTCTCCTCGAAGCAGTCTTCGTTGACTGCTTCGTTCGAATTGGAACGGGGCTTAACATGGCGGACTGTCCGCGAAGACGGCAACGAAGCTGTCTAAACGGCAAATTGGAACGCACCCTTAGTTTACATACTTGATTGTTTTATTTGGCTCCGAATTTGCTTTAAGTCGACATTTTGCCGTTATCCGTTCTCCATTTCCGAATTTAGCTTGTGTTCTGTCGTCGTAATCGACAGGCCGCGTGTGTAGTCCGGACTCCCGAGGATCAACGCGCCTACGAAGAGATATCACATGGTCACGTTCGAGATTGGAATCGTCGCCGGAGTGCTATATAAGCAAACTGACTTGATTCTGGCTGAGAACGTGTCCAAAGTTGCATTCGAGCCCGTCGCGGTGCCATGATCTCGAAAAAAAAATTATGACCCACCGATCAGTACAAAAAAAAAAAAAAAACGTTCAAATTTAAAAACTTTTTTAAACCTAGTTATCACAAGCGTAAGGCCTGTTTCGCTTGGTTTTGCAAGGACTATACCCACAGTGTTTCATCAAGGTTTGTTCTTGCTTGAGATTTCTCAGCCTGCTGTCCAGCTATATGTACTGGATGATTAGATTAATCCTGTCGCTTGCGCCGAAGCGCACGAACAGACGACCCTGACGGCTCTTCCCAGCGAATCGCGTATCGTAACGTCGCACCTACCGCACTTGCGCTCTGGTGGCTCAAGGTCTGTCTCAAGGGAGACAGACGTCAGAGAGCTTTCGCTCTAATCAAGACCAGCAACCGAAACAGTGAAGGTGCGCGCGTACCTTATAGCAGCTTTACGGCGTCAGCTCCCCAGAGCAAGCTTTACAGAACGCCGTTTCTGCGCGAACTCATTACCCTAAGTTCAGGTATACCAGCTCTTTGGGTCTCGTCTGGTCAGACGTCAAGCGGCTTCTCCTTGTGACCATGCGAGCACTTCGTTTGATGAGATTCAGTTGTATCGCCGCCATGGCGAGTGTATGCGTTAATCTCAAAGTCCTTCGACGCTTCCAGTTGTAAGCGGAGCTGAGTGTTGACCTGGCATGTAGACTAATTATAATAAAGGTGCTGAGCGGCAGCCAGAGGCGCACCTCGCTTCGTGTTTGGAGTTGCGGAATTGAGAACCCCTGGCGTCACTGTAGTTTCCTTCGGTTGAGTGAGAAGGCAGCGGGGAAAAGCTATTGGATTGCGCCGTCTAGTGCCACCCCATTCCTATCTTCCTCGCGTTCCCTTTACCACAGTATCCAGCAAAGGCCAACGGCAACGAACGAGTCGTCGACAGCCGAGCCCTTTCTCAAGCGTATACGGGCTCCCAATGCTGGCGCCTGCTTTGCATGGCGACTGCGCCCCGAGCTGATACCTTTGCGATATGAGGAAGTTCTTGGCATTGCAACCTCGCTCCCTTTCTTCCTCATTCGTGGTTCCACACCTCGGTTGTACCCTGTGGACTTGTTTCATGTGCGAACGAACAGAAACGTAAAACGTGTGATTGTTGGTGGGGCGGCGACCCTGTGAGCGGGCCTTCCTACCTGACAGGTGTTGTCGCAGCCTGCACCTCGCCTCGAGGGGAGCCGCTCGCTGCACGCCATGGCTAGCGGAGGTTGGCACGGCTGGTGAACGGAGGAGGAAGGGCGGCCGCCGGAGCTTTAATTAGGCTTCGATAAATCGTAGTGCCAGGCGCAGCCGTTCCTCGTCAAGACGTACCGCCGCCGAGTTTGGCTTAACGACGAGACCAGGGGACGCCAGCTCGGGGCGCCGTGTACGGCCGTCTGGGGTGGTTGGAGGCTGTGGTGGCCGTTTCCCAGTGGCTCTGCTCTGCGTTCTTATTTTGTTTTTTCCCTAGTCCTACTTAATTTTTTTTACTCGGTGTCCACTCTTACCTTGTAACTATACCCCTGCCTATTCTTCGCGATGCCTAACGTTCCGTTATGCCCTGCGCGCGCGCTAAGAAGTGCGTGGTTGTAGGTAACGGTAAAAGATTCTTCTTACACGTGTCTGAGAAACTACATGAAGCTGGCGTCCTTCCACTCCTTAAGCCGTCCTGGGTACTCCTTCTGAGCTGAAAGAACATGAAGTGAAAGGCACCATCCTAATAAGTTTGCTCTCTGGGACGCTGTTTCGTTTTGGTAGGCGATACGGATGCCTTAAAGGGCCCTGCAGACAAAATGCAAGTTTGGTTCATTCGAGAGATTGCCTCGTTAGTATAACGCTGACCCCACTCTTAACGCAAACTTTACTCAAATAAGCCATATAATTAGGAAAAAAAAATAGAATGACCATGCGACTCACTAGCTCATTTCCCGCACTAGAACCTATGACGTATTACGGGCAGCTGTGCGATTGGCTGCGGCCGGGAAAATACCAGGTAAATAAACAGGGGTTTTAAACTGGCAGAATGAGCTATTTGCGCCTAAGTTAAATGCATCTACTCTTTACAGCAGTAAGGATGGTGGGGTAAACAGTGGAAGTTACGAAAGCACACTTAAATATACAAGCGCCGGTATGCCGGTTATAGCTGCACAGCCGTCCTGCGCGTTGAGCTTACACTGGCCAACTGGCATGAGCGACATTGTCTTCTGTGACTCTGTTTGTCGAGCATGGCCAATGTTTACCGACGCGTAATCACCAACATAAACTCGCGATGTCACATTGTCGCACGAATACCTACTTTTATTCATTTCTTCCAAATACGGTCAGTGACTGGAATCGTCCACCCCGCGACGTTGCGCAGATATCGGACTTTTCTCTTTTTTGACAAACTGTGGGTTTTCATGCCGCCTCCAACAATAAACCTACCCTCTCTCTCTCTCTCTCTCTCTCTCTCTCTCTCTCTCTCTCTCTCTCTCTCTCTCGTAAATAAAGGCAGTTTGGTATCTTTTCGGTCGGTTTAGATGCGCGGAACGGCATATCAACGCGTTTAATTAACGTTTTATATCCCACTAGAAGTTCCGGGCTTATACCTATCACCTTTGAACAGAATAAACTTGCCAGGCTCACCGAATCCGATTTTCAACTTCCTTATCCGTAACTCTCCTATACACCATTTTCCTTGCTAGAGGTGGGCGCCGCCATTTTCTTTTTCTGACCGGACGCTAGCGCCGTCTATGAAGCGACCGCCGAAACCTCCGCGCTGGGCTGTTAAGTGCTCCGTTCTTTCCGTGCGTCGGCTCGGTACCCGTGCATTACCGAGTGAACCGTGGTGGTTTGGCGTTAAGTTAGCGGTTGCAGTGCTTGTGTGTGTGTGTTCTGTTTTGTTTTCATCATCTGCGGACGGATTTTAGGTCTTAATTTGCTGCCAGAGCGGAAAATGCCGACCCCGGCTGTTGCGAGCAGCAGTAGCAGTGTGGTGGCGGTGCCGGCGGTGCTCCGCAGTTCCGCGATGCAAACGTACCGGTATGGCACCGACTGACATAGAAATCGATATCGGGGAGTAAATATGTGTTTTCAATGCCACCGTGCTTGTTATGTTCACCGATTAGTCATGTTTACGGAAGCGCGGACGTCGAATGCGGAGCGCGCACAGCATATGTGGGTCACGGTGATCCGTGCTCGCGATGGACTTTCGACGAGGCGATTGCTACGCTGTTGACATTGCAATGCAATATAATCTTTCTTAACTAGACTTATGACGGTTACTGAGGAAACGAAATTACCTGGGCGGAAAAACAACACGACCGCACAACCAGTCAAATTATAACTATTCGAAGGTTGAGCAGAAGGGTCGACGTTCGGGAGAGTTGATCATGATTGGTTGATCATGATCGTGATCATGATTGACCTAACTCTGCGCAGCGCATGTGGCCTGTCGCTCGGAGCCCACCTTTTGAAACCGCTGCTTGCACCACAAATGCTTTACGCGACCAGCAGTAACTGTTTTATAATTGTAATACTTTAGATTCCGTGACAACGCAAAAGGATTAGAAGCTTTTCCTTTGACCGCGTTGTGAACAGGTTGAGCTATTTTCCGAATGCAGCGTTCACGCGTATCGCGAGCTGCGTTTCCACATTGGGCTGCCTGCTTAGCTTGCTATCGACCAGCAATGTGCGATGGAGAAAGTTATCCTTTCATATCGTTTGGCAGTGTAATGCGTTGGCCTGAGGAGGAGGAGGAGGAATAAACTTTATTTATGCGAGCCTTAGGTGCTGCTGTCTGGGCACCCGCATGGTGGGGGGTTTCCTCTAGTCCGGGATACCCTGGCCTGCACTGGCCACCCGGGCCCTCTCTACCAGGCTACGCTGGGAGGAGAGGTCGGAGCTGGTCAGTTGTGCCACCCACTGCTCGTAAGTAGGTTGGAGATTGGGAGTAAGGGACGGGGTTTGTTGACACCCCCATACCAGATGGTATAGGGTGCCAGGATGGGGGCAGTATCTGCAAGATGCGGGGTAGAGGGTGGGGTACATTGCATGGAGTAGGGTATTGTGGGGGTAAGAGTTTGTTTGTAGTCGCCGGAGTATTGTACTTTCGGTTCTAGATAGGTTTGGGTGGGGTGCTGGGTATTGTTGGCGCCCGCGCCGGTAGTGGGCGAGTATATCGGCATATTTTCTCAGGGGCGTGGGCTTGAGGATGTCGCCATCTTGAAGTTTGTCACCCTCTCGGGAAACGGCCCGGTGTGTATGCGCGCGGGCGGTGGCGTGTGCCGACTCATTTCCTTTGAGGGCTTCGTGGCCAGGTGTCCAGACAATCTGTAGTTCAGGAAGTTGCTTAATTTGTTTTAGTATAGCCAATGCTGGTAAGGATATTCGTCCGATCAAGAAATTGCGGCATGCAGCTTGGGAGTCTGTCAGTATTACTGTGTAGTTTTCGCAAGTGGTGGCAGCTAGGGCGATAGCAACTTCTTCGGCTGTTTCTATAGATTTTGTAATGGTCGTGACTGCGGTTAACTCTTTTCCGTTGGCGTCGGTCACACTGGCAGCGTGCGCAGATTTGTGGGGGTATGGAGAGGCGTCTGCATAGCGACTGAAGGGGAGGTGGTCATACTGCACATGGATTGCTCGTGCTCTTGCTGCTCGTCGTGCCTTGTTATAGGTCGGATGCATATTACGTGGGATTGGAGCCACTCTGATGTGTTGTCGAATTGGTCCGGGGATGCGTTTCTTCTCGTCTGGTTGTTGTGGGGTCGAATACCCTAGCCGGCGGAGCGTCGCTCTTCCCGTGGTGGTGAGTTGGAGGCGTGTGAATTGAGAAATTCGGTGCGCTTCTTGGATTTCTTCCCACGTATTGTGGACGCCCAGTTGTAGTAACTTGCTTGTTGCCGTTTTAGGGGGCAATCCTAGTGCGGTTTTGTAGGCTTGCCGTATCGCGGTGTTCAGTTTGTTTTGTTCGGAGGGTTTCAGGGCTAGGTAAGGAGCACTGTATGCAATCCGGCTGATAAGGATGGCTTGGATTATGCGCAGAGTATCTGATTCTTGGAGGCCAAATCTTCGGTGAGAAACTCGATGGATAAGATGCATTAATTGTGAGAGAGTACGTTGGAGTGGCAAAATTGTTTGGGCACCCGACCCGTCTTTAGGAATAGTGAGTCCCAAAATTCGGAGGTGGGGGACGTTAAGAACGGGTTGATTATTGATGCTGAGTTCAGGATCCGGTATAGAGTTGGCGCGCTGTTTAGGTGTTCGTTTACACAGTGTAAGTAAGGCGGATTTTTCTGGGGCACATTCCAACCCCCGGGCTTGCAGGTATTGTTGTACTACTTGGATGGCACTTTGGAGGGCGTCTTGTTGGTCACCTATGGAGCCCGTAGGAGTCCAGAGTGTCAGATCGTCGGCGTATAGGGCGTGTCGCAGGTTGGGGATAGTTGTCAACAGAGGAGGTAGATCTTTCATACCGATGTTGAACAGTAATGGAGATATCACTGAGCCTTGGGGGGTTCCTTTAGGCATAGTTTGGAAAACGTCGGAACGGAGGTGCCCGATTCCCACCGTTGCAGTGCGATTGGTTAAGAATGAGGCAACGTAGTCGTAGAGACGTTGGCCGCAGTTAGTAGAGGCAAGACCTTGTAGGATTGCTTGATGAGTGATGTTGTCAAATGCTCCTTTGATGTCTAGAGCCAGGATCGATAATTTGTGGTGATTGGTAAGTTTGTCAATGATATCTTCTTTCAGTTGGAGTAGAACATCTTGGGGTGAGAGGTGTGAGCGGAATCCATACATCGTATTCGGGAAGTAACCGTTGTCCTCTATGTGGGGTGAAAGTCGGTTGTGGACCATGTGTTCTAGGAGTTTTCCAACACATGAGGTTAATGAGATGGGCCGCAAATTTTTTGTATTCAGAGGTTTTCCCGGCTTGGGTATGAGGGTTATTTCTGCGTGTTTCCATTGTGGTGGTAGGGAGCCAGATGTCCATTGGTTGTTGATGTACTGTAGTAGGTTTTCGAGGGCTATTGGGTCGAGGTTGCGAAGTAGTTTGTTCGGAATTTTCTTTTCCTGGGGTGGTGTTTCTTGTGAGGTTACGCACTGCGGCTTCCATTTCGGCTATTGAAAAAGGTTCATCTAAGTCTAGATTGGGGTTACCGGTGTATGGTGGGATAACTTGCGTTTGGTTTGCCGATGTTGCTTTGAGGGGTTTCTCTAGTTCTTGTATGAGGTCTTGCTCAGTGCCCGGATGGTTGTGTATCAGTCTACGTAGTTGATGCGCCGTCGTCGATTTGGATTCTTTTGTTCCCATGAGGGAGCGGAGAAGATGCCAGGTGCGACGGGTTCCCAGGGTTCCTTGAAGTTTATTGCAAAACTCCGACCAGTTTTGTTGGCTTAAATTACGAGCGTAAGTTTCTGCTTCGACCGTGAGTTTGGCGATGCGAATCCGGAGCTTACGGTTTGTCTTGCGTTTTCTCCATCGTTTAAGGAGTCCGTTTCGGGCTTCCCAGAGGTGCAACAGGTGGGCATCAATGGCTGGGTTATCTTCAGTTAGCGCTAACTCTTTGGTATGTTTCGAGGCTTCTGTGAGGAGCTGTGCGGTCCATTCTTCTATATCGTCGATGGGATCGGTGGGGGAGTTTTCACAAAATTTTTTCCAATCTGTCAGTCTGGCCGTGCCGATTCGCTGCTGATTGTTTTTGCGGTGTGAGATTTGAAGTTGGATGATGTAGTTATCGCTGCCTAAGGTTTCGTCCAGGCAGGACCACATGGCATCGTTGATGTTAAAGGTGAACGTGAGGTCAGGGGAGGTGTCTCTTGAAACACTGTTGCCGATGCGGGTGGGGGTGCCGTAGGTATTGCAGAGGCAGAGATTATTTTGTTGTGCGGCTTCTTGAAGCCGAGTTCCTTTCCGGTTATTTCTCAGATAACCCCAAGCTGTGTGCGGAGCATTGAAGTCTCCGAGGACAACGAGTTTATGTCCTTTGGTGCGTTGGCGTACGTGTTTTAGTAGTCGGTCAATTCCAGAGAGGGATGAGGTGGGTGAGCTGTATATATTTAGAACGTAAAGGCTGGTATGGGACTTCCGGCGGGGCAGCAGTTCGATGAATGTGTAGTCTATTGTGGTGGGAAGGGTATGTGCCTGCGCCGTTTGGGAGGCTTGGACTAGGATGGCCGTTCTGGATTTGGGGTCTGTGGTGTATGCTGTGTATCCTCGTAATGCAATGTGGTCGGTGTCAGTTTCTTGTAGGGCAATGATGTCAGGTGAATTTTGCTGTGTAAGTGGAAGGAGTGAGGCTTGCTTGCTTCGGTACGATCGACAGTTCCATTGCCATACAAGTAGCGAGGACGGAGGCGTTGAGTCGTGCATAGGTGGATTAGAAGGTGGCATCGTCGGATGGGAGGTTAGGGGTTGCGTTGTTGGGGTCTTGGGGAGCGGTGTGTTGTTTGGGCTTTTTATGGGCTTGGCGTTCCGTTTCTTCGATGGCGACTAGGCGTTCTTCTAGGGCAGCAAAGCGGCTGTTGAACTGGTTGCCCATTTCACGTATAAGTGTTTCTATGCGGCCTACATCCGAAGAGGGAAGGGAGGGGCCTTGCATGTTGGCAGCGATTGTGGGTATGGGTACTTGCGGTGCAGAGGGTGCTGCTGTGACTTCTTGACGTTGTAAAGTCAAGAGTTCTATTTTAGTTAGCAGCTCGTGAATGCGCTGTTCTAAGGTGGCAGTGCGCTTTTCCGTAGCTTCCAGCTGTTGGCGTAGGCGCGCGTTTTCTTCTTCGAGGGTGTGGATGCGGGTGTCGGTAACGGAGGTAGGGGGTTGGTTGGGGTGTGTGGGCAGGGAGGGGAATTGGTCAAGAGCAGTGGGCTGTGAGGTGACAACAGCTGACCAGCTCACCTGGGTTTGGGCTGGGCGATGAACGTTCTGTGGATGAAGCATCGACTGGGTTTGACGATCCGGCGGGTTATGGAAGGTCTGCTGCTTGGCGGATGCTCGTTCCCGGACCCGGACAGGTGGAGGCGGAGGGCGGAGTTTTCTGCGGCAGTCCTTGCTGGCCGTGGGGTGATCTAGGCCGCAGAGTTGGCAAGTAGGTGTACACTCATGACCAGGTGTGGGGTTTCTGGCGTGGCACTGGGCGCATACAGGCGCATCAGGGTTAGGACAAACGTCCTGTCTGTGTCCAAGTTCACCACACAGAGAACAGCACTGCACAGTTTGTCGATACGGGCGGCACCGCGTGAAGAGACCGTAGGCCTTGATGTAGAAAGGTACATGTGGTCCTTCAAAAGTTACGACGGCAGAGGTGGAGGTGCCCAACATTCGCGCATGCAGTATACGGGGTCCATTGGACGCGAGAATGTAGGGTAACTGTTCCGTCGTGGTGCCCTAGTCCAATCCATGAATCACTCCACGAACCGTACCTGGAGGTGGCTTTAGGTAGGGTAGCACTTCGTAGGCTGCTGCACCAAGCTGTAGTGTATTAACTTCAGAAAATGCCATGGCGCAGTTTTCGTCGGGCGTGCTCGCGACAATTAGATTTTGCAACGCTTGCGGTTGTATCGTTACATAAGCGTTGAACACGTGCTCCGGGATTTTACTTGCCTGTTGTATGCTTTGGGTCATTTGTCGGCCATTATAGGCAGCTACACGAAGTCCTGTGCGTGGTCGGTAGATCACTTTATAGTCTTTATCAGGTAGTCGTGGCGTCGGTGTGCTTCTTGGAGTGGTTTGTTGGGTGCATGGCACAGGAAACGGGGATGTGGGCGGCGCTGCTTGTTGTTTGAGGTTTCGGCGCTCTCGTAGAATCTGCTTCCAGGGGCCTGGTGGCGGGATTGTGCGTCCGCTGAGAGTGTCGAACTCCATCGCGGTTTCCGTAGCCGTGTGCGTGGCAGTAGGCCTAGCGGTGGCCGCCGGCGGGGTCAGTTCTTCCGCTGGTGATTTTGGCCGAATATGTGGACCGAGGTCGACGTGGGTGGTATCAACGTGACCGGCGTGCTGGTGGGAAGCCGCTGATAACTATTTAAGCGTTTGACGTGCCCTTGGAAAGCCAAGAACGGTCGAAGAAGCCGGAGCCCATGCAAGGTGCGCGTGTTCGGCGTGGCCCCCTGGTGGTGTTCCCGTTGGCCTGAAAAAAAAAAAAAAGTAAACAAAACGCCGTAATTTTAAAGGTTAGATTAGATGTAAAGGGGATTGTTTAATGCCAATCGGCTGTAATGACCAAACAATATATGGTATTTTAAATTGACTACAAGGAACCAGAAGTTATTGTAACGTTGTATTGTATCGGCGCTCGCGAAAGATCCCCAGGCGGTCAAAATTAACCCGGAGCCCTCCACTACGGCGCGCCTCATCACCCATTAAGCGTCGGGGCGTTAAACAGAATAATTAATCAATCAATCAATCAACCAACCAATCAATGCTGCATTGTAAAGGATAAAGTTGCTTCTAACATTTCAGGGGGTTCCGTTCCCTGTCGCAGCTTTGCGTGTGATAAATGAATTTTGCTCCGTCTGCTTGCCGTCCAAGTGCACCCAACAAACCCCGAGAGTTGGTCGTTGGTACAAAGTGGTTGCTATTTATCAACGGCATCCACCGATATCTCCACTCGGTGTGCGTTGGGAATCGATGCAGCAAAGACACGCCGCAACCACACTGCATTTTCTCCAAACAGTGTCGTGCACATGCGTGCTGTCAGCGACTGTTTCTCGCTTTCTCTGGTTGTTCAATAACACACCACCGCGCAGTGCTGACCAAGCGACGTTTGCGCCTTGAACGGCATCGCAGCTTGGGCTAAAACAGTTGAAAGTTCCGCAAAAACTAAGCTCACGGTGCGAAATACTCCTGAACTACGCAGCGGAGCACACCGGGCCGAGCGGTGTTAGCAGCCCAGCGCGCACAGGCAACGCTGGTCGGCCGCCGAGAGAACTGGTTTGAGAGTATTTTCCTCCTTTCCCGGCTGCTTATGGAAAATGGTGTAGAGACGTCGTCTGCTACTCGCGGGTACTTGCGGCCATAGGTCGGCAAAACGGGGAGTCCTCACCCAATCCCAGTTTTAGATGCAACGCATCTCTTTAACTCGCCTTGTCCCGCGTCGTTGTCGCGGCGTAGTCCGCATCTTTCCCCCATTCTCCTCGCCGCGGCAGCTGCGTGCTCCGCCGCTCTCACCGCAGCGCCATCTGTGCGTCAGCGCAGTCAGCGCGCAGCTTGCGCTCGGCTGCGCTCGCTCCCGTCGCAGTGCCAGCTGTGCGTTAGCGCGCAGCTTGCGCTCAGTTAAAAATTTACACCATCTTCCCGCGAGGGGAACCATGGGGTAGATGCGACGCATCGGGGGTGAACATGCTGCGTAAATAGGATACACAAAAAGTTAACAACAGCAATCCACACGCTGACATCGCTAACATAACGGAAACGCAACGGCAACCCCCGATCCGTTGCATCTACCCCATGGTTCCCCTCGCAGGAAGGTGGTGTAAATTTTAAACCGAGCGCAAGCTGCGCGCTAACGCACAGCTGGCACGGCGACGGGAGCGAGCGCAGCCGAGCGCAAGCTGCGCGCTGACGCACAGATGGCGCTGCGGTGAGAGCGGCGGAGCGCGCAGCTGCCGCGGCGAGGAGAATGGGGGAGGGATGCGGACTACGCCGCGACAACGACGCGGGACAAGGCGAGTTAAAGAGATGCGTTGCATCTATTTTCCCTTCACGCTTTACTTACTCAAACTCAGACTCGCAGCTAGTCCGTACTCAAAACCACGCGTACTCGCTCATCACGTGCTCATTTGTAATTGTACTCACCTTTACTCAAGTCCATGTATTGTCAAAGGTACTCGTACTCATTCGTACTCAACGCATCTGTACTCACTTGTACTCGTAGTCAATCTGTACTCCCTTTCACTCGTATTCAAGAGTCCACTAATTTCTACTAGCATTCACGCGCCATTCGGACTCAACTGAATAACGCAAGTGTCACCACTACAGCCTGCGCACTTCCTAGTATACTTCCTACCCTCAGCAGTGGGCCCGAAGATAGGTTGGGACGATTGCTGTGAATTTTTAATGCATTTATGAACGTGCAATATCAGATTTAAAGGTCATCAAGCATTGCTTTTGACATGCGTGGCGCAATCGTGAAATTTGCCTCCACGCCTCCTCTACATCGCAAAACCTTCTTGGGCCAATGATGGGAGACTAACTGATACACGCTCACGTACAAGCAACGCAGGCTACAACCGCGAATAAATCACGCGCCGTCGTCGAGTTGCAGGCGTCGTCAACTGCACTCGCCAGTATTGTACTCATAAGTACTACTTGCGAATGCATGAACTCATGACTGCAGTACACTCGCGAGTGGTGCACTCATGAGTACTGTACTCTAGAGTACATGTTCTCACGTCCGTATCACTGGTCATCGTACTCACTTTTCTGTCTGGCTCTGTGCTCGCTCATATCGTACTCACTCGAGTTCCAGTACGAATGAGTACAAATGATTGCACCCACGGCTGGGTGCAAGGGAGACTTATGCTTGCGAGAACGATTTACACTCGTACTTCTGTATTTCTACCTCGACAGCCACCCAAAGGGACCGTTTTGTGCCCCCGAGCCCTTGTGTGGCGGCATATATAACCTCGTAGTTATGATCAGAAGTTGCCTCGGCAAGCACTGCGCTACCGGCACGGCACGGAGGGAAAAGCAATCGGACCTGATGCTTAGGCTGCTCGCGCTAGCCGCCATATGGCGAGCGCAACCATGGTTTGGCGAGCAGCTTCAGCGCCTTTACTGCTGCCTGAGTAAAAGATGCTACGACCAGCGAGAGTCCAACTGCGACTAAGTGCGTGTGCTCCACAGCTCTCTCTTTGGAGGTCGGTGGTAATTTTACTTAACCCAAAGAACGAATCAAATTAAATTGCCGTTTTCCACTACACGGTGTTGTGAGATTTACCGCGCCTAGGTGCGGCCGCGATGCAGCCGGCTGTCGAACCCTTTACCTCATCCTTAGCAGCTTAATTCCTTAGGCATTGCACTGTGCACAGTGCTCAGTCAAGGATGTATATTGCTTCGTAGCCCCTTTAAGATTTATAGTGCCAATTAGCAAATGCCCGGCTGTACATTTCTGCTACAGGGACTGTAAGGCTTGGTACTCGTGCAGTCTTTATTTAAACCCATCTCTCTTGAGCGGATTTTATGGAGTAAGCGGAAAGGAAAAAGAAAACACTTCGGCGACGATTAAAGATCGTAGCTATGCCGATGAAGACTCTAATGAATGTGATGGCATTTGTAGATGCCTTCACATAGCTTTAAAAGCAACAAATGGCTCTGTGCTTACACACTTAATTGATGCAGCGGCTGCCTGCTGAGGGCACACTGTCCGAGCTCGGTTGAATTCTTGAAGACGATTGTCGCCACGTGTCATCTTGTTGGCCGCAAATAGGATTTGCCGGAACAGTAAGCAACGTGTAACACACACCACGTACAGGCATCACATTTATGCCTAAGCGCCAGCAACGTTCTATTTGTGACACCGTTACTTGATACGTCTGCACGTCGTCTACGTCTTCTGGTCTCCTCTTTTTTGCCGATCCCTGCGGCCGGCCGTAGCGGGTCCTTCTAAGAAACCCTATGATCGGTCTCATGCAACCCACGTGCTGATTCCAAAGATGTGCGCTCCCTCTTTCCATTTCCTCGCCTTGTGCGTAGGGCTAACTGATCGTATCGTTCGTCGCATGGGACGTAATGATAACCGCTGACTTTCTATTTAGGAACCTGCAATTGCTTGCTCATTGGAGTGTGGTAACGTCATCTTGTTCGCTTGGCCAGGGATTCCGAAAGTGGGGCTTTGGCGGGATGGCCAGAAAGGGGGTATTACAGGTTTCTCCTTCAAAGCACCGTGAACGATAGGAGCCGGTCTTTGTGTGTTGCGTCCTTCTGTATCATTGGAAATGGTGGCCATGCCATGGGTCGCTTACGCCCGACTCCCTCATCGCTCGTCCTTGGATTTCTGCTTCATAAAAGTGCGGACGATCGCGAAATCTTCGTGGAGGCCGCATGGCCTCTACTTATAAGGAAGGCGACGTTGCGGATCGTTATAGCTTCGCAGCGTGCGGCCCGGCGCCGCAATATACACCCCGCTGTCATTTTTGCGTCGCCGCCGCTTCTTCCGCTGCCAGCGTGACGTGTGCTCCTCGGGAGCCTGCCGGGAAATGAGGGAGCGTGCGGCGTGATTATTTCCCCCATTTTCCCCCGTTCAGCCTTGGTTCTCGTTTTTCGTCCTGTCCAACTTCTTTCTGAATGCCGGCGCCGGAAACAGCGTGCTGCTCCTCGCTCGTATGACGAAATTCGACACGTCTCGCTCGCGATTGCGAGGGTCGGGCGGGCGTTAGTATTTCCGAGCTCTGTTTATAAGTACACGGTGGCTCACTCGCTGGGCGACCGGGTAACGGCGTCTAAATTGGCTTTTGCGCCATGTTGGAGAAGGGGACTCGTCAATAGGCCGAGCGCCTTGTGCACTTTGGCACCGCGCTTCCTCCGAGGAGCTAGCTCTCCGCGCACACACACGTGCTCGTAGGGCTCGCAATTTCCGCGACGGCGGGAGGTGCTGGCTGCGTGCGTATGGGCGGACTCATTATACAGGACGGAGACTTTCGGCGCTGTGCTGTACGTTAGTAGTCACTTTGGTTCCTCTGTCTCTCTCTCTCTGTCTCCCTCAACGCTGAGCGTTCCTCACCTTTGGGCCCGCAGTTCCGTTTCCCGCCGTGGTTGGCAATTAAGCCCGCGCGGTTGGTTGATGCCCGCCTCTCCGACTGTCTGCGCGTTCCCCGCCGCGGTCTCGCGGGTGCGCGCGACGGGCTTCTACGAAACGGCCTCGAAGCTCGACTGCTTTCCTCGCCGCATTTATATTGCCGGCGGGCGCTGCCCGAGGCTGCCGCGCTCGTGGAATCCCCCTCTGTGGACTGCGCTTTAATGGAAGTCTTCAAAACAGTGCCGCCCACGCGGCCTTGCTGCTCGCGTTCTGGTGGGTGAGCGACTGAGGCACTCGTTGCCTTCGAGCGTGCTAGCCCGACAACGGGGTAGGCGCGGTCGTTTTTTAAACCCCACCTGGCTTACTGGAGTGATGCGTTTCGCGCCGCGTCGTTAACGTGCTCGGCGCTGCTCACGCCTGGCGCACCCGGGAACGCCGCCCAGTGATTAGTTTGGAACCGGAGGCTCTGCAGTGCGGGCTCGTCGCCTCGTCACGTGGCATGCGTGAAATTTCACTAGACGTGGGCGGACTCTTGCCTTGCGGAAATGGAGGTATCGAGCGTGCGCCTGGCAGTTTGGAGAAATGGGAGTTCTCGGCCCCCGAGGCTGTTACTGAGCGTACCTTCGTACCTTTAATCCCGTGTTTAAACTAGGCAGTACCGCAACATCGCAGCCCCCTCCCCCCCGTTCCCCATCCTGCCTATTCCTTTCTTTTTCTTTTTGTTTTTGAACGAGTTGCTGCTCTAAACCTCCCACATCCGGAGAAGGGTTCCACCGGCACTGGTTATAAATAAGTTGAATTAATGAATGGTTAAATTAATGAATAAATCAATGAAACTTCAGTGTTAACCTACCTGCTTTATTACATAAAAAAATGGCCGCGTATCTGTTCCTTTCGTTGCGAATGTCGTCGAAAGACGGTAGTCGACTGGCGCCCCTGCCTAGTGAATGCCTCCCTTCTCTTTCCCGCTCACCTCTCATGCTTTTCTCGCGTTTCTCGCACGCCTCTTGCACACATTGCTAACCTGCTTTACCTTCTAGCCGTCTCAGTGATCAGGGTTTCTACTCACTTTAGCAGCGGCGTGGGCTTCTTCTCCCTCCTTTATTTGTATACCAGGACCAACATATTGTCGCAGTCATTCCCATGCATTCCATGCTGTTTTGTTGCCTGCCCGGCCGCGTGTTTGACAAACCTGGCCGCCTAGACGCACCCAAGCTAGCGCCATCTAGTGGTTTGTTTTAGAACAGTCCTTCTATTATCATGGACTACGGCTAATACAGTAGCCAACCGTTTCGTAGGACTCCGAAAATTCGGACTTGCTGAATATTTCGGACTTTCCGGAGCAACCGCCATTTGTTCACAGGGGTAAGGACTCTTGGATTTTTCGAACAGCTCTTTTATTCGGGCTCTTTTTTCGTTCCCGTCCAGGTTCGAAAAATCGGTCGGCTACTGTACTCCGTTCGTGTTCGGTCTCACTAGACCAGGGGTAGAGCCGTCGGTTTCTACGCCAGCGGCCTATTCTAGATTTTTTTCTGGAGACCAGTAATTTTTTAACTGGAACATGTTCTCTTGGGTCAATTGTACCAATTTTTTTTGCAAATAAGGGTAGCTTGTCTGTTTTCGGTTGGTTTAGTCTACAAGCGCGTTTATTAATTCTGCGATTCTTCGTATACTACGAGAAAAAGCCTCCAACCGCTGTTATTCGTAGCTCGAAATACGGCCGGCTTATTGCGCTGTTGTAGATGTGGCCCTTGGAATACCCATCTACGTTTGGTCAGGCAGAGTGTGAAAAACAACTCTTTTACCGGTGAAGCCCCTTAGGGGCTGGGGCTGTTGGCGTCTCCTGTCGTCGTCGTCATAATCGTCGTTCGTCTCATGTAGTCACGGTACTAAAACACCGGGAAACTCATTTACGCCCCGCAGTGGAACGTAACGCGTGCTAAAAAAAAAAAAACACCGGGACGCTAGTTTACGCCTCGCACAAGAGAGCTTTGTGCTTCAAAGACACGAGACTTTTACAGCAAAGCTGTATACCTTTACCCCCCAACGGTTTCATCTCCGTTGGCAATAGCGCCAATGCGCCAAGAATAGGCTTGTACAATGCATGCTTCACGTTCGTGGAGACGGCCCGGAATTTTTGATAATGCCGTAGCTTCTGAGCCTTCGTGATGCTGACACCGCGTTATCCCATGTTCCCGCGACTATTCCCCATGCAGTGTAATGTAGTCCATAAGTCGGCGCCTAGCTGCTGCGGTGTGATGAGTGCGAAACAGCGAAGGTGCCATGAAAGCAAAACATACTAGTTTGGATAATTAAAAAAGATTATTTGTTCTGATAACACTAATACCAATTTTATCGCAGACTTCAAATTAATGAAAACAGATAAGCAAGGGGTGACTCTCCGGGCACTCTATGACGTCGCGGAATCTTGTTTGTGCGACATGCGGCCGTCGAGCTAAGGCATTGCCAAGAAACGTGGCTGGGAGATTGTAGTTGGGCTGAAGTTCCGTTTGATCGTGCTGTCCCGTATTACGTTTCTCCTGGCCATATTACGTCACTTTCTTGTGCGATATTCATTTTTTTACAGTTCTTGTGTTCTTTTGGTAAAATAAAAACCCCATTCGGGGCTGGAATTGAGCGGTGTGTTATCAAAGGACAGTTCTTTTTCCGATTTGAACAAAGTTGTGTTTTGCAAATACTGCAAAAGCCTGAAAAAAACTGGTTGGCTGTGCCGGCGATGTGGGGTTAAAACGAGAAACTTTAAATTAGGGGCGAAGCCTCTTAAGGGCTAGGGCTGTTGGCACCTCCTGTCGTCGTCATCGTCGTAATCGTCGTCTCATGTAGTGACGGTTCTAAAACACCGGTAAACACGTTTACGCGTCTCGCTGGAACGTAACGCGTGCTAAAAAAAAAGAACACCGGGACGCTCGTTTACGCCTCACGCTAGAGAGCTTCGTGCTTCAAGGACAACAGACTTTTACAGAAAAGCTGTATACATCTACTCCCCAACGGTTTCATCTCCATTGGCAAAAACGCCAAGGCGTCAATGTTTCAGGTTAGTGGAGATGTCCCGGGATTTTTTTTTTCAAAGTTCTTGTATTTTTTGGTAAAATAAAAACCCTTTTCGGGGCTTGAATGGAGCGGTGTGTTATCAAGGGACACTTTTTTCGATTTGAAAAAGTCTTATTTTGTCTTCAATGGCCCTACAAATACTGTAAAAGCCTGAAAAAACTGGTTGGCTGGGACGGCGATGTGGGGATTGAATGAGAAACTTTAAATTTGACATAAGTGGTTGTGGGGGAGGGAGTGTTGCGTAGCGGAACCTGCTTTCACGCGCAATTTCGTCAGCGTTAGCACGCGTGTGCGTGGGCGAAGAAAGCTCGGGAGACGAAAAAAAGGTTTCGTAGCCCGTTACGAGATCGATGGGTGCAACTGGTGTTCGGAAATGGCCTGTCCCGCGAACGGACTACTTTCGAATTCCCGCAGAGGCAATGAAAGCTGGCTTTTTCTGGGTGTGGCTTTAGGGTCATAACGAAACGTGCCAGTGTTTCTCCAGGGCGACAGTCTTCTAGGCTATCACAGCCTACTGACCAAAGCCTTTGGGGTGCTGCGGGTAGCCACCTTCGATAGGGACGGCTGGATTTCAACTCTGTACTAGACTGGGGCCCGGTGGGTAAATGTGAGAGTAAACTTGGGAGTTGAAGAAGGCTAGAGAGACCAATTTGTTGCCCTATAGTATCGCGCCAATGTGAACAGAGCGAAGTTGAGCGCCCATCGCAGTGACCACAGTGCCTTGGAAGCAGCATTAACATTGCGTCACACCAGGACCGCCTGCTCGTAACTCTACCTAATTTATGCTACGTGTTGTTCATGACATAGTGTGGTTACAGGGGAAATTGGGAACGGCTAAGATCAGCGTACGTGTCGCTGTATTCGCCTCCGCCGTTTTTTTATTTGAATAATAAAAAGGATCACGGAGGTCGTCACGCAGGCTGCGGGACGGCTGATTCTGAACTGAGGTTTCACCGAATTCCCGTTACAACGGCAGCACCGGTAGAACTGGAGAGTAGGGAACCGCCGACGTACCTGCGGCGGATGTCATATATTTCGAAATCTCGTATTCCTGAAACTCGAAAGAGCGCAAATGTGGTCGACAGGCACTGAGAGATGAGGGACACAGTTGTGGCGCCGCTAGTATACCTCGTGGCACAAAAGTCTAAGCTAGAAAGTCTAGGATGGGTCGATCGAGGGACTTCACGTGGCTTTCCTTTGTCCCATATTGTGATCACGCCGCTGCGTGGTTTATTTTGTGTTTTTGAACTCGTGCGTTACCCGCCGCGGTGGCTCAGTGGCTAAGGCGTTGTGCTGCTGAGCACGAGGTCGCGGGTTCGATTCCCGGCCGCGGCGGCCGCTTTTCTGATGGAGGCGAAAAGCAAAAACGCCCGTGTGTACGAGATTCCGGCGCACGTTAAAGATCCCCAGGTGGCCAAAATTAATCCGGAGCCCTCCACTACGGCGCGCCTCATCGCCAGCGTTGCGTCGGCGCGTTAAACTCTACAATCAATCAATCAATCAACTCGTGCGTTGGGGTTTCAGTCGACGATCGACGAGTTCGGCCGCAAAAAAGAAGGGAAAGGTTATATCAGTATTGACATATGCAGCCCCGCAGCGCTGATTGCAGAAGAGGTATCGCACATCGACGTTTGTGCGTCGTCGCCAAATTAGGCCAGCGATGAAGCAGGTGCCGGAGCAGTTCGGCGAAGGTGCCGCGAAAGCCTCTTCTCTCCCTCTCGCCTTCTACCATGCCGCAATTTGTAGTTGTCATAGTGCGTGCACGGTAAGCGATTGTGTGCGTCTGCGTGCGTGCGGGCGTGCGTGTTGCATGCCGTAATCATGGTTACACTCATCCGTACGCTCATTTGCACTCGAGCTCACGTGTGACTAAGGTAATGAGTGCAAGAAAAGGCTGAAGGCGTATGATGGCCGGTGAGGCATGTGTCGCACTCGATTTTGGAGTCGTGCGAGTGGTAAGCACAGCCTGAGGACGTTATTGCTCGTGGATATCGGATGGCTCGTGAGCAGGTAGTGATGCGAACATACGAGTACGTACACGTCAGCAGCTGCGTGCAGTCATCGACGCAGTTGTCTATAGGTGTTATTCATTGAAAAGTTTAGCTGTCAATTTCTTCGCTTGGCAACACTGGGAACGGCCACGGACATGGCGCGGCTTATGACACTGCGCCCGCACGCCGATGAAAAAAAAAACAAAAACACCGGTATGCGTCGTCTGCTCCGTTTCAACCCGATCCTCAACGGTGGTGTCAACAGAGATGCTATTAATCGGACTCACATTGGACTCGAGGCATTGCTTTGCGTTCGGTGGGGTAGAGTTTGGAACGTCCAACACAAATCATGTGCTTATTACGGACAAGCACCGCCATCCCGCGGAGCCCGACGTAACCAGTGACGGCGCACTCACATGGTTGCCTGCGTGCGTGCCTAGCCAGTGAATACAAGCTATACGAGCTATCGTAAGTACTATCGTAAGTAAGGTATCGTAAGTAACTTGCTATTTTTGAAAACGGACGGCGAAAGTTATTGAAAGTGTGGACTAAAACAATCGACTTAGACTATTTTTTCGCGTTGCAGTTGTTCTTTCTAAATTAATTCGCACATCAGAAGTGGCTCGGAAGTTATCAAAGCTGCGATATCCAGTGCTGGGTTGACCGCTTTATTGTCGCGATTGAAGTTTATGTACTTTGATCATACACCATCACTGGAGGGTGGGCTGGCCTAGAAGCCCGGGTATACAGACCGGCTTTGTTGACGCGTCTTTAGCAGTTGTCTTTCACACTCTATGCACCTATCCTTTCACGTATCTTAGGATGGGGACACATATTGTCAGAAGCCGGGCCGATTTTGTGAGACACGGCGCTTAGAATAGCCCAAAGCCCCTGAATGTTCTCCAGCAAACAAGGGTAACCGACAGAGAGAGAGAGAGAGAGAGAGAGAGAGAGAGAGAGAGAGAGAGAGAGAGAGAGAGAGAGAGAGAGAGAGAGAGAGAGAGAGAGAGAGAGAGAGAGAGAGAGAGAGAGAGAGAGCTTTAATGAGTGCTGAAGAGATTAGCCCCACGAACGGCTGGGCTTGCTACTTCAGATGGGGTGAACATAGTGAGACGAAAGGAGAAAAAAGGGTAGAAAAAGTTCATAAAATTAGTGCATGAGAGGGCGAATAAAATAAAATAATAAGGAGTGTAAAAAACAACTGCAATATTAGAAGAAAATGTCTGAGGGCCTCAATGTCAGGACCTCGGTCAGTGCCCGCTGCAAAGGTATAACATTAATAGCCACGGTACTGTGTATGGACCCAAGGTGTCCACAAGCCTCCCTCACTTACATAGCAGACTGAAAGTTGTCCCCAAAGCACCCCTTAGCTCCTACGCCCGCTTACCCCACATGACCTACGGTCAACCTGCTCAAACAAAATCTCTCCACTTCTCCACCTCTCTTTCCTCACCCTCGCTCTCTGTGCGCCTCTCGTTCTCTTTTCCTGTCCTTCGGTGGATGCGGTGTGGCGTTATTCAGTTGCTCCTCCGAAATTGGCCTGTCCCAACCACAGAATTCCCGCCCGCCGTAAATGGACAGGAGGCCTTAGACGACAGCGATAAGAAGCGAGAAGTTACGACGAACTTCGTGGCGCTATATTTCCGCAGGCCCGCTTTTGCTCGAAGTGGTTTTTAAAGCGAAGCTTTATTGTCCTCACTGATACCGTTTTACGCCAACACGCCCTGCAGGAAAGGCAACTTTCTCTCGCGGTGATGATGAATGATCGTGGGTGATGTGAAAGAAAGAAAAAACGCTGCTCGTGGCGGGAATCGAACGTGGGTCCCTCTCGTTATGATGCCGGCGTCTATCCGCTTCTTCATTTCGACATGGTCGATTGATTGATTGATTGATTGATTGATTGATTGATTTATTGATTGATTGATTGATTGATTGATTGATTGATTGATTGATTGATTGATTGATTGATTGATTGATTGTAGAGTTTAACGCGCCGCCGCAACGCAGGCGATGAGGCGCGCCGTAGTGGAGGGCTCCGGATTAATTTACTTGGGGATCTTTAAGGTGCGCCGAAATCTCGTACACACGGGCGTTTTTGCTTTTCACCCCCATCAGAAAAGCGGCCTCCACGGCCGGGAATCGAACCCGCGACCTCGTGCTCAGCAGCACAACGCCTTAGCCACCGAGCCACCGCGGCGGGTTCGACACGGTCGAAGCGAACGCCAAGTAGCAGGTACGAATTCGCGCCGTACACCCTAACCCAAACGTTATGCCTACGGAGTGCACACCCGAGAGTTGCTGTGGATGTTCTATAGAATTGATGCGTACCTCCAGAATTCATTACGAGAAAGCTTCGCGTTCAACCATAGTCGTCGTTAGACGGAGGGGTGCATGGTTTTTCTTTTTTATTATTTTTTTTTTAAACGCTCGGCGGAAACCTTCTGCGGTAAGCTTCTAGGGAGCACGCGCAACGTTATTTGGCAAATACCGAGACAGTTCCCATCCTCGGCGCAGCACGTGGATCAACACATCGGAAGAGGTACTGGGTACGAAGCGAAGATCTTCGTACCGAGTTGACTCAAGGACGAAGGGGCTTGCTTGCTGGAAAGGCTGCGCTTCTCTTTAGCTCGTTAATTCATTGTACATAGTCTGTGTTGTTTCTTGCTGCACCTACATCGCCGTGTTCCGTAGAGCTACTAATTGTTATTTGTTTACTTTCTCTATGACCCTAAACTCTTTACTTGCGGTATAACTCTAAACCCGCTTGTAAACTGTCGTGCTGTCTTGATGGAGAGTTGTTTTGTTGCCTGCTAGCAGGGGCTGTGGATCATGCGCATTAACCCCAACCTGTGGCCGGCGTTCATATTCGCGGCAGCATCTGTGCGCTCGAGGCACACTGGTTGAAGAAAAGAGCGTGTGCCGCGGTGTGTGCTTTCCTTGCAAGGACGCCACGAATCGCCGAACGCTGGGTTCGTTTTCACATTTAGGGCGTCGCGCGTGAATTTACTTCAGCCGTCTATAGCCCGGAAAACGCGCACCGTACGTATGATTGCCTCCATTACAGTTTCTACGTAGTCATCAACGCAGTTTCTCGCTCTTTTCGTAGCGTAGGTCGAGTAATGGAGATATTTCTCCCTGTGACTTTCAAGACGTTCGGTAACCATTTTGGAAGATGGGAATATGTGTATTATTTGCGACTACTCCCGAAGCAGCTTATTGTCAGAGAAACTCGTTGGAATCGTGAAACCTGTGGATGCGTACTAACGGGTAAAATGCGCTCGGAGGAAATCTTGTGCTGCTCTTGGAGTGCGAATACTCGGAATGAGTATTCCGCTCTGGCTTATGTTCGAACGCGTAACGAGTATTCTGCCTGAGTGATATGGTGTCTGCTTTCAGACGATGCGGATCTTTATGAGTTGATTGACTAGCACTGATTATGGCGGCCTCACCTTGGCAGCTGCCTAGTAGGAGCATATTGGCAAGTAAACACTGCCGTTCACCACCGGGCAGTCAGGCAACGCGAGAATAACGTCGTTATTGAAACACGATCAGTAGCTTTGGTGGTATAATCTGCGAAATAAAATTTTCCTCGCTGTGTTTAGAGCAAATGGAGGGTCATTTGTTTTGGGCGTACTATTTCGAGATATTATTACTTGGAGCCTCATATATTAATTGGACGCACTCACTAGAAAAACGTGTTTTGGAGTCCGCGTTCCGGTGCTCGAATGAATACTTCTGAATTTGCGGGAGTCCGGAAGAGATGCGGTAAGATTTTTGAGGGATTTGGGGGAATTACAGTAACTTGCCATTTGTAGGAATATCGTAGGAATTTGTAGGAATATTGTAGGGCACTTGACTCGGGGTTCTGTACTCAGCGGTTCTATTCCCTCCCCCCCCACCCCCTTGCGCCGTATTTTTTCGCCTGTATTCCCTGCCTGAACTCCCTTTCCTTTATTTGTACGTAAAACAGACGTGTACTTTCTCATACCCAAAATATTCCCCTCTTGCAACTTTTCCTTTATCGCCTAGTAACCACAAAGATATGGATTTATAGGCGCAGGTTAGTTGTCGGTTTCCTGTTTCAGAAAAGTGAGCCGGTAAAGCTTAAAGGGACACTGAAGTGGTCTGTAAACATTGCGGGATTACCAGAGCTAATTGTAGTCTCGAGTCTCTGGGCCATGTTTCGGCCACTCTCGCTGCGTTTGCGCGACTTTATCAACACGACAATGCTGTCCTCCTCTCTGCATCCTCTTTGCCGATTTCCTTTGACGTTTCGTATGACGTCAAAACGAGATGGCTTGGCTTGACTGCACTACCGCACGGCTCGCCGACGCTCCGACGTCACCAGTCGGCCTAGCGTTTAGTCGGCCGGCCGCCGACGAGTCGCCGCAATTCATTCGCTCAGTTGAAACTAAGCCATGGCATGTTTGTGCCAGGAAGAATGTGCCTTTAGTTGTTTGGTTTGTATACACCGTATGAAGCTCTAAGTCCAAGTAGCCCCACAGAGGCGCACGTGCGGTGCTTCGCTGCCAGTTACGCTAGTAGAAGAAATTTAAGGCCAATTAAAGGGAGGAGGAGAGTCAGCGAAGTTAATATAGGTACTAAAGAAATAAAATCAACGGAAACTTTTATCGAACAAAGTAAAACCAGGGTGCACAATGAACTTTTTGCGTTGGGTTAACAGCACAGCGGTCAGCAGCACGACCACACATCTGCGAAAGCTTTCCCTTCTAAGGAGTGCATTCACTAGACGTGAGATATTGTGCGAATTAGGAGGGCGCTCACTGCATGAGCGTTATTCAAGAAATAGACATATAAGCTGCTTAGAATGCTGAACCTAAACAAAAATGCAAACTGGCTATACATTATATATTTGCTATTCCAGACCGTGGCAGCGCTGGCTGATGGCCGAGTGTTTTTTTTTTTATATTATTGCCAGGTTTGGGTCAATACATACAGACAAAACATCAACAAACTTACACCACGCAAAAAGGCACTAGCACATATCTTGCTAGTCTGTCAGGTTTAAAAAGGCGGTAGCGTCGCTACACTCTCCAGCAGAGTCGCCCACTTGCGTGGACTAGGCTCGGCTTCCAGCACCTCGACTATGTAACGGACATTCTCTCCAAAATATTCCCTCCCTTGCCTCTTATCTACATCATTGTACCGACGGGCCTACGTAGATTGATGGGCAACCGGCATCATTCCCACGGCCTCGGATAGAAGGAAGGGGACGGGGATCTGTGTATTCAGTGGCGCTTAGGGCAGCCGTATGAAGACAGCGGATTAAAGTAGGTATCAATTTGAAGCCGGTGCCATTGGCAGGCACCGCTGATAGGAGGGGTGCATGCGAGGCGGCTTTGGCGGTAGTGGTTGAGAATGTTGGCTTTTTTACTGGGGACAAAAAGGTCGAGGAAGAGGGGGTAGAATCCCGCTAGAGGGTTAAATTCTTTCAATGACAACTTCACTTTATTGCAAACAACATTTTTTATCAATCTACAATGAAACAGACTCTAATTCTTGATTTTGTTTTAATTATCAACGGTAGCATGACGGCTTCCCGCAGGTTTACATCTGCTCGTTGGCATATTCAACCCCCTTTTCCTGTAATCCTTGCCGTTCTATATAGTGTCCGCTGATTTGCTGTAGTTGTCCCTCCGTGTATGGTTGCAATGCCTACATAATTTCGTAGCCTGTACGAACAATGGTCGCTTAAGCTACCTTTGCCTTTTTACCCGGATAAAGAAGAAAGAAGGAAAAAGGAAGACGGCGACTGAAAGAGGCGGTGGAATTTGCGGTGATCCTCCCCGATTTTCCTTTCCCTCCGAACGTTGCTCCCTCCGCTATTGCGCGCTACTTCTTGCGAAGCAGCGTAGATGGCGCACGAATCGACCGGCTCTCGCAGTTACGAGCCCCGCCGAGAGGTGTCCCTGGCGCCCCAGCGGCTGTGTTGGAAGCGGTCAACTGGCCTTTTTTCCGGCTCCTTGATTTTAGCTGTATTTTCTTGACCGAAGTTTCCGTTCCTTTATTTTTTTTTTTCTGCGCTAAGCGCAATCGATAATGTCTCCCTCTTTTCTCGGGAGATGGCGGTAGTGCAGCGCCGTTTTGTAGTGTGGCTGGTTCGCTGGTGCAACCCTACACATCCACCCATCTTTTGCCATTGTTTGTTTCGCTGTGAAGATTTACTGTAGTGTTTCTTTCTCTTCTTCTTCGTTCTTCATGCTACGAAACAATGTCTTTTAATGTTCAGCGAGAGTGACCTTCATACGCTTCCTGTTATCCGGCTCATTCTGTTCCCGTCTCTTTTTTTTGTTGTTGTTGTTGTTGTCAGCCTGTGCTTTAAGCTTGCAGTCGTGTAACCTTTGGTGCGGTAGAAAAACATTTTATTAGCGTAAAAGCAGAAAGAAATTTAAACGAATAATTAATGGCGAAATTAACCGTTCGTTGCTGTCGTTGATGCTATATTTTCCACACTTCGTGCACTGCGTTTGGCTTCGCCTTCTGGATGCCCTTAGTGCAGTGAAGCACGCTCTACAGGGAACGTTGCAGGTGAGGCTTTGCACGATGCATGAAGCGCGCTAGTAATATTGGGTATCTGTTTCAGTTATTTAAAATCAGGCGGGCGTAAAATCGGTTACGAGGTAGCTGATTAAGTTTCCCAGTTTCGCATAAAGAAACGCGAGATAACTCCAAGTACCGTGGAAGCGTAAATCCTACAGTTCATGTGAATTGAAATAATCATAATCGTTTGTGGTCATCGCTCGCAGCTGGCTACCTGTAGTTTTGGTTTTCTAATAGGTAACTATATTTTTACAATTATTACAAATCTGCAGTTGTATTTATGAGCGAATAATAATTTTATAAATATTATCTTCTGTCCTAAAGTTCTAAACGGCCCTGCATACACGTGAGTCAGCTTTCTCGCAAATGTTGACCTTGTCTCAGTTTCGGTATCATTTTATTAGACAAACATAGTAAATAACATAACGTCAGTACGCAGGCAGGGATCCCATAGTGAAGAACACTTCACTGCATAGTGAAGAACAGTGCAAGAACTCACACTGTAGAAGTTAATATTTCAGTCCTAATAAAGTGGGTTGAAATTGCAAGGAAGCCAGGAATCACGACTGTCAATGATGTTAAGCGCGTGGGGCAGCCATCGCCTTTTCATTTTAGCACTGAAAAAAAAAAAAAAGTTCCGCGAAAGGGGCCCTAGATCACTTCGGCCCAGTTCTCACTGACATGATCTATGACATTCTAGCTTAAATATGCAAGCCTTAGCGCTGCGTAATGTAATATTTCGCCGTGGAAAATGAGTTGATCAAGACAGAGTAGCTTCCTCGTGAAACGCTCAACCTTCGCAAAGTAATCTACTTGGCAAAGATTGCGCTTCACCTCATCTGTTCTTATTCTTACCGTCCTTCTTACGTCTTCGTGTAAAATAGCGCGCCCACACACTTGAAAGTCAATTTTATTTCGCGTTAATAGGTTTATAAGTATTGACAAGTTTTAAGTGCGAATGCACTTTATAAGCGACCCCAAACCATCCACCGCCGGCGTCGGCGGCGGCGGCGGCGGCGGCGTCCGCAGTCCTCCTCTCTATATAAAAAAAAGAGCATCCGGCGCCAGGTTTCGATCCGAGGACTTTGCGGCCGCAGCGCGACGCTCTACCGACTAAGCCACGGACGCGACGCTGATATCAGTGTTAGTAACGCGCCTTATATATTTAACGCATTCAAACTACGTCGTCAGCGGCGTGCGTTGGCGACTCAGCGGCGTTATAGCGGCTTGATAACTGCGTGGTGTACACGTGATACTACAAACCCGATGGAAGAGATGGAAGAGAAGGCGGCGAGGCGGTGGGCTGCGGGGGCCGAGCGCAAGCGCCGCAAGCGGGCCGACAACCGTGCATTCGCACTTTCACATTCTCCCCCTCGGGGAAATGCGGGGGAATTTTTTTAAGTTACTAGTAAAATCGGCGCCCTGGACGAAAGGAAAATTACACACACGCACGCACGCATGCACGCACAGTGACAGCACAGCAGTGCGAATGATCTATTTGGGGCAACATCTGCTACAAGGAGCGGCTTCATCTTTCACATTTAAAGGATTGCACTTATGCAAGTTGTTTTCGATACTATCCGTGCCAACTTCGGGGATTGTTGGATTTTATGTTCGAATCATATTAGTTCCGATTAGTTGCTTTTCTTGAGTAATTGCGAAGCAGTTGAACCGGTGATATGCTTTACTGCGGGCGAATAAAACTCAAGTGCGAAAAAAGTATGGACGAACAGAAGACTGGGAGTTATGTTTAAATAATACATCTAGGTAGTGGCATTCACTAATGGCAGCATTAACAGTGTAGATTGACTATTAGTTTGAATAGTGTCTGTGATGGGTGCAATATTTACTGTCATGTCTGCGTTGTTAGATCGATGCCGCGGGTTCGATGCCTTGTGGCGGCTATCTCTCTCTCTTTTTTTTTTCTTACACCCTGGCTTTTTTTTTTTTCACCCTTGTCTCGAGACTTCCGTGTGTGTTTAAAATTCCTAGGCGGCGTGAATTTATCCGTAGCAATCCACCAAAGTGTTGCTTCGGCGCAACAAAACCTGAATTAGAACTATGGAATTCTCACATTTGCTCGTTTTTACTGGCGGAGAAGAACGGAGATTTACTTGTGAATATGCATGGATAGTCATTATTTAGTCCTCCTTTCTTTTGCTACGTAAAATGTTTGCGTTGTTTCGTTTTGTACCGTCTCTGCAAACGTCCTAATTATTCGGGATTGATGGGGCCGCAATTGCTTCGACTTTCATAATGAAAGCTTAGTATTGACACAGCGTTTAATATCTTCGTACTTTTGCCACTTCTTAAAAACCATACTCCCTTTCGCCGCTCACGTATCAGGCACCGTCACGGCTGAATCTGATCAGAGCGCGGCAGGTGGGTACACGGCGGTTTGAAAGCTTTAAAGGAGTACTGACACGAAATTTCAAAGTTGAGATAACTATGTAAAACGCTTCCTTTTTATCAGGAGATATCTCCCAGCAAGTTTCAACAGCAACCGTTCAGCGAAACATATTTAAAATCCATTTTAATCTTCGCCCGCACGAGAAAGCCTAGAGCGGGCCGACGTGACATCATCTGCTACGTGCCCCAAACTGCCGACGTCGGGGCTCCCGTGACGAAGCCGACGCGCTGGCTGTGGTTGGCGCGCGCTGCTCGGGCGTGTGTACACGTCATGGTTTTGGGACTGACGTCATGCTGCCCGGGCCTGTGGGGACGGCGAAAACCTCGGCCGGTCTGGGCGCGCGAGTGCGCTCGCTCGCGCGCGCTTCTAGAGAGGCAGCGATACGGCAAGAATGGTGACGTCATGTTATACATGCTGTCATGGCGGCCGCTCGGCGTTTTTCAGTCGAAACCGAAACTGGCACGAATAAACGACGCCGTAAATGAATGTTTACGCTGCGCTCGACCGTCTAATCTGTCATTCTATGATTAGTGGGCTGGTAGGCACGCATAGCAGCGAAAAAAACGTAACATAAAAATTTCGTGTCAGTACTCCTTTAACGGTTCCAGGAGATGAGAAGCGCCATGCTTGCGAATTTTTCTACGGCTACCGAGCTGTGCGTGCAGCATGTTGCTGAACGGTTTTTCGTCGTCATCATTAGTAATTTTTTCGCGCTATTTTTTCGAATTCAAACGGTTGCGTACGATCGCAGTTGTCCGCGTGGAGCCCGAAGCGTGTTAGTAGGAGCGCGTGCTCGAACCTATATATTTCCGGGAATTCGCATTCGTATGTTGTTAAGTCTTCGTCGGCTTGTAAAAACTAGTAACTTTGAGAAGCAAAAGTTTTATGTGTACTTATGTTACCTACTGTTGTGAAAAGGTAAACATTTCTAGCTTGTTCCTTTGGCTTTTAAGGCATGTCTAAGTAAGGAGGCGTGTATGAATGGTGTAATTTATTTAAATATTAAGTTATCGTTCAACTAACGGCTAGTACAAGTACACAGATACACTTGGTACCTGTAAGGCAACGGTATCCAAGGGGTTCGTTATCTCTCAACGCACGAATTTCTGACACCTCGTCTTATCTCCTTCTCCAGAAACCCTCCCTTTAGACATTCATTTCCCGAGGGCAGCACATAACTCTCCCGCTCTTCGCTGACTCCCCGACTTCTTCGCTGCCCAAACTCTGACTGCGTTTCTTGGCCGTGTCAGGGGCCGAGCATTTACTCGCTTCGCCGGTCCCCGTTGTCGCCAGCTGTCACCAACGTGCGCTAATTTTATTCGTCGCCTTCTAACTTGCCGACTTCTCGTGCGCTCCCTCGACGCTTTCGCTTTTCAATCCGCTTCTTACGGCTCCTTTTTATTCAAAGGTTGAGGTCCTTTTTTCTCGCAAGAACCGCCGCGTTGTCGCCCCCTTCCCCTGTCTACCCTTGCTTCCTTTTCGCCTCGAACAGAGTTCGCTGCCGTGCATGTGTTTCCTTCACCGAGAGCACTCGTCGCCGCTTTCTTCAGTATTGTGCAGCGGGATGAGAACGTTGTAGGCGACCAGATAGCGATTGGGTCCGAGACAGTGTGAGTACGAAGTGACTGCGTGTGGTGGACTTGGCCTTCCTGGCACTCGCTTGCATATATCTCTTGTCTCTAAGCAGCTCAGTAAGTCTTATGACTTCAGCAGTTCTTTTTCCTAAATGGTAAAAATGGGCTCTTCCGCTTTAAAACAAAACAGACACTTTCTTCTTTTCTGTGTGCTGCACGAGACTGGTAAGCGCTTAGCGTCAGGCTCAGCACTATATACGGCGTAACGCCGTACCGTTGCCGTTGCCAGCGTCGCCGCCGCGCCTGCTTTTAGTTTCTCTGCGACGTAAATTCGGGCGTGGAAAGAAGTCCGTTCG
This sequence comes from Haemaphysalis longicornis, assembly GCF_048455015.1. Classification (NCBI taxonomy): domain Eukaryota; kingdom Metazoa; phylum Arthropoda; class Arachnida; order Ixodida; family Ixodidae; genus Haemaphysalis; species Haemaphysalis longicornis. The sequence continues at coordinate 147,451,914 of NW_027526295.1, forward strand.
CCAACTGAGTTAAGGAAGTTTCGAAGTTTTCCCCCTTGCTCGGAAGCTGGCTGGTGTTGCGCTCGTTGTGTGTTCTTGCGCCTTCGCCCACTCGGAGCTAGCCAGTGCAGCGCGGGCTCTCAAGAAAAGGGGGAAAGTGCGCAGGGATTCACCCTCGCCCTCCTATTCCTCAGCGCTGCCAGCCGCAGCAGTCGTAACATGCGCGCGGGCCAAACGAGTCGGCTGCCCGCCTTGTATAATAGATGAAGGCGCGCCTTTTACGCAGCTGCTTCGACAAAGACGACATAGATGCTCGCGGCGAGCCAGCATCGCGCCTCCTGAGCTGTCCGTTACGTGTGCCGGCGATGGCGCGGCGCGCTACCGCAGAAGGAGGCGCCCGAGGTCTGGTTAAGCGAGCCTGCGGTGACGCGGCGCCGACTACACCCTCGGGTGACGACGCTTTTTTAAGTGCGAATGCACTTTATAAGCGACCCCAAACCATCCACCGCCGGCGGCGGCGGCGTCCGCAGTGCTCCTCTATATTTAAAAAAGAAACGGCATCCGGCGCCAGGTTTCGATCCGAGGACTTTGCGGCCGCAGCGCGACGCTCTACCGACCAAGCCACGGACGCGACGCTGTCAGTGTTAGTAACGCGCCTTATATCTTTAACGCATTCAAACTACGTCGTCAGCGGCGTGCGTTGGCGACTCAGCGGCGTTATAGCGGCTTGATAACTGCGTGGTGTACACGTGATACTACAAACCCGATGGAAGAGATGGAAGAGAAAGCGGCGAGGCGGTGGGCTGCGGGGGCCGAGCGCAAGCGCCGCAAGCGGGCCGACAACCGTGCATTCGCACTTTCACATTCTCCCCCTCGGGGAAATGCGGGGGAATTTTTTCGTCGAGTGCACGCCGGCTCCCTGTTGTTTCCCGTCTTTTGGTCTCCTTGTCGCTTTAACGCGGAATCTTGATTCCATTTGAAAGTGTGCGTGCGAGCTCTTTTGTGCGTGCCAGGGGCTGGGGCTGTTCGCGTCTCCTGTCGTCGTCGTAATCGCCGTTTGTCTCATGCAGTCACGGTACTAAAACACCGGGAAACTCGTTTACGCCTCGCCCTAGAACGTAACGCGTGCTAAAAAAAAATACCGGGACACTCGTTTACGCCTCGCGATAGACAGCTTCGTGCTTCAAAGACGAGACTTTTACAGCAAAGCTGTATACCTCTACCCCCAAACGGTTTCATCTCCGTTGGCAAAAACGCCAAGGCGCCAAAAATACACTTATACACTGCACGCTTCGCCCATCACCAGGTTTGACGTTTGCGATGATGGCCCGGGATTTCGTTTCCACGGGCCACGTGCAATGCATAGCTGAATGAAGAGAAAATGCCGCAGCCCACTTCGTCGCCATAGGCTGTACACGCTTTACTGCCGCACCCGTGTCGCAATGGGGTCGTAGTTTGTGTATTGACACTCAAGTGTGTAATACTAGTGCATTGTGAACACCGTGCGTTCATTCTTCCGAACACTATCCGTCAGGGGTAAGCGCCCTACAACCGTCCCCCCCTCCTCCCCCCCCCCCCCCCCCCCCCCCCCCAATACACTGATGTTCCAGCTCGTATCCCGTATACTACTGAAGCTAACCCTGTAACGTGAGCTTTACAGCTTACACGTTGTTGGAATATCGGCACCCACAACTACAAGCCAGATCGGTGACTGTGAACTGGCCAACTTTAAATTGATGAGGTGCGTCCAATTTTGCAATATTCGCATGTATGCCAATACCAAGAACGAAGAAGTTCATTGTTCGGTTTTATCAATTAGTTAGGCGGTGCATAGCGACATGGTTTCCACCGTACGATGCCTGACTGACCTTCTGTACAAGCGTCAGAAACAGCATTCGTGTTACATCTCCGTTTCTTTAAAGGTACTTTGACCAGAAATAAAACAAAACAAAACCAAAAGAGACTACTGTCTCTTGCCAGAGGTTTGTTCGTTCCGAGTGCTTCATTTAATATAGTTCTTGATCGCTACCGCTGCAACGTTTTTGCAGCGGTAGCTGCAACAATTTCGCATCGGAGGAAACCAGCCATGCATTCACACCTTTATGCGTCTAGTCCCAGACAGCACGTGCCCGGTTGTTTGCGTGCCCAGACGGAGCTGCTTTCGTTAACGTCAAGCTATTCTCGGGTGCCATTTTTTAGATGCGCAAGGTTTTTGTTTAAACGCTGTAACGTTGGTGATAAGCCAACATATGATACAACATATCCTTTGTATTTGCAAAAGCAATATATACATATAGTGCTCTTTATCCTTCCAAGTCCTATTCCCTCGCAGAAACCAGGAAGAAAGGAAGAAAAAGGCCAGAAAGAAACGTCATTTTAACGCACGCGTAGAAGCGAGGAGAGCGCGGGAAATTAAAGGAAAAAAACCTTTCTGATGAGCTGGGAGGGGGGGGGGGGGGTAGATGGTCGTTTTAGCGTACTGCCACCTCCATCCCTCCTCCCCCGCGTCCTAAGCGCTGACGCGTGGAGAATTTCAGCCGACAGGCGTTATCACTTCGCTGCCGGGCGTCTTCGGTTTCCGTGCGGGTGGTCTGAGTCTCCGCCCTAAGCCCTAATTTCACTCTGCACCGCTGTATCTTTTGGCTTGAAGAACCGTTGTTTTTTGTCTCCTTTTGCACCGTCCGTGTGCCCAGCCTCCGTCTTATCACTTCTTTATTTCCCTCCTTTGCCGGCCAAGCGCGACAATGCTTGGGAGATTATTAATAACAACATAAGTGTCTTCGCAACGTGTAGCACACTGAAAAAAAAAACAATAAAGAAAAATAAATGACTAGGCAGTGTGACAACGGCTGCGACTGGCCACGTTTTTGCGTTTGCCCGTCGTCACCTACCGGCTGATTTCTGTTTTCTATTTTTTGACGGATGGGTGGGTCGCTTAATTTGGACAGGGCTTAGTGAGTATGCGGCTGCGATGCATAGTACATTCTTTATTCATAAATTTATAGTGACGCTGTTTACGCACACACGCGCGCACACACACACGCACGCGGGAGTGCCCAAGGGACCCTTGTGGCTCCTCGTTATGGGCGCGTTTTGTCCTTGCGCGTGAGGACACACACAAACCAAATCGTAATCCCGCGGTGTATCCGTAAAAAAAGGACTGCAAACATGTTTTTTTTTTTTCGGCCACGATGGACGCGTTGTCAGAACTTTGAAATTACTTATTTACGGGCGGTGGAGAACAGGAATCTGAGTTGGAAATGTTGAATGTAGAGGCAGGCTCAGCACGGAGAGGACGAGGGCGGTGGCAGGCGTGACGGGCACTATTGGTTGCATATGAATTCTAATTGATAGTTTTATGAGAGTAGCCACTATGATGTGTCCTTTTTTTCTGTATGCGGAATATCGAATGCAATTGCTTAGTTTCAGCGTGCATCAGCTGCCTGCCGTCTAACGATGACCTAAGTGATCGTGTTCTAAGTGGTCTAACTGGCAAAAAAAAAAAACAAAAAAGGTCGTTCTTCTCGTTTCCTGCGGGATGAAAACGTAGTTCATGTAGTTCGCCGGAGGGCAGAAAGCGGAATACTTATCCCCGGAGTCAAATATCACGTGTAACGAAATGTTTCAAATCATTCCCGATGAAATCAAACAGGAAGTTTCTCGCTGCACGTTCCCCTATACCTGCTCACGACTTTCGCGTTGAAGTCTCCCATCACTATCGTATGCGGTACTTTTTCCCTGTTCATTGCTGATTCGACATTCTTTTTTAGAAAATGCCAACATCCTCATCAGCATAAGTAGGTTGGTTCGTATATATGCTCGGGCTATTTTACTAGTACGTCTTGGGTATCTCGATCGCATAATTTCGACCGTTTCGCTTAAGCCTCTCAAATTCTTCCGATTTGCCTGCTACCTTCTTGTGAATCAAGGTATTGTCACGGAACACCTTTGTGGACAATTCCCCACGGCGCCATAACCCGTCACCAAAGACGAAGAAGAGGAGGTGGCTGGCGCAAGCTCTTTCATGGCCGCGCTTGTACATATATGTCATCCATGTAAATTCATCACTGCACCATCTTCAAATATTCGTCTTATCTTTGCCTTGTCGCCACGCGACAATATCTTCCCCGACCCTCTCCCTTTCATCGTGCCTAGGTAGTGTAGGGTGTGCCCGCTGTTCAGCCGCTTAAAGGCCTCGTTAAGCTCGCATGATCCCACGATATCCCATTTAATGCCTGGAAGCTCCTCGTATAGCGCTGCCAAGCTACCTTCGGTCGACAGAGTCCCGGTGTTAAACGTTTCCAGGTTAAACGTTCCACTCGCGAGTGCGTGGGCTCAGAGGTTGTTAGCACCCTCCGCTGTATCGCTGCCCTGACCGCCGCCGGGGTCACGTGGTCTACCACGGCTGGAAACTGAGCGCTGTGCGTTCGGTTGTGTAATGTCGTATTGGAGCTTTTGGCCGAAATACTAACGCCAGTGTGGCTGTTCTGATTAGGGGGCGCTGTTTGTCCCAGGGTGCCTTCATAGATTAGTTGCTTGTATGAGATCTGCAGAAATTCAGAGAATTGTTTAGTAATGCGCAACATCCTTGTGCCGCTGTCTTGAGTGTTAGTTCTTTAGAGCCAATTTTTTTTGGTTTCTCTAAATCCTGCCCGACCAATTATCTCCATTTACGCTATTATAACGCTTACAGGTGGAACTTGCGCCAAATCTGCATTTTTTGTAAGTGAGGGGCGTTACAGGGTTCGCAATTTCAAAATTCTGTTCGATCAATTACCTTAATTTACGCTACTGTAATGATTACAGGTGGAACTTCCGCGAAATCTGCATTATATTGGAAATGCAGGGCGCTACACGGTTTTGCCGCTTGTCTAGAGCGTGAGTTCTTTACAGCCAAATATGGCCATGAGTAGCGGAAGACGTTGGATTATTTTATTCTTTCTAAGCTTACTTTTGTTTCTTTTCGCCAATGATGCACATTTATAACGTTATAGCGATAAAGGGCCTTTACTTCGCTAGTGATGTTTTGTTTTCGAAGATGCAAGGCAATACTGCTAAGTTTGTCCGTTTACACTATTTTTTATACGTATTTTGAACGTTTTTTTTTGCGGTCTTTTTTGTTTATTCTTCGAATTTTCGAGGAGATGTATACGACACATATTGTTCATTTCGTCATATCATTTTTGTAATTTTTATTTTGTAGCGTAAGCTACACTGGCCGAGGTTGAGCAGTTTCGCGTGGACCTTGAAGAGCTGCGCTGCGCAAGCGCGAATAGCATTGGATTGGATTGGATTGGATGGGAATAAATAGATTGTATTGTATTGGATTGGAAATCCAATCCAGTTGGAGTACGGGTGTATAGAGAATTGGGTCTGCACATTCGCCGGTCTGCGCATTCCAGAGGAGTGACGTCATAGCCGCGGCAGGCGCACTGGCGGTGGCGCGTGCCCAGCTGTGCGCTTCCGTTGCGCAGTAGCCAAGTCTGACGCTGCGCCGGAGCCGTTTGATAGCCGTTTCGCGTGGCTCCTAGAGAGCCGTGCTGCGCATGCGCGAGGAGCAGTGACTGGACTGGACCGGACTCGATTGGACTGGACTGGACTGGACTGGACTGGACTGGACTGGACTGAATTGGATTGGATTGGAAATCGTTTTCAGTAAGCATGATAATCAGGGAATCGTAGACAATCAGGAAACCTAAGAATAACCTTAGCTTACGCTACGTATATCCTGGCATAGCCGAGCTAAGCCACTGCTAACTTTTTTTTTTTTTTTCAAAATTCCATCCGACAAATTATCTCCATTTCCGCCATTACAGCGCTTAGATGTGTTATTTCTGCCCAGTCTGCATTTCTACAGAAATGCAGGGTGTTTCACGGTACTGGCTGTGGAAGTACACAGCAAAGAATGCCACGCGTAAAAATAAAACCGCAAAAGGCTAAAATAAAAATTACTTTTCTTTTTACTCGAATGTCGCACTTAATTGCTGTTCTAAGGTAATTTTGCTAGAGCGCTTAAGGTTCCCCTGGAAAGCCTATTCCCTGCCGTTTCTGGGTTGTCACATTTAATGGCAGTTGTAAATTAGCGTCACCGTAGCGGTAAATGTTACCGTAAATAACCTATTCTTGAACGTTACTGGATTGTTGAAGCTTATTGCAGTCCAAAATTGGCGTCGCGGAAGCGCGAAATGTCACCGTAAAAGCCCATTGTGATAGGTTACTGGATTGCCTAACTTAATTGCACTCGTATGTTAGCGTCGCAATAGCTCGCCCTACCAGAATCGCTCGTTCGGAATGACGGTATGCTGACGCTTGGGTGGGGTTCCAAGCTAACCAGCGGTGACGTCCCATACAACAGGCTCATTCGGCTATCTGTGTATTAATTCCAGAGGGCTCTGCACAAGGAAATACGGTAATAACTCAGATGATTAGAAATTATAGCAGTGATAAATACTCGTAAATAGTGTACAAATACGCGTCCAGAAATAAGTAGAACAGAACGTTTGGAAAACGCAACGTTGCAGTGTTTCTTCGCATAGTAGTTCGTTGCAGCGGTTTCTTTTTTGTGTGTGTGCACGTGTGTGTCCCGTGCTTTTTCTGTGAAACGTGTGACACATAACGAAGACATGGTGTTGTTTCCGAGCAGAAAAATAAGTCGCCATACCTCGTGGCATTGCGTTAATTTCAGCGAAAGAAAGACCATTCTAGATAGCCAAGCAATAATATTAATAAAAAGAAAACTGCACGATTGGGGGTCAAAAAAGGGGTAAAAAGTACGAACAGTGACAGATGGCTACTTGCTTACGCACTACTGGGGCGTTTCACCTAGGGGCTTGTTGGAGATTATGTTTGTGTCAGAGTTTTCGGCTTCCGTTGCGTAACAGCCTCATTTTCAGTGTTTTTTTGTTGTTGTTGTTCTGCGTTGCAGCGAAGGTGGCAATGTCATTTTCGCTTGATTCTTATTGTATCCGTCGTCAGCATGAAACTCCAGTCCTCTTCAATTCGCCACTCCTCCTCACGTCTCCCATAGAAGGCACAGCAATTGTGCATCCTTTGGGTGGCGCAGGTGATTCCTGTCGTCGGTATATCGGAAGCGGGATGACTGCTGCTGCCTTTTACGACTTTCAACTCCGCTCCTCCTCATGACGTCACTCCTCGCAAAAGGGAGTAACGGGTGACCCGAAAGTTATCCTTCTATTGAACGGATGGGGTTGCGGGTTCCTTATTCAAGTTGGAACGGAGGAATGATGTTGTTGCGAAGCTTGATTAGCGTCACTATGATTTGGGATTGAGCTGATGTCGTTTGGCGGGAAAACGATGGCCAGCTTGGTTGCACAATCGTTTGTTTTGAAATCGGTTCTCACCATAATTTTGTTTAGGGCAGAACGTATCCATCTGAGGCGAATGCCTTTTCCTTGGCTATCACCATATTTGCGGTCATTGCATTGGTCAATGAAGGCATCACTAACGTTCCTAAATACCGTGCCCTACGGCGTGGGAAAGAAGCAGCGTGTAATTTTCCACCTGCGTAGTAATTTTCCAGGCCTCACGAGTATGATACCTCGCGCAAAGCGGATGCCTGATTTGTCAGGTATTGCGCGCGTTCACCAAGTAAGCCGACTTCGTCGTCCTCGCCGTTCTACCAACGGCTGGTCGGGAGGATGCACGCGCGATTTCTCTTTTTCAGCACACTGTCATCTTCGGTACGCTCCGCTTCCTAAAATAATCCCACGGCGAGGATGCCGCACCGCGAGCCGCAGATGATGGGATAAAAGGGCGCGCGAGTCTTGCTATTGGTTGCACGTATACGCCTCGCGTACGTGCAAAATTACCCCGGGAATAGCGTCTCCGCTTTCTCTCGCCGCCACCCGAGAGCTGGTCGAAATTACCTTACGTGCACTTCGCGTGTGCTCTCGATCAGTGTCAGTTATTTACTCTGCGTGGTTCCGTATCTCTCGCTTTCGTGGTCTGCTCTCTCCGTTTCACGGCGCCCCGATCCCATAAGCTACGGTTTCGAAAGATAATGGCGACGTCTCGGGTCGCACCAGGGCGGGGCCCCGTCGCGGCGGCTAATAAGCTATCGCGCCGAAATACGCTACCGCCATTAGACCGGTTCGTTCGCGGGTCGGTATTTACAATCTTGCGCGTGCGTCGTGTGTCGTGCGCCTAATGGCCCTCTCCGTACCTCTGACAGGTAGTGCGCTGTCAAGAGAAAAAAAATTGACGTAAATTTTTTTCGTGATGACTACCGACTGAGTTCGTTTTCTTTCGCCGCGGCACTGTATCTCCTGCGAGATTGTATTACTAAGTGCAAGAATTTACGGCGGAGTTTATGCTGGGAAAGGGAAAACGGGGAAGTCAAAGAAATTAAAACAAAGCAACTAGCAAGCACAAGAAACCCCAATCTTAGAAAGACTTACTTCAAAATAGCGAATTGAAAAAAGAAAAACCGCATGAGTGCCAAAGGCGTTATCTTGCAGGACCTTGTTATTGTTCGGTTCATTTTGTTTTATTTTTGTGATTCATTTATTGTTCATTGTCATAACTCATTCATAATACATTATCGCTATCGTAGCTCGTTCTTAGTTCATTTCTGTTTCGTTGGTTTCGTCGTTCATATTTGCTCATTTTCGTTAGCACGACTTCGCGGGTTCGATTCCCGTCCATGAGGCCGTGTTTCTTACGAAGGCGACAAACGAAAAGCCCGCCGTCCTGTGTCGAGATTTGGGAGCACGTATAAATCCCCAGAGGGTCTACAATAATCCGTAGTCCTCCACTACTGCGCGCCTCACAACCGAGGTGCGGGTGAGGTAAAACTCAATTGGAATTTTATGGGAGTCAGTATGAAGCGCTGTTGGGGTACATATTTACTTCCGAATGGGGATTCTGGCTTTCGTCGACGAAGCGCCAATGTTCTACCATCACTAACGGTAAGGCCAGGTAGGCTTCGCCTCCTGTGCGCTTTTTCGGAAAGCAGTTACCGTGCCAAGACGAGGTTTGTAGCGCTTCGCGAATTTTCGTTGCTTTTGACGATAGCGCATGCATACATAGCCTATCGAAGGCGAGCACATTTCGTGCGCGAAGAGTTTCACTTTCCAATCTTTCTCCTTGAACTACGGACAGAAAAAGGGCGAGATTTCCTTGCTGGAATTCCCGCGCTTCTATCTGCGAGCCGCAACTCCCTCCTAGGTAGCTACTTTAGCCGATCCCTCGCATCACTTGTTGTATATGTGGCATTACGTATTCATTGGTTTTCCTGCCGCATCGGATGTGTTGGTTTGCATGCAGTCGTCACGCCTAGCGTCACGCCAAGTACGGTCTGAGTATTTGCAGCCAGTTCCTTTGCTTGAAGGTACTACGAAGTTATCTTGGCCGTCGTACTTTACGACGCAAATTAGTTATTGAAGAGCTGCCCGCGCCGCTTTGATGGTATGAGTCTGTAGTGCGGGCACTGCCCACGGACCAATCTGTGCCGCGTTCTTTTTCTAGACAGGGTGCCATTTTGTCCCATCGCTTCAGGTTTATTGCAAGTGGTCAGTGTGGCTGGTTTCGTCCGCAGTGTAACCTTTACGTAGAAACGAAATATCTTAAGTGACCTGCAACTCTTTTTGTTCGGCGTAAACGCGGTGATAAACAAAACCGTGTTGGTACTACTTCTTAACGCGAGATCGTCAGGTCGAGTGCGGAACGGAGGAGGCGTGCCGCTAGGCTCGACGGTATGATAGTACAGTGGAGACGGAAAAAAAAAAAAAAAAAGACCCATTATTTCAGCAAGCTCTGCGCCTGCGGAGTCAAGTTCGTCATCTCTCTGTCACTAGTTGCAAGTTTCCCGGTAGGCACGGTCGCCAGCCGTGTCTGCGACTGACGCCATCTCACCACAGCGCCTGTACCACTGAAACGAATGCTGGGGCCAACATTGTTAGCTAACTACAAGAGGTAGCCAAAATTATGTTAAATATACATGGAAAGACCATAATATGGACAGAAGCGAACTAAAACGTGCACTAACTATAAAGTATGCCCAGGAAATAGTGTCAATAGCGTCCGATTACACAAATTTGTACATTACATTTAGAATATAGTGTACAATAAGTAAATAAATAAAATCTCCCGCGGCACTGTCACCACCGCGAGCTTTATCTGCCAAACGATGGATGGCGCCACGCGGCCAAGCGGGAAGCCGCCACGACCAGAATATACACTTCAAAATCCTGTAACTGCCATATTCTCGCACGAAGTCAGTGACACCCCGTAGCCGCATGTTCCTGCGGCCACATTGAGACACACAAGCATAGATCTCCTCAGTGTTCTTCTTATGAATGGATCTTTTCTATTGGCCCAGTTCATTCAGTTATCTATCACAAAATTTAAAAAAAATGCTTTTTAAAGTATTATTTTAGTGTAAATTCTTTGTCAAAATTTTCTCTGCTACGCCAAAGGTTTCTGGACCATAAAGAATTCAAAGGAAATGCTTACCGTTTAACTGTGATGGAATTATTTTGACCGTAAGAAAGAAAGGCGTTTTCTCCTGCTTTCTGGCCCAACACTGAAATCAGCCCCGCTTAAAAAGTAAGCTTGTACTACTTTGAATTTTGCCTAGCAAATTTTTACAAAGGCTCTAGTTACTTCGGCTATGGGTCGAAAAAAAAAAAGGAAGTAAAATAATTTGACAGAAAAAAAGAAAGTTTACCTGAATTTTAGGTGGATAGATACAACGAAGCATCTGTCTTGTTTCTCTGACTTAACGTCACTGCGCTTTGAATTTTCGCTGTCGTTGTTATCGTACAAAGCGCATGAAGAAGTGTTATTCCCACTAATGCCCCTTTTCTTTGTAACGTTGTTTTGAATTTTTCAGAAATTATCCAGCTGGCTCACTGTTAGCTGATACTTCCTTCATTTTTCTTTCTGCAGCGATGAATCAATGTTGTTGTGCAAGTTTCAAATTCCCTCTGTTCAACCTCGGAGGGGAACTCTCCTTCGTTCTACCAGTAGTAAATCTAGCTGGCATTCGAAGCGGACGTCTTTGCCTATATCGGAACCGGCAGCAATGCCGTCATTTGAAGCGACTTCTTCCATCTATTTAATCAAATAGGTGTCTTTCGAATGATGGCGTTACTTATTTAAACCCTCAAAATTCAGCGGTGTTTTCTATTTCTTGGGTGTTTGTTGGAACGGTTCGTGTGGCCGGACAGGTGACGATGGCGTGAAAAGTTCATGATGACGCACATTGTTGCTTTTGAGAAGCGGAGGGCTCATGAGCTTCTGTAACCCGCTGGATGACACACGACTTTTCCTGAGGAGGCGCCGCATCGTCGAGGGGGGCGTATCATTTTACTTGCATACATTCCACCTCCATGGTCAGCCATGCTGGTTGTAGTCTGCTTCAGTCTAAATGTGGGAAGCGGGTGACCTGTTTTTTTTTTGTTTTGTTTTTTATGAGTGGGATGTTGTTGCGATGACGAGGATGCCGTGGTAGGCGTAATGCAGTTCGCAAAGGCCAACTGACCATCCTTCACACGGAGCAGCCTTGGGAATACATCCCATTTTACGGTAAAAAAAGTATGCACCCGTCCGTGTAACGACAGCGATGGTTGAGCGTGAACCTTTCTCGGGAGGGATTTCTCTGTTTCCGTCTGAGTTTCGAGTTTGACTCGCTAGCGGTTTGGACTTTAGTTTCGACTACAGACGCCATCAAAGCTTCTCTAGAGCTTCTCTTCAAAACGAGAACCTAAAGCAGGCTTCACCTGATGAAGAGTATATGTGAGGCAGAGTACGCTTTGCAGGGAGAAGTTGGGTTTTTCTGAAGTGGTTTTGAGCAATGGAACGGAAGATGATAGTTGTAACATTAAGGGTCAAGAAGAGAGCAGAGTGGGTCAGGGAACACCAGCGTGTTAAGGACATATTAGTAGAAATTACGAAGAAATGGACGTGGGCAGGGCATGTAATACGAAGGCAAGATAACCGTTGGTCATTAAGGGTAACTGAGTGGATCCCTAGAGAAGGCAAGCGTAGCAGTGGGCGGCAGAAAGTTAATTGGGCAGATGAGGTCAAGAAGTTTGCGGGGATAAATTGGTCGCAGTTAGCACAGGAACAGGATCAATGGAGATTAATGAAAGAGGCCTTCGCCCCGCAGTGGGTGTAGGTAGGCTGCTGCTGCTGCTGCTGCTGCTGCTGCTGATGATGATGATAATGATGATGATGATGACAGACACCTTAGTGAGACATAGAAAGTTCCGCTTTAATTTATACAAGCACCGAAGTTTTTATTGTTTTCTCTATTTTTTGTTGATTGTATAAAGAGAGGACTGGTGTGTCGAAGGGTACCCATTGTTCTTAGACTTTTGGGACGGACTTCAGACGCCATCAGTGAGACTAAGAAAGCTTCGCTTTAAAAACCCTTCGTCGCGCAGTGAGCCTGTCAAGAGGAGAACGACACGCAGAGTAGCGGTCGCAGGTCTTGAACTGCACGCCACGTAGCAGTTACGTTTTGAGTCGCAACTGTGGAAGACGTCGGCGCGCTACGTTTCAGTTTCGGTGGCCCCGCCTGCTCGAAAGCGGGCGGCGGGCTCAACCGGGGCCATGCCGCTTATCGCAACTGCACAGTCGCTGGCCCCGGCGGCATCGCCGCCTCTGCTGAACGGCGCCCCGGGGAAAACGTTCGCTTTCCACGGGCCGCTTTCGCTGCTCTGCTCTGGCGGCAGCGGTGGTTGCTTCCCGCATCCTCCCCCGCTGCGGGGGAGTGGAAGGAGTGCTCTTCTTCACCCAAGCGCTCCCGCCGACACCGTGGCATCGGCGACCGTTCACGGCCGAGGCCTGGCGTTTATAACTCGCCTTTGGCCTTGTTTTGGCCCCGTCCGGGCTATTGCCGCCTCCGTGCGGCTTTTGTAGCTTTCTAAGAATGGTTTATTGTGTCACGCGAGGGACTTTTATAGCACGGCCGCCCGCCTATTTATGTGCGGCGAGGGCAATAAAGGTCTGCTTTGCTTCTGCAAGGCGATTCTCTCCTATATAGGTTGCCGGGAGCAGTGCTTTCGTGGAGCGATCCTGTCTATTGCCGTTGTTACAGCTGGCTTGGGTGACCGACATTCTCCGTCGCCAAGTTTCATTTTCTTCTCGAGAAAAAAAAAACGCGCGGCAAAATAGTTATTGCGGCTTTTGGGTTTATACTAATGAACTGGGAAGCGTGGTGCGGGAACGTATATTTCATCCAGGAATCATTTCTGCGGTTCGGGGTACTTGCGCCGGCTAAAGGCCGTCGCGGTGTTGATCGCTGTGTGTGCGGCTCGCCTGACGGCGCTAACGGGGCAAGAAAGCGACCGTTACGCGGCTTCTTACGAGACAAAGGGCTTCTGTCACGAACTGGCGCGTATATGTTTTAATCTGGAAGCCTGAAATGGTTCATTTGGCGAAAAAGCCGGCCGTGGCGTCGGCGTGTGTAACAGCGAAACGGACCCTTGATTACGGGCTTTAGAATCGTTCCATAGCGCGAAGTGTTTCACAGCGCGCGCTTTGAGTCGGTAGTGCTGTCCATGCGGTAACAGTGGGAGTGAGGTAAGGGACTGGAAAAACGCAAACAAGGGAGCGAACAGACAGGCAGCGAAATCGGCCAGCGTCGTCAGCTGCCCACAATACGTGGCGGTGGTGGGCAGGAACTAGCCACGGCGCAACGCCAAGGAGATCGAGAAGCAAATCGTGTCAAGCGCCGAAAGGGCTAAACTCTTCAAGAACGCGTGGCGGAAGCAAAGCGTGTCAATAGTTCAATTGCACTGCAATGCTTTCGCACTCAGAACCCCTATGAATCGGTTAGGTGTCTTCGGACTTTTTTGTGTCTGCAGCCTGATTGTTTTTGCGTATCGTTGGAGCATCTTGCGTGCCAGAACTGCGCCTGGGATGTAGTCGAACACTCTGGATTGACTATACAACCTAGGGATCTTTAACGAGTGCTGGAATCGTGCACACGCGGACGTTCTTTCTTACTCCATGGAAGTCGAAACACTCCATAGGTTTTACAGAAGAAGTTGCGCGGGGAGCGGTGATGCATCGCACGTGCATCGGCCGTAGATTGTACTTTTATACCTCTTGATGCGGAGGTTCTGCGGTCGCATCGCCTTTCGCGTGCTTGTTCCTGTTAACGACCTATAAGGGTTTATGGAGCTCAGTTCGTCGCAGAATGCGTTGGGGGGGGGGGATCTCGTGAAATGTAATGAATAATGTTGCTGCGAAAAACAAAGTTTCTTATCGTTCTGTCCTGGGTATCCGCCCTACTTTCAGTTAAAGCGCAGTCGGGTCAAAGGACCTGCATACTCGCCATTCAAGTTGCGTAGCTTGTGTACACTTTGAACAGGCTTCTTTAGTGTTTAAATAAATAAAGAAACGTGGGTGGCCTCATTATGTGAACTCTGATTTTGCGTGAGCGTATTTTCTCTCATTACTGCTGTAATTGTTTGTTTTATTATAATTTATTGGTTATATTGTTTATGTCATTGTTTGTGCGATTGTTCCTCTTGGTCTCCACGGAGGCACTTCGAACGCTCCCGCCTGCTGGGCCACACAACGACTATCATGGGTGTGCGCCTAGCAACGAGTTTTATTGCTCGCGCGGCACTCTTTCCTTCTGTGAAACATTCTTTCGAAACTTAACTGCCCGACGCAACGACGTTGGTTAGCAACGGCGCGTGTCATCGGAAGTAGACTTGACCGGTGTTTCAAGCGAGCTTCACAGACCCGCAACGTGAATCTTTCAATTGAAGGTGCTGGCGCGTAAGGACCCTCTGTCGAAACGCTGCAAGAATCCGATATAGGTTTGCGTCTCTTTGTGTGTGGGTGTGCCAGCAATGTCAAATCTGGTACGCTTTAATCGTGAAACAAGAATTTGAAGAGGGAAAAATGCGATTTATCGCTTCGGATCGAAGCCGGGGTAAAACAGCGCAGCCGTGTCAGCCTATATTCTCGGCGACTGCACTCCGCGATGCCGAGTATATACGCACCCGACTGTTATGACAGCGCCGCCGAATAAGATACCGAGCCGGTCCAGCTTTAGACATGTGTATATATGAAATTCGAGCGCGTTAGGACAGCTGTGTATAGTTTTCTGAATGCAGACGCACGGATATGCCTTCCCGCCGTTTCTGCTACTTGTCCTTCGGTCTCCATCCCATTCCTGAAAACTCTACAAGGAAAGGAGCTTGGCGACTCATTGTGCGAGCATTCGAAGAGAGAGAGAGAGTGCGAGGGAGCGGGAGGGGGAAGAAAAGGGGAGCGGGGACAAGCAGAATTACTTTGAAACGCCGCAGATATGCGAAAGCCGGTGCGACAGCTGGCCACTCTTGAAAAAGAAATAACAGGAGGAAAATAGTGTAGCCGCGTTTTATTGTTTGCCTTCTGCCGGCCACGAGTGTCGTAAGACGGCGGCGTAAGAAGCGATACAGCCTCTGGTGCCGTCGCCTCCGCTGCTTCTGGTGCTGCTAGCAGCTGCTTGCATATGTATGCGATGCCCCCCGTACTGTGCGTGCGTGCGCGTCCATTTGCATAAGCGCATTCGTTGTAAGAATACCATAAGCATATTTAATCTGGGCCGCTGCCGTCGTCGTCGTCCAGTCTGCCCCGGTCCGTGCGTGTACCGCACAATGCCGTTGGAAACGTGGCTGGCTGACTTCGCGCTGGCGGGGCCGCGGGCTTTTCCTGCGTTCAAGTGCGTTGCGAGTACGGGGCAGAGCGAGTTATATTGGAAACTCGGGGACTCTCAGCGAGTCATTCATGCGTGAGCTTAGCGTCAGCTGTACTGTGCGCAATGTTGGATGAAGTCAGGAGATATCACATAATTATTTTCGATTGAAATTTCTTGTTTTCAATTTGCTGCCTGAACCTCCTCCGGCTCATTTTATGGCGGATTTTTTTTTTTTATTGCTACGCTTGCCGAGATAATTTGCCTGCAGCCTCGCGAAAGCAATGGAGAATGCGGTAATTTAATTGTTCACATTCTGAGACGACCTCCTGTCACGAGCTTACATTGATGCGTTTTGTCGCTAGGCGCAGTTTCTTACGCAGAAAGCGTTTCTTTATCGGGGAACATGTCCGGTGGCACATACCCTCTGTCAAGTCTGGCTTCCTGAAGACCAGCTTTGGCTGGTGAAGAGGACCCAAGAAGCTGGACTGTCTTAAGGGGTCCTGGAGTAAGGACTCTTCCCCAAGGCTGCCTGCTTCATAGGGACGTTTATTCCTCCTCCTTATTCCACCATACCTTGTTATCATTCAGTACTCTACCTGAATGGGCACCCGGCCGGAGAGGATGAGGGAATGAAATGGCGCAGGGGGAGGAGGATGGAGAGGGGAAGGGGATCAACACTTGCGCTACCACTATCTGCTTGCTCTCTCTTTGATCAGCTTGCAACCTAACGGGACGATTGGAAATCCACGTGGCGGCAAAAATCTTTTAACACGAAAGTGGTTTATTCCAGGATTCACGAAGACTTCATTTACGTCATATTCCTCACGGAAGTGAGGCCAGTGCAACAACGCGAGCGGCCTGTAAAGGGTGCACCCCTGCACATAGAGACTTCTTGCGGGGAAGCAACCTTCAGTACTAAAGAGTACGTTATACTTCGGGTTGTTCGTTTTCGGGTTTCATATTTTAACACGATAGTGTTTTATGCCGGGATACACCAACATTTCACTGACGTCATATCCGTCACGGAAATGACGCCTACACCTTTGCCGAAGCGACCCGCCAGCAGGACGTCGCTCGCCAAGCACACCCACAACACAGCCGACAACCCGCAAATCATGCTCAGCTGCAGATTTTACTGCACATTTCACTTCCGTGTTTTACCGATTCCTATGACAGAGGAATCTACCACACCTTTTTTACGATCCGCGTCAGCCAGATTCAACCCTGAATGTCACGGAGCTCAGTGGATTGTAGCATGGCTACGGCGAGGTGCGCTCGCTATAGCGGTGGCAGGTGTTCGCTCACGCGACCCATCTTTTAAATTGCGCCGCGCGTTTCCTGTCGCAACAAAATGTGGCAACTGAAGAGGACTCCCGGGTTCTACGAGGCGTGCCTAGAGCGCCTACGTGTTCGCCGTGACGAAGAGCGGCGACAAATCTGCGAAAACGAATGATCGGTGTTACGCTGCGAAAAAATCCTCTTACTGCGCAGACCGAGTGGTGCGTGTTCGCAAAACTACTTTAGCCCGAGAACGGCCTTACGCACGTGTGCCGCGTCCCGAAGGAGTTCGCGCGTTCTGTCTTTGAAAATGTTCTTGGTTCGGCGGGCGCCGTGTGTGGCCACGTGTGATGCCAAAATGACTTGCCGTACCACCAACTGGCAGAGTTGTTCTAACCAAGGTGGACTGGTGGCCTTAATTATGCCGAGCATAGCTGCGCTTCTCCCCGTGCTAAACTTTTGAGGCGATCGATGTAGTGCGAAATCGTAGGGAAGTTCTTTTCCAAAGTGTGATTACATTCTGTGGCGTTCTCGCTACTCAGAAAGAAAACGTATGGTCGGTTCAGCGGTCCCCTGATCTTGTCAGCTGACGTCTGGTGCATGGCAAAGTGACCTTGCTGCTATCTCGAGTTTACGAAAGGCATCGCCTCGCACCAGTTTCAGTGCAGCTTGTGCACAACAATTTCTGTTTCACCCTACGAAGGCTGCCTCACGGAGGTCGTCGTCATCATAATGATTATCATCATGCGTTCACGAAGTCATCTCCCAAAAATCGCCAACCTCTTGTACCGTGAGTTTGCTGTGTGCATTCTTTGTTGCGGAATTTTCCGAGTTCACTGACGGACGTTATATCCACGACTAATTGTGACCCATAAAGAGAAAAAAAAGAAGTCTCCGTTCGAGGCAGGCGACACAAGCAGCGTGCGGCACTCTGCACGCTTTTAATAACGGTGCAATTGGCGAACGTGGGTGGCGCTGATATGGCGGCGCTGATATGGCGGCGCTGTCACGTCTTGGCAGTGCGACAGCGTTGCCTGAGCTTTGTCTAGAAGGAGTACGTCCCCCGGAGGGCCGCCGACGCTAATAAGTACGCCGTGCGGCGCCGCCGCCATCCCGTGACGCTGCGTGCCTCTGCGCCGCGCCGGGGGCTGATCGCCACGGCGCGCGCGGCCCAATAACGTGGTGGCGGCAGCTGCCAGGAGCCGTCAGCCGGCAGTTCGGGAGGAGCGCGCCCGTCGCCAGCCGCTCTGAGCTCTGTCATCGCTCCTCGTGAAGACAGGCCGCGCTGTCAAGGGATCAGCCCGCGAGAGGATGAGTCACTGAGGAGCAACCGAACGTCTTGAGCGTGGCTTTCTTTTTACCTCGTGTCGGTTAATCGGCCTTCGTTTGTATAGCGCTTGTGTCTTCACCGCCGCCGTGGCGTGTGTGTGCAGAGGCAGTGGACAGGCGGTGTGCGGAAGTATAGTGGGGATTGCGGAAAAATCTGAATAATTGAGAAATCCGCAAAAAAAAAAAAAATAATAATCGTGAGCTACTCCGCTCTGTGAAGACGGATAACCAGCGATGCCTTTTTACCACATGACATGGAGGGGACACAAAATTTACGCGAAAGGTTTAAGCAAATTATTTTTCTCCTGAGCACATTGACGGCGGTCATCACTAAGAACAGTACATATACATGAGTAAATGGAGCTTTCAATAGCTCCCCGGTACCACACGAAGTACAACCGGTTATACCCAATTGCAACAGTACAAAAATAGGGCCAACCGGCAAAGATAATTTTGTCCACACGAAGGTGGAGAGAAATTAACGGGAAAGACTTTCTTGCGACCCACCGCCAGGGGGACGAGCCCGGGGGGACCCCTCCTGTCCCCCCTAGGAAAAAGCCGGATAGGGTGGGTTGCTGGGAACGGGAACTTGGACATCGGGATGGGTTATGGGAAAAAGGGTGGGAATGAGGGAAGCAATTTTGCTCCAATCCTTTTGTCTGACTCTCTTCCAAGACTGATTGCTCAGCGAGGGCATCAGACAGTGCCAATTGCCAAATGTGCGGTCCCTGCCACTGGTTACCGCTCACCCATAGGGTCCGATAACTGGGCCCCAACTGTCGGAGACAGGAAGTAACCTATTTAGTGGCGACGGCCAGGTCCCCCCCCCCCCGACCCCCAGCTCTGCGGCCGATGCGTACTAACGTCCTCGATCAACTGTCCCGCACAAGGTACTCATGAATCACCAGTGAAGCTTTCCACTATACACGGGTACTTGCAACACCTGCTTTTCACGGTCTCCGGACGAGAACTCGATTTAACGAAACCCGATCTTACGGATTTCCCGATCTAACGATCACATTTAAATTCCTCTGCAGGTGCCTATACGGCTGAATGCTTTTTATCAACTCAAGCTAACGAAATAGGCTCAGCGCCGGTCCAGATTTAACGAAGTATTCTGAGAAACATACATTTAAATAAATGAACTATTTCGATTGTTTTTCGCCAGATCGCCACGAAGATTATTGCGCCACGCCAGGAAAAAAAAAAAGACAGACGACGTATGTAGTTTCTTTTTTACGAAGCTCTACAAGATAAACTCAGCAAACCCGTTTCCACGCTTCTCATAGTCTTGAAGGAGTCTTGAAGAAAGGACGCCGTCATCCATGCCCCTTCATCTGGAATTGCGTCGAAGAAAAATTACTTTAAAAGGAACCCCTGTTTACGTGGTTCACGGAAATGAAAGGCAAGAACATTCCGCTCAGCGGGGAAGTGGCACAACAAAAAGCGCTGTGTTTGGCGCGTCTGCTGTGGTGCGACGACTTCAGGGCAAACCCCGGCTGGCTTATTGTTTTCAACGCGGACATTTAGCGCATTGCTAAATTATCGGCAGGCGACCGACGCGGCCGTCGCAACCACGATGTCATGATATCTTCTGGAATGCGTCTCCCTTTAGACATCGAATATATAGATTCAACTGTGTGTATTATGACAGTCCCGATTTAATGAAATAATTCGCGGTTCCCGGCGACTTCGTTAGATCGGGTTTTAACTGCATACACGCTAAAACATTTATTTAGAATGTAGTTATTATGAAAATGGTGCCTCTAACTAACTATTCCACGCAAAATGCATAGCCAAGGGGTGATGCATATAAGCTTGAGGTCCAAATCATGCTTCGGTACTGCATGCGACTTTGGTGGTGACCATGATGTTATAGCACACACAGCAGGACGTTTGTTTTCCAACTTCTTTCGCTATAAAATGCCTCGCGCTTTGAAGATATGGCGAGCCTCGGAAGTTTTTGTTCGCAGACAGGAAGAATACACGGAACCTCTGCCACGTAAGCTTTGCTTAGAAAAAAAAACACCGCCTCGGATGACCAACCCGCCATGTCCGAAATTGTGGCTTCGGGTGCGCTATGTTCGCACGGGTATTTTTTCATGTCGGCAGCACCGTACTTTTCGTCTCCGTGGTGGTTTGCAGGGAGTGCAACAGTCAGCTGTTTCAAACCAGGTAATTTGTTTTTGAGAGTCGAGTGTTCCTTAAAAAAAAAAAAAAACACAGTGAAGCTGTTGTGGCTTTAAGTTGGATTTCTCGTATCTGTCGTCTCTTCATAAAAAAAAGGCAACAAAAACAATGACGACATAAAGCTGTTATCCGCGCGTAAGAAAAGAGCACGTGGCATTGCATTGGCGAACTCACGTCTGCAATGCTCCCTTTACCCTTGCATTGCCTCTAGAGATTCTGCAAATTGGAGGGTCATGGATCTCAAGTTTAGAGGAAAAGTGACGTTAGCTATTAACAGGGTGACCGTCACTATAATTTAGAGATTGAATACTTGCAATTCTGCCATCAAATGATTGTCAACTTGACTAGCATTAGTTGATGAGAGGTCGAAATGCACCGTACTTTTGTCCTAATATTTTATAACCTCAGGTCAAACCCACGGAAGAGGCTGCGTGTCCTCCCCACCTTCAAAATTGTGATGGACGTAAAACTTTCCGGCGCACCCATAGTTTTGCGAGCCTCCTTGAGCGAAGGGCCCTCTTCATTTCCTGTCAGTGCACTCCACGAGAGGTATTAAGAATTTCAGGCTACCGATGATGGATCGAAGGGTTGGGCCCATTATAAAGGAAATACTCTACGTCGCCGATACGAACCTTGAGTTAAAATTACCTTGGGCTTTAATAATAATGAATGTAATAAAAGGTGCGGAGGCTTTCCAAGAGACCAACAGTGCACGACTTCCGTGCATCATTCATTGGACGGGTCGCCTCTCAACGCGTGGCATAAATGTCATTGCTAAGTGTAGGTGAAATTTATCTGGGGAAGTTGTGAAAATGACCCCCCACACACGCACCAAGGACGGAGCGCTTCTATACGTGCGTTGCAGTCGATTTTGGGTAACTCTCTACACTAGCGCTCCCGGTAGACCATTTTAACAGCCGTGCTGTTTAAGCGCTTTGTTGCGCCGTCAGTGAACAAAAAAAAAGAACAAGAAAAAGCCGAGAGGGCGTGAGCGTGCGTGGCAGGCACTCACGTGGGGGATTGGCCAGGAATCGGGCGTAAGAAAGGCTAATTCGCCTGCTACAGAAGACTGTAAGTTAGGAACTGAAGCATTTGGACGAAGAAAGAGCATATATAATCACAAGTGAGAATTAGTTGCGCCGTCAATGAACAGAAACACGCGCGCCACCTGTCGTCTGTTCCAGACGTCACATGCCACACTAATAGTGTCGATACTTCGCTAGTTGGTGCCGCCACCAAGCGGACCAATCTGTTTAAAATGCCAGCGGCTCGGTCTGCTTAGCTGTGTGGGCTTCTTGTTAGACCTGGTTCTTCTACGTGCACTTTCGCTTTTAAAAAAGCTCCTTCAACAAGGAGCGCCACTTGCTTGTGATATCTGGCGGCGGCAGAACTCTATTCGACACTGTGCCGCGCACATAGGGGATAGGGTAACCAAAGAAGATCCGGACGCCCAGAGAAGAGGCGGCTTACCAGGAATCGCGTCGCGCTGCGTGGCGAATATATGTAATCGGCGACGACGAGCTGGGAATTTCGATTGGGTGCGCAAGTTTGCGTTTGAGCAAGCAGCATCGCGGACGAAACGACCTTGCCTATCGAGTCATGGAGAACTTTCAGCGTCATGTCTGTCGATCCCTGGGTGGTGCGAACGGCCGCTTTCAGCGTGAATCCCTGCAAGTTATCGAGTTCGGGCACAGCTTCGGCGTCTCCGACCGGCTTTGGTTCGGCGTGAACCTGTCTACCTTGAGCTCCGTGCGCAACGCTGAGCAGGAGGAGCTCAGGACTGAAGGGGGCACTATACAAATATGGCATCCATATACTTTGCGTTTGATTTGGTCTTATGTTGACGGACGCCGTATGTAAATATATACCCAGTGTAAATGATAACGTCAGCTAACGTCAGTTGTAATAGCTAACGTCAGTGACTTCTTAGGCGCTCGTTGAGTTTAGCTTACTGATACGAGCACAGCTGGGCTGTGACACACAGGCTGGTACCGTTGTGCAAACTGGCTTAGATTTTTATAACTCATCACATACGAAACACATGTTTTCGGATAACGCGTACAGTGCTGTGTACTAAGAGCGGAGGAGCTCAACTTTTACTGCCTGTCTTCGGGGCATGCTAATGTATGTCAAATACGGAGGTGCCGCGATAAATTGATCTGGCATGCGTGATTCAGAGAAACGGGTCATCATAGGAAAGAAAGTGTCCTCGTCCGCTCAACGAGATGCATGTTCTGCATTCTTCTCGTTATAGTGGAGCAAAAAAAAAAAAAAAAAAAAGAAAGCAGAAACAGCGAAGTCGAGATTACACTTTCTGACAGCAGCGACCCCGCGTGCGCTTAGCACAGCCCACCTGCCACAGCTGCGCAAGGTCGTGACGCCTTGTTTCCGTTTTGGACCGCATTTATCGGCAACGCTGTGACATATGCCGTTTTGATGTCGTTGGAAGCAACGAGATTTAGGGCAGTGCCTAATCGGCGTCATCTCTGTACTGCTACGGTGCGTAGGTGACTGTCACTGGTCGAAAAGGCTCGCTCGATGCCACATTCTTTTTCTCTTTTTCTTTTTTCGACTTGTCCTCCTCGGCGCGTCTACATGAACGCAGCTCCATTCGATCCGGTGCGCGCCGTGAGCGACGGCACGGCTTGCGAGGGACACCGTTTCGCCGCCGTCTTCGCCGCGGCCGCCGCCGCCGGTGGCTCAGGTGACACAAAAGACATGCTTCGTCCCCTACCTTCTCTCGTGATCGACTCTCATGTCCGGTCCGCGGTGCCGGCATAGTGACACAGATTCGCTGTTTGTCGCGTATCGATCGGCGTCGTTGCCGCGGCTCGAGGCATCGCGATCGTGTGCGTGTGCCGCTGTGGAAAATCTGAAAGTCGTGAGCTTATAATGCGCGTTGGTTTCGCTGGTGGATAACCTTCGCGTGACGACGTCGATGTCCAGGTTTCACGCGTCTAATCGAGTCGCCTGGCGTGACAAAGAAACACTTCCGACAAGTCTTCGACCTCTGCCGCGGACTGTGTGTCGCCTGCTCGAGTAACTGCGGCATATTGTGCCCGAGTCTACGGGAAATCGGCCATGCCGATGTGAGCGGGTTTTTTTTTGTTCCAGGGAAGACTTGCGTGCCGTGGATTCTGCAGGACTTATTTCGTCTGACCTTTGGTCGGAAAATTTGGCGCGCTGATTGAGGGATTCGCTCTTGGAGATTGGTTGGTGTTGTGCACTGGGCTGCCCTTGTGTTTGAGTGTCGAGAGAAGCGTTGGCCGTGCGTTGCCTGAACTTTCACGGTTAACCAACATGAACGGAACGAGATGGTCGTGGGCCCACCGCCGCTCCTACTATTGGGTAAGGGCATCAGCCTGGTTGCGGGCATAGCCGCTGTTAAGAGAATAAGCATCTGCTAGCCTGTATGACGGAGAAATGACAATATCTGTGGTATTTACAATGTGCTGGCTATACATCATTTCATCCGTTCGTCCACGTTTTGTAACACTGGGCCGTCATTCGGATGTTGCTCGGTGGACAAGCTTTCTGGACAAGCTCGGTGGACAAGCGGTGGACAATTTTTGGCATTTCCTGGGGCTAGAGAACAAGGCAAGAGACAGGGGCGGTTGGTTGGGGAGAAAGGATAAAGAAACGGTGTTCGCACTTTTTTCTCTCTTGAACAGGACGTGTGTCATGCCTCCGAGGTGATGACAGTGACGTCACAACAGATCGTGGATCATCATCGTAACCCCGATATTTCGTAGTCCCTATCGAGAAATCAGCTCGTGGTCGTTCTCTTCAGAATGGATAGTGATGCGTTATGAGTGCCCCATCTAAACACTTTACCATACCTTCCTAAAGAAAGTTTACACAAGCGAGGAAGCTTTCTTTTATCAGAACTGCGTCAAAAGTGAGTCAAAACCTTCCCTAACCCGCCGTCCAACCTTCGCTGAAAATGGGTCCAATCGATCGTCAAACTCACATCGCAAACGAAGAACAAACCCACGCCACGCTTTCACGCGCACTAAGAAAACACACGTACGAACGATCTAAATGTATACCGATACGGGGTTTATGTGATAAAAGCATACTCTTGTACTCCTTCTTCATGATAGATGCGTGTATTGTCTTATCCAAAACCGTTCCGTTTTCGCGGTTTTCAAGTAAAAGTTTGGACACATTGGTAGAAGCCCGGTTTCACGTACGCACCGTGTGTCGAGGGATCTTATCAGAGCTTTTCGGTCGACCAACCGGTCTACAGGGAAATTCATTATTTTTTCCTTTTTTTTTTCTTGCAGGATGCCATCGGTTTCACTAAAAAGCTGCCGATTTAAATGGTTCCGTGTTCTTTCACCAATTGCTCCTAAAGATGAATGAATCCTGAATTTTGTGAGTGCTAAAGATCTGAGTGAACTCTCGTTATATCGACGTCCTCTGGAGAAGACAATGACTTCGTTGTAAGCGGTACTTCGTTAAAAGTAGAGGTGATTTGTTGTCCTTGAACTGCGAAAAACTTCGGATAAAGTGATTTCGTTATAACGAGAGTTTGCTGTAATTTTTCCGTAATCGCCACTGTTTGCCGTTCTCCGCAATCTGACGACCCTCCTTCTCCCTTTTTGTTTCTCTTTGCAGGTAAGCAAGACGCCTTACTCTGTTCTTTTTTTCCCTCCGGCCGCGTTCCTGACGTTGACGTTCGTCGCTGCGTGGTCGCAACCCGACGTTCGTGACTCCTCCCTTTCACGGACCTGAACCCGCCTTTCAGGTGACCCACCATGTGTTTCAACGCCCGAAGAGCTCGTTGCTTCGTTCGGGAGAGCGATGTATGATTTTTTCCGCATAACCAGACATGTTTCAGTGGGGATATATTGTTGAGTGACAAGTTTAAACGTTAGAATAGGCAGAATCTGAGCTAGTTGGATCATACTTGAATTAATACTGGTCAGCCTAAATTTAACTGGGTACGCAGACAATGACAAGAAACGAAGCACAAGCGCTGACACTACCAACTGAATTTTATTACGCCTCCCCTTGTACATTTATACCCTCTAGCCTCGTGGTCCCGGAGCAACATTGCGCAGAAATAGTTTTTCTTTATCGGTTAGCGAAACCGACGCAGTACTGATACAATCGTCGGCGCCCTCTTCAATTTCCATAGCTCTGATGATCTCACGCGCCAGCCTATCGTTGTTTTTATGCATGGTAATGACACCATTGTAGTCAGCTTCACACTTGGGGCAATCTCGGGAAATTTAGGCTGACCATTAATAATTCGAGTTTAAACGTAATTCGTTGGGCGCTAAGGTCAACGTAGACAATGATAGCTAACTGAAAGCAGTGCCAACTTTACCGAAACCCACCCGTTCACGTTTCTGAAACTGGCGTGGTTCTGTGTACGCGACGCGGCCGTATCATACACTCCCGCTACCGTGCTTTCGTTACCTTCTCCTGTCTTTTGTGCCTCCGTAACCTACTTTTGTACGCGTGTCTGAACCTACATCTGTCTGCGCGTGTGGTCTTTTGATTGATTGGCCCTTTCGGCGGGTCTGCAAAGCGTAGACCCTCTTTGCACTCCACCGTAGCCGACAATGTTCACCTTTTACTGCAATGGAAAGGTTGGTAACAGAGTTCTCATTTAGAAAAGCCATCGCGTTTAATCTTACATTGGATTGACTTCTCTATTGGCGTAGGGATTGTCCTTGGAGGTCGCCACTTCCGCGCTATCGAGGGAAAACAGACGACACAAATGAAGCACAATCTGAAGAGAAGAGGCGCGTTCGTTTTAAATTCGCAGGTGCTTTGCGGAGCCTCAGCGGAAATGAACAGTACCCTCTCTCTCCCCCTCTCTCTCTCTCTTGAGCGACTAAATATCAATGCTAATTTTAGGGGCAAAGAGAGCAATATCGGCCGTAGATGGGCGTAGGCAGTTCAACACAGACCTCAGGATGGGCAAGGGTTTACGCAGAATGCTACTTTACCCCGCAAGTCTATGAAAGTCGCTTTTAAACGACCGAACAAAACCGGTGCATATAGGTCTACTGTTGTCATCGTCACTCATACACACACACCCGTGAACTTCTCCACTGTGCACTAAAGTCCCCTTCGCTTGTATTTCTTTTTTTTTTTTTTTTACGCGCAGCTTACGACAGTAGGCCCACGAAGAATGCGTATCGGAAGCTGCGCACCTTACGTGGACGAGAATTTTGCACTTGCGAAATGAGAGCTGATCACCACTCCAACAACGCTACTGAAAAGCTCCGGGAATTCTGACAAAGTAGGTGCGGATTTTCCGATGACACGCAGGCATGCGGATGGGAGTCAGAAACCAGGCGCACACAAGCAAAGATAAGCAAATAGACGTGATTGAAATCATCTCGCATTACCGAAACGACATTTCGGCGTACTGTACTCGCGAGGCAGGACACAAACCACGTTCCTTGCGTTCGCGTGGACAAGTCATTGAAGAGCTGGGCTTTGTGACTACCATGCACTCCATTCAATGGATCTATGCCCATGGCAACACATTCGGGCAAACCCGCCGTGGTGGCTCAGTGGCTAAGGCGTTGCGCTGCTGAGCACGAGGTCGCGGGTTCGATTCCCGGCCGCGGCGGCCGCTTTTCTGATGGAGGCGAAAAGCAAAAACGCCCGTGTGTACGAGATTTCGGCGCACGATAAAGATCCCCAGGTGGTCAAAATTAATCCGGAGCCCTCAACTACGGCGCGCCTCATCGCCTACGTTGCGTCGGCGCGTTAAACCCCACAATCAATCAATCACATTCGGGCAAATGAGGCTGCCGACGGAATTTTGGAAAGAAAAAAAAAATTGTCCAGCTTCACTGAGTTGACGTTGCGAGCGCTGATGTTAACAACGAAGCAACCTGGCGTTCCCTAATCTCAAGGCTAAGCTTCATAGAACTTCTCAGACATCAGATTGACTCCCATTCGCGCTGATTCATTTTTGCCGTGTTCCACTGCTGGCGACATCTAGCGGAGCCTTTCGTTAACTTTGAACTTGGAACACTCGCACAAGGGGGCGCTGTAGCACTTTTTTGTATTTCGAGGTCAAAACATTTTTTGTGGGCGTATTTGTTTATTTGCTATCGCAAAAATCAAGCAGTCATGGATTTTTAACTTAAAGAGCAATGCGTAATGACAACTTGATTTTTCTTTCCCGCAAGGCCGGCTGCGGCAAATAGCGCCAAAAGAACAGTGCAAATATCGCATATGTGTTGATGTCCTGCCTCAACATGCCCAATGCTCTTTTTTTTTGCTCAACAATGTTGACAAGTATCAACATTGCTACCAGATTTAGTAGTTTAGAAATGTTTTGCCTATATAAGCGACTCGTTCAACTTGTTGCACGTGTGCTTGGCGCTTGCCCTCCCCTTCGCCAGAATATACCTTGTCCGCACCGCTGCGCCTGCGTTACCAGGCCTCGTCCCATGAAAGCCTCGACCAAGAACAACAACGCTGTTAAAAGAAGAGCCGGATGAACACGGGTCAAATAATCAGTCCGCGAATACAGGGCGACTGCAACTTTTGTCGCCGTCCTCCCACAGCTGCAGCGTTTCTTGTGCTAGTATCACATAGTTCTTTCCTCTTTTGGTGATAGAAAACAGAGCCTTCTGGTGCTGCCCCTGCTAAGTAACCGGCAGCTACGCACGTGCATTCGGCGGTTGAAAAGGTGCTTCGTCGCCGTATAATACGAACAGGTGAAAAATTTGGCGCCGATGTTGCCTTCCTCGTTACTATTTTGAGCGACAAAAACTGAAGGAAGGGAGACGGGTCAGGGACGAATTTGGGATACCGCGCTGCGGTTCGCTAACTCTAACGGCAGCCGTGGACGCGCCGAACTTTAAGCGTCCTTTCACACGTAATCGGTGCGTCTCCCACGTGTGCTGTCGTCAGTCGATCTCGGTTGCGCTTAGGAGATGCTGGGCGAAGTCATGTTTAAGGTTTAACCACGTTCTAACCCCTTTGTACAGTATAGTCCGCGGACACGAATGTCATCCTTTCTGGTGCAACTGGAAGGAGAAAATGGGCGTACACGCTTGCATTAAACAGCTTTGGTGTCTTGGCGCTGCTGTTTTCTTTTTACAGCGAAGCTTTATACCGTTAATCCCCGTCGGCTCAGTCGCGTCCGCTGTCCGTGGGCAGAAAATAAACAAAATTCATTTTGCGGCAAAGCCGACTTATTGACAGTGCTCACGGAATGTTATAAAAAGGCATCCGTTACTATATTTTTATTAGCCTCGTTATAGGTAAGCACGTTCGATTAGCCTTTGTTGTTGTATAGTAGTATTTTCGGGTCAGTGAGGCACAAGCATCATGCTGGTCCCCCTAGTAGACCAGGGAGAATTCGCCGAAAAAGAAAGTGACCCATATGGCGAAATGCAGCAAGCCCCCTAAAAAAAAAAAGAGGAAAATATAACTGAGAAAGATAAGCGTATTTCTATAGAGAAAAGTCGCTCCTGTCAGATATACCATCTCGCTTTTTCCGTATTGTGGAAGGGGGGAGGGTAAGAATGCAGTTGATGTGACGAAGATCTCTTTTATTTTGATTGATTGGGCTCGTCCGTCGGATTCTTTCTCTGACTGGCAATCATTACAGTTTACGCATCAGTGCTTCGCAGCGCCTAGCACTCATCCGTACTTGTGCGTTCAAAGTGCTTTCCGAAATCACGTATCCGATGGGAGAGCACGTGGGGGGAGGGGGCACGTGCTCGTTACTTCCGTTTTGTTTTTTTCGTTTTTTTTTTTCTGTTTTTTGTCGTCGCAGTCACCCCTGTCTGGTTTATCCCGTCCTTCCTCTTGTCCCGTATGCGCCCTTACGCCCCGGACTCCTTCTGTGCGCGTGTATTTGTCCATCAGCACGGATGAGGCGGCTCCCGCACAGTATCGCGAAAGAAACGCCGGCGAAACCAGAACGTGACTTGTGCTGCGTAGTACTTACGGCGGTGCGGAATCGCGGCTGGAGGGAGCAGCAGGCTAGGCCAGCAGTTTTATGTTCCCGCCGGCAGCGTCGGTGGAAACGCCACCGTGCGGGGCGCTCCCTCCCTGCATATGTCTTCCTTATCCCTCCCAAATCGGCGTGTGTGTATGCTTTCTGCCGCGGCGTGCGTGTGTGTGTGAGTGTGCCTTCGCGCCACCACCAGCGTGGTCCGCCTCGCTTTTGCGCCACTCGTCGCCGTGTAACGACTTGGAGATCTGGCGTGGGCGAAGCACGCGTTATGGCGCCCGATGCTTTGCGGCTTTTTTTTTTTTTTTTTTTTCTTCCACTTCCCCACCTACGTTTTGCTTTTTGAGCAGGCACGAGTCACGTAAACAGGGATTACTCCGCCTGAAAAGGATGACTGTAGCGCTGTGGTCGGTGCTTCCTCATTTCTCTCGAGCTCCGTATGTAAAAAAAAAAAAAAGGAAAAGGAAAGGAAGAAATGTATTCATGGTAACAATCACCAAAGAAGAAGGGTGGACTTCAAAAAAAAAAGTTCTAGGTGAGCGCAGCAGACACCTTAAAGGGAAGCTGAAGCGCTTTCCAAAAAAATTGAGTTAGATTAACAGTTCTATAGTTCCTTGGGCGCTGATTCCGAATATCACATTGAAATTTATCGTACATGAGTCCAAGTGGCATTTATCTTGCAAAAAGCGCGGCTCCGTTTGAAAGACGCGCGCTTTTCGTCTTTTGACGTCCCTGATTGGTTGCGCCCGTCATGACGTCAAAGGAGGACACCCTTCGGCCGCGCGGGTTGTCGGAAGCATTGCGAGCGATCGCACGGTTGCCTTTGCGGCAATTTAGCTTGCAGTTTAATTTTCGCACATGACTGGAAGTTTGTTTTATAATTTCCCGTGCTGTTGGTTTAATTATCTTGGAGCTAAAATTTGTTTTACACGACAGAGAACCCCAAAGCAGTAACTGTGACGTCGACTAGTGGGTTCCATCAAAATATTTTTGAATTAGGCAACCAGCATAGGGGGATTTTATACCCTATGTTAATATTAGGTACTGCCTTAACTGTTTCTTATTATACACAAAACCATTTATGCCGAAGATTAATGGGCGTTTTATAAACAATCTACTGGTAGCGAAAAGCACGTACGTGCACTGCGCGAAAAAATAGCGTTCATGCGCTGTAAACGTATATGCGAGACACATCTTGCCTGTACACGCATAAACCAACAAGCAGACTCTGCTTCCGCATTTCCTTTGTTCGTTGTCGCCTACCCCAGCCCCGTTACTCACCCCCGTACACAGACGTACACGCGCGCGCCATTTCGGCAGCGGCGCTACGGCGCCTCCGCGATTGCTAGCTGCACTTCGATGAGTGGCGTCTTACTGCTTCACATGCATTCATTCTGAAAACACTGCAGCATACTAGTGCCTGCTCAGTATTATTGGCTGTAGTAGGGCTTGATTTTCGCTTGTGCGTTGCGCATTCTGCTACAATATTACGGCCACCTTGTTATAATTAACAGACCAGTCGGACAATGATTCTGATTGTGGGGTTTTACGCGCCGACGCAACGCAGGCGATGAGGCGCGCCGTAGTGGAGGGCTCCGGATTAATTTTGACCACCTGGGGATCTTTAACGTGCGCCGAAATCTCGTACACGTGGGCGTTTTTGCTTTTCGCCTCCATCAGAAAAGCGGCCGGGAATCGAACACCAGTCGGACAAGGCAGTTACGTTGTAGTTACGTTACTTTAGGTAACAATCACCAAAATTTTGTGATAATGAATCGTTGGCCTGTTTCAGCATTTCTAGATTTAAGCATTTACCGCGCTAGTCGCACAGAGGTCGTATATTTACTCTTAACTCCTAATTTTTTTAGTATCATCATTATATATATATACCGACTATCACAGGAGCACACTTGAGGTTCAGTGACAAGTGTCACTGAACCTCAAGTGTGCTTGCTAGTGCTTGCCAGGTTATAATATGCAGCCACACGCAATCTTGGGCAAAAAATTAGGCCCCCGCAGTCAACACAAATTATGGCACGGTGGTGGTTCGGAGTGGTGTTTTTTTTAATTCCAGACAAACATCACCTTATCGTGACATGTATACTTGCAAAATAAGTAATCTTTTTGTCTTGGTTCTTTTACTTTGTAGGAATACTGTTTACCTCTTAGCCGGGAGAGAACTTCTATCAGGATTGGCCCCTTGTTTTAGTTTCGCCAAAAAACTGTTTTTGTGAACACTGTCCTGAGCCCATAGGGAAAGAAAACCGACGCGTTTAACGAAACAAGTATTTCCTGAAGAAATGTGACTTGGTTTCTGGAATGGAACGAAACATCCCCGGCCAAAGTACAGCAGTATTCCCCATCCTTCCTAAATCTAGAATCTAATGTGAACATTCACGTCCGTCGCATAAAAAAAAACCGCATTGGAGCGGTTTACAATGTATTTAACGTAGTGTGGTATATTCCCTGTCATCAAGCACAGCCACCTCGGCTCTCGCTTCCGCATG
Source organism: Haemaphysalis longicornis (assembly GCF_048455015.1). Taxonomy (NCBI): domain Eukaryota; kingdom Metazoa; phylum Arthropoda; class Arachnida; order Ixodida; family Ixodidae; genus Haemaphysalis; species Haemaphysalis longicornis. The sequence goes on from NW_027526295.1 coordinate 147,483,805, forward strand.
TTATCAAGCATCCCGGCGTGGCATTATTCTGCTTAGGAATACGGCATGATAACGTATGCCTCGTTTGGCGTTTGTGCACTCTTTTTGAACACGAAAATTGTACAAATGAATGCTATCAACCACAACAACAACAAGTATCATTCGCAAGGAAACACGGCTAAAAGAGCATGGCCGAGGCGGCCGATCCGGCCGGAAGTCCAGGTATGACGTTTTTCAGCCGGTTTTCGCCCGCGCTCTTCGGTCTTCCGGCATCGCGCGGCGAGATGGGGGCGGGGCATCGGGCCACTTTTGTTTGCTCATTGCGCCGCTTCTATTGCATGTATTGCGAAAATATTTCGTACACATGAACTATTCAATGTGTACTTGCTGCTAATCAACTTTTCTTTTAATTCTAAAACCGCTTCACCTTCCCTTTAAGGAAGTCTGAAATAACGAGTGGGGCCGACTCTTGCCGTGTTTGATATTTTTTCTGGAGAGCATTTTTGGGCCTTATTTTGAGGTGGTGCTGTACTTCGTTGCTTGGTATACAAGTGTTCCCGGTAAGACAGAATTACGGTATATCAATAATATTAACCATGTATATGTCACCAGATTAGGCTGTAAGGGATTTTTCCCCGTCGGTCTAATTTGCAAGCTGGACACAGTGGATATGTCGGCGACCACTTGTGCTCTATTTTTGCCCTAGGTGCTTTATTTTTCATGCCCTCCGCGGCAACGTGACTGTCGGCATTGTTGAGTACGCGAGATGTTTCCCGTAGTTCCTGGACTTTCGTTGCATTTTCGTGTAATTCGTCGCCTGTTACGTGAATCGGGTCACGCGTCCAGTGAACACTAGATCACCTGAAAAAGGTCCGGGAAGAGTTTTACCGCGACCCGGAAGCCAGCGCCGCACATCCGGAGGTCGGGTCGCGATAGTGTTGCGAGGAGAAGGCAGTATCTTCCGGGACAACAGGGGGTGAGCTGCTTTGCTCGGACGTGTTGCAAGGGGCTACCTCCTTGAACGGGAATGAAAGCTGGGTGTTCTTCCCCTGCCAGTGACCCACCAAACCGCACTTCCTGCAGTTAGAGCTTAGTCTTGTGAGTTATTCCCTGGATAAAGTTGAAGTTAGCGCCCCCCTTCCATGTGAAGCCGGTGAAGCGGACTTATACTCTCTCAACCGTATATTCTCGGCTGGAAAAGGGAATTCTGGGGACAACTTTTCCCGCCAATCGGGGAATTGCTTCTTCCAATCAGCTGTACCCCCCAAGGAAGAAGAAACCGACCACGGACAGATAAATGGAAAGTTCAAACCCGATTAAGGCGCCCGTTCCAGTCAACAAGTTATTGTCGTACACGAAATCGTTGATATATGTGAAGCAGAAAGTGAGAGAGGCAGAAATGGCTGTTGAGACGGGAAGGGCCGCGAGTTTTACCGGACTCGGAGGCACGTATGTCGGGCGGCGCGGAATGTTTGGCAACCCCCAAGCCAACCCCTCGGCCGAGAAGCGGTCACCGCACAAGTCTCGCTCCACGGACGAGGCACTCCAAGCAGCTCTCATAAGAAGGGCCTCGGTGGCCCAAGCGGTGCTGCAAAGCAGGGAATACTGCAAACGAAACGAGGGCTTCGCGACAGGTACGTGAAGTCAGATAGGGCGAATTTTGTCTCTCTCAGAACGTTCCATTTTTGGGGCGATTTCGTTCAGTAGGATATATCTACGGAAAATGGTGGTGATCGTTAATGTCATCGAGTCCACTTGTGAAGCTGTTGTACTTGTCCATCTGCGTTGACATTGCACTGTATTTAGCTCTGTATACACGACGAGCTACAGCCCACTATAACCAGCCTTCCTATTGCTTCGCATCCCTCGCAGCCGCATTCCCTGGCTTTTTAAGTGCGGAGCACTTCAGAGACCCGGCTTGTCGTCGTCACGGGATCTAGCCGGCGCTGTCACGCGGCGTCACGTACCCAAACAGAGGCCTTTAAAAGATGACCGCTTTCCCTGGTCGGCATCGAACTTGGGTCCCTGGCATTACGAAGCCGATGTAAATCCCATTGCGCCACAGAAGCACACGTTACTCACATGCAAAGTGTTGGGGGTGATCTTCGCGCTACGCCGTTGCCACGGACGCTGCCGTTGCTAGGCCGCAAATAAGTGCACAGTAAAAATATAAAATAATGTGGAATCATGGATTAACGTGCTAATTACCCAAATAAAATGAAAACTCAATCCAATGTCTCTTTATAGTAGGAGGGTTGCAAGCTGGGCTAGTTGGAAAGACATTTTTGGTAAAACCAGCGCAAATTCAGACGAAGACTAAGGAAGTAACCACAAGGACAGCCGCTGGTCTAACAACTAAATTTTTAATTTCTTGTCATGGTCGTGTGAAAAACTTGTAAAAATCCTAAAAACAAAGTCCGGCGGCCGGGATGTTGCTGAGGGCACACAAAAGACCAAAAAAGTTGCCGCCATTCCATACATTCATACGATCACACACCGCCTAAAAAAAGCGGGACAACTTGTATGCGACAGCCAAATCCAGCGTTAACATCCCCCTCGCGAGGGGCACGATCAAATGCAGAGCATTTCCGCTCTTCTCTTCCAGCGTAGACATTGTCGATGAAGTCGATGGTGAAACGTGAAACGTGCCGTGAACCCCCTGCCGCGGCTATGACGCAACGTGGAGCGGCTATGACGCAACACAATCCAACACAATCCACTTTAATACAATCCAATCCAACCCAATCCAATCGAATCCAATCCAATGCCCCTCGCGAGAGAGTGTTATAGCGCCTAAATCGCGCCACCACACGAACGCGTGATGTTGACGTCACGATCGCGCCACAGACGTTAGCGACCGGAGCGCGCGCGAACGACATATGTGGTTTAAGCGCGAACCGACCGCGGCGAGAGAGCGCGATGCGAGCGCATCAGCAGCTTCTTGACGTAGTTTGAATGAGTCAAGGATATAAGGCGCGTTCGTAACCTCCCATTCTGTGTCGGCTTTGTGGCGCAGTGGGTAGAGCACCATGTACATTGCGTTCCGCCCGCAGGGTCGAGGGATCGAAACCAGGCGCCGGATAGTATTTTTTTTTTATATATAGTGTAGGGGGAGGGGTGCGGACAACGACGGTGCGGACTACGACTACGGACGTCAACGCGGGTGACATCGTGAGTTACTGAAATGCTCTGCATTTAAAAAGTGGGCCATCGCTATGGAGTGCAAGTGGCTATCACGGCCCGCAACAAGTTGCGTTCTGTATGTGGCAGGCTTGACAGAAATATAGAGCAGGGAAGTGAGAAGAAAGGGGTTGGTTGTGGTGTCAACCTCAAGAACCGGTATGTCGCATGCGCAACAGGAGTTGTGTACAGCATTCCTTTGCCTTGTGGCCGAACCTATGTTGGGCAAACTGGCCGCTGTATCAACGTGCGTTTAAGAGAACATGAATTGTCATTCAAAGGCCCTGTATCATCCCATCTTTCTTCGCATTGCGCCAAGGGCAGCCAATGCGAACCTAATTTTCCTGCCACTTACATTTTATTTAGGCACAGTAATCAAACAACCCGCGAAATCATGGGGGCATCCCACATAGCTGAAGGAGGTGACAAGTGTGTATGCCAAACAAGCATGTGTCTCCATCCTAAAGAGATTGCGTATCTGCGTGTGCCTTGATTGTAACATGCGCACATCTACTTGTGGTATCAACGTGACCTTTGCAAACTTGTTTGCCTATGCGCAGTGTCTTTTTATTACTTTATTGTTCGTGTTCAGTATTCCTTTCTGATATTAAAAATTTAGTTGTTAGACCAGCGGCTGTCCTTGTCGTTACTTCCGTCGTCTTCGTCTGAATTCGCGCTGGTTTTATCCAAGGATCTCTTTATAGTACCTTTCAGGGGCTGCGGCGCCCTCTCGTGACTACTTTCGGTATCATCGCCAGGCTGACACTGAAACGAGTCAAGTGAGGGCTCCCCAGCCTTTCTGGCAAATCAATGCTCCGCACTTGACAGCTTTCACGTCGAGTGGAACTGCTTTAATCTTTCGGATATTAGTTGCGTAGGCCTTCCCACATCGTTCGTTCGCGCTGATGTCAACTGAGAAATTGTGAGACGGATTTTAAAAAGTTCGCTCCTTTTAGTCGTGCATAACCAGGGTAGGAGAAAATGCACTGGGAGGGATTCCACATCGCCTTCTCAAGTCTACAGTATGGCTATAGTGACCGTCTTGTTGCCATGTAAAGCTAGTACTACTCATTGTTGAAACGTACTGTGCCTTCTCATGGGAGACGACCGCAACGAAATCTTATTGCCGATTATCTGTTGCTGTAAACTCGCCATCATCTATCCGCGTATCGAATGTGCCGCATGCTGGGCAGCTCTAACAGGACGCCGCTAACTCGTCCCCCACCCGAATGGAGTTCCGCTCCCTCTTCCGCTACGGGGCCGCGTCTCCTGGCGGCGGGAAACTTTCAGCCAATAAGGCGCAGAGTAACGACAGAATTACGGTTGGCGCGGAGCGCCGCTGTTGCGTCGTATACATTCCCGCGCGTCTGGTTCGAGAAACACAAAAGTACGAATGATTAGGGCTCTCGGCGTTTCTCGTTTTTGTTCTTCCCGTATACGGCGAGGAGTGCGCGCGCGTGGACCGCCATAAAACGGACGCGGCGCCAGACGGGGCCAACTCGGCGAGACATTTATTAGAAGCAATAGGGTGCTTGGAGTGCGGTCGCACGCGCGGGCCCACGTACCGGCGTGGAGCGTTCGGACGCAAGCGCCAAAGTTTCGTACTCGATAAGTTTTCCCCGGACGAAATTGCGACTGCGTGTCACCGTACTTCCTTCCCCCCGCTGCGACACCCGGCGGTCGTATAACGGTGGACGGCCGCTTCCCGTGATAAGGGAAACGTCCGGTGCCGCGTGCCGCAAGTTTAAACCCGCCCGAAGTCGTTCGGTGAGTGCGCTTGCACCACGGTTAATGGGTAATGGGTGCGCGGTCGGAGTGTGCGCGTAGCCTTTCGCGTTGCTGGCGAGGCGCAAGCGCTTCGGGTCAGTCTAGATGATGTCGGTTTCCACAGCCTGGACTATACCGCATCGGAGTTTTGTAAACAGGCCTGTCACCTTCGGAACGCTCCATACTGCCATATCGCGGACCTCCTGCCTCGTATTGATGTCGAACGCTCTTAGGCTACTGGCCAAGCACTTTAGTGGTACGGGGGGGCTCGTCCTCCGGTAGACGGGACTGGATACGATTGGAATTAAATAAGAGGGATTGCGTCGGATTCGATTGAAATGGACTGGATTAATTTGTGCCCAAGTTGAGCTTGTGTCGTAATCTCGACGTCGTAAATTTTCCGTAATTTCGCCATGGTATCTTTCCGGTATTCGCCGCATTAGTTCAACGTTTCATTAAGCTAATCAACCCAAAAGCGTGCGCAATGGCAAGTTATAGACAATCATGTTTCGTTTCTTCACTGGTTTGGACAGCGTCCTGGGCAACGCTCTCGTAAAAAAAAAGTATTGTCAAATCTATTCAAATGAGTTTCTCATTCATTTTGCCATACCATTTAAGTGGTGTATTTTAACAGCTTCGCTGCGCAATCATTTTAAGCCGGCATCCCTGTCAAAAATTTTTTTAAAGCGAAAGCTTTTTTGGTGGGACCGATGGTGTCCTGTCAAAAAACGAATGAATTTCCCAGTAGACCGGTTGGTCGACCGAAAAGCTCTGATGGGATCTATGGACACACGGCGCGTGCGTGAAACTTCCCGGGCTTCTATTGTGTCAAAACGGTTACTTGAAAATTGCGAAAAAGGAACAGTTGCAGATATGACAATACACGCATCGATCATGAAGGAGTACAATAGTATACTGAGAGAGACGGGTTGTTCCTGGAGACCGCGTTTATTAGCTTGCTGACTCCGAATGTTCAGAGGAGGCCGAACGCACGATGATGATGATTATCCCCCGATGATAATGACGATGGGCGGCTGGCTATGAGTGATCGAGGAGCATACCCCTTGGTGACCAGAATGATGGCGATGATGCCAGGTTCACGGGGAATATTCTCAATGCACATCCCTGATGCTCACAATACCTTTATCTCATAAATCGTCTGCCGGTGTACAAATACAGTCTAGTCCACTTATAACAATATCTAAGTGCCGAGGAAATCCCATCGTTATAACCGATAGTTGTTATAAGCGGGTTGCGAAATAAAAAGACGGGACAGAGCTCAAAACATTTTATTCGCATGCCAGCAAGGTCCTACTACTACTGATTTGCGCGAAAAGAGGCCGCAGTCGGTCAGCTTTGTTTGCGACGTGTGAAGCTAGCGCAAATCTTTTCCAAGAGCATCTATAGGTACTTCACCTAGCTGAGGTAAATGTCCTTGGCGGAAACAAAGTCCCCAGGGACTGTGTCGCGTACTGGGCCTCCTACGAAGACACTACCTGAGTAGGCTGCACAACCGCGTCGTTAGAGTCATCACTGTTGCACTTTTGGCGCACAATATAACCGGATTCAATCGTTATATCCAATATCGTGGCGCTGGAGCATTGTAATAAGCGGTTTATTTTACCATAGCAAGAATACAAAAGTTGACGGTGCCATAGCTTTTCATCGTTATATCCGATATATTGTTATAAACGGTATCGTTATAAGTGGACTCGACTGTAGATCGCTTGGTGGGGGCGGAAAATCGTAGCACGAGTTCGTTCTTCGTTTGCGATTTGAGTCTTTGAAGGTTTGACGATTGATTGGACGCACTCTTAGCGGAGGTTTTGACGCTTTTTTGACGCGGTTTTGATGTTAGAGAGCTTTCCCGCTTCTCTCAACTTTCTTTAGGAAGGGATTTTTTTAGGATTTTTTTTTTTTAGCACACCCGAAATTTAGCTCCGCGTTTGTTCAGTCACTACCCCAACTTGTAGGCTTCCGGGATACAGTGGTCCCTTAACATTCGATGTCCTTCGCGGCGAGCTCGATGCCTCACCTTTACAGTGTTTTTTGTTGACAGTCCAATGGTTTCGTTCCCGTTGCAATAGGCCCTGCCAGGGAGTGATCTCTGGCTATAAGCAATTGTTATTACATGACCCACTGCTCTTGGGCCTTCGACGTGCATGATCGGGCGATCGCGCCCGCTCATTTGTATGTACATTGCATGTGTCTTGCTTGTACCGCATCTTTCGTTCCGGGCGTGTCGCACGCCGAGCTCGGCGTTCTGCATCTCGGCTCTCGAGATTGTTACCTCTTGTCCAGCTGCCACGTGTTCACGCTTCGCAAGTTCTGTAAAAATGCCGTAGTGTAATTCTTTGTACTCTCTCAAACGCGAATAAAGGGCTATTCTGAGTGGTTCGACCCCTAAAACTAGCGTAGCAACGCATGAAAAGACTTGCAGGGGGCATTTACTGCGGCTACGCGGGGCAGCGCTCTATAATGACACGGTGCCGGAGGAACGCTGTCCGTGCTTCCGGTGGGAGTGCGCCGACCTGCTCGTCGACTTCCGAAAGTCTCCGGGACGAATGAGCCACGAAGGAAGCCCTCGTGGGAAGCGCACCTTTCGGCTGAGTGGTCTCCCTTGTTAAGGTGGCTACGCGATCCGGGGTCCAGCGTAGACCGACGGTGGCCCAGCTTCAAGGGCCGGTCGATAGTGTCTGGTTTAGTTCGCGCCATGCTGTGGGGCCTGCGCGGAGAGAAGGGGGAAGGGGGGGAGGGGGGAGGGGGGGAGCTTAACGGGTCTGGCTCAATGACCTATCGGTCTTATTTTCGCTCACTTGGGCTTCGAATCGGGCGCGTACAGTCTTTGTCAAAATTCCCTAGGCCATGCCGAAAGTGCGCAGGCCGCAAAAACTTCGAAGTACAAGCTGACCTCTCTAGCGAAGCTGAAACGTTTTAGGTCGGGAAGCTAGTGAACACACCTTTCTTTCTTGCTGTCATAGAATTCT
>NW_027526295.1:147491817-147699149 GCF_048455015.1 Haemaphysalis longicornis
CATCACCGGCCTTTGCATGCCTTCTGCACGGCGCAAGCATTCCCACAGACAGCCCCTGTACTACTTCATGAGAATCCACACTTTGCCATCGGATATTCCGTCTCATTCCTCAAACGAGTTACCGCTATAGCACTACGTGCTTTCCGTTCTGACGGTAGAGAGCGGGTTAAGCAGGCCGTACTTCTTCCGGCCTTCGTAAGAAGTAAAACAGAGAGGAAGAAAGAGTTGCTGCCACGGCCAAGGCTTGAGTAGCGTTAGGCCCGCCTACATTATTGCTCTATATGGAGAATGGGGCAGTCTATGTTATTCGTAAGTTTAATCTATACTGTCTTGGTAAGCAGTGTCTCGTAACAGGTGCTGGCGTTCCGCGTGTGTTTTCGGCTCACAGCATCGAAATCCGGGGCCCTTCCCTTCCCTCTATATGATCCTCACTCCGTGTGTGTGGCTCAATGAAACGCCTCCTAGATTAAAGTAATTGTTTTTGGTCACGTTATCGAAGCAGACCTGTTGCAGGATTTCCGTTTGTTTAGGTTTTTGAGATAGCGTTTGTATATTCTCGAGGTCAGAAATCACGGGACCAGGAAAGCAAGCAAAAAGAGAAAACTTTGGCACGCGGGTGATTCCGAGACTTTCCTCCGCCATGCGCTGTGTAGAGGATCGCACACTCTCCTGTCATGAGCGATGGTGCGTCGTTTGCAGACTGCCTGGTCCGTGGCCGCACGGCTTGCGTCGCCGCTTGTGGCGACGCTTGCGCTAGCGCGCCGAGCCTTGTCTTCGTGTGTCGGCGTCGAGGCTGAGGTTGTCTCGGCAGTGCGGTTCGATTATGTTTCGCCGTTGTTTTCCGCTCGGTGCACCGCAATCGAGTTCTCTTTGGATCCGCTGTTGCAACATAGGTTTCGTCGCGACAGCGGAGGTTTTCCACGAAGAAGTGACCTCGTCATTAGTGATCACAATAACTCGTGCATGGGACGTTGTGGAAGAAAAAGAGAATGACATTTATTTAATCATACAGAAAAAGAAAGCAAATACGAACAGTTCGAAATAAAACGAAGAACCGTTACTTAAAATTTGAATTCGAATTTCAGTGTGGATGATTACGCAGTCGCCCCCCGAATAAGATAAGGGGAGCGTAATAAAACGATACACTTTTGTGTTGGCAGTGGTTCTCTTGTGTTAGCGTGAAGCTGTACTGAAAAGCTGATCAGCGGCGAACATTGTTAAGGGCGAAGCATGCTTTTACTAGTCTCGAAACGTCATCTTTCCGCTGGGGCACAGGTTTATGCGAGATTGACTGGAGACTAAGAACACCGACATACGAGAAATACGTCTACACCTCCCCGTGCTGTCTCTGTGCGACGTTTCTTTAGCGTCGAAAAGCGGCGGAAGTTGACAAGATGTGATCACGCAGTTTAATAATCTTTTCATGCAGACGCCAGACGCCTCAGCGAGAGAGAGAGAGAGAGAGAGAGAGAGAGAGAGAGAGAGAGAGAGAGAGATTCGTTCATTTGGTTCGAGTAATATGTTTATTTGTTCGTTCATTTGCTTCGAGTGGGGTGACTAGCGGGGGACGGCTCCTATCGTATTCTTTAACTGTAGCGTGCTGAACCGACGGTTCGACGAGGGCGCCAGGTATGTTTTGTTTTTTTTTTCTTCAAAGCATCACGTTTCGTTCTCCCTTGCAACGTGCAGTTGCAAGTGTCGTCATTGAGGGGAAAAGTGAACATGCGAGTGACGCTACACTGCCATCGTAAACAGCCGGCAATAGGAACCTGATGCCGTGGCGCCATTGTTCTGTATTATTGATAATATGCATTGAACGGTGACTTTCACCGCGAAGTGAAACTTCATTTTGAAACTGCGAGTAGAGGCACTTATAACTTAGGCAGTTTGGAATAATTGAGGTCAGCGCGCTTGCGTAACGGGTATTGTGGCAAGCATTTTATGCAGTCTGTTTGAGTGTGAGTTTCGTTATGGATAGGACTGAACTAGGGGTTTCCGTACTGCGATACTGGCGTGCAGGCGCGTAGCCGGTGGGGGGGATCCGTGTCAAAACAATCCCGAAATTTATGCATGCAGAAAAATGACATAGTGTTCGGGCACCCGCCGCAGTCCCTCGTTCTTTTTATTTTATTTTTTTAAATTTTACCGATGGCGTGTAACACCCGCCGAAATATACTTCTGACTACGCCACTCTTGTCGCGCATCCCCAATGCCACGGCAGCCCGAAGGCAGACTGTTTTAAATAAGCTACGTTAAAATAGCTGTTACATTTGTGTTCTGCAGTTATATGCGCTGTAAGTGCGTTTTCTGTAAATGGAAGACGTGTCGGTTACCGCGCCGCTCTTAGCCGACAATTGCAGTTCCCTGTTTTAGTCGGGCAGGTGGCGTTCTGTAGACAGCGCATTTCGCGCCCCCACCCGTCTGAATTTCTAATCAACAGGCCTTGCCCCCCCCCCCCCCTTCTTTCCCCTTTCGAACGTATGAACCGATGGTGTAAAGAAACCACCCTAAGGGCCCTCATAGCTGTGATAATTTGGCGCTAATTCGTGTTAATTTAAACATCTCATTTATTTCACCTTTACCTGGGATCCGCGTTTTCGTTGAAAGGAAATGCAGTAAAAAAAACCCCGCTATTTCCACGAAGTGAATGATGATGAGAGGGGCGAAGCTAAAATGCTTATCAGTAAAACCGTGAAACATTCGCCCGCACATCATATAAAGACTCGACACGTCAAGCTTACCACCGCTCCGTTGACAAGCCCGTCGACGACGTCAACGTTTGTGGTGATTATGTAGGGCTTGTTTGGGACGATGAGAATCTCCATGGGGAAGTTGGCGAATTCGGTGTGTGACATTTTAGCCACCTTGGCCGTCGCCTTCTGCAGAGCGTCTTGTGTCGCGTACCCCCGGTACGTGTCTTGAGCTCGCAGGCGATGAACGACAAGCTTTTCTTCTTCCTCTCCTTCTTGTTGGGTAGCAACGAACGCGTTGAACGTTTTCACCTCTTCGGCCAATCTTTGGTTGGCCAATCCCTAGGGGGATCCTGCCACAATCATCATCATTCCGCCCTGTACGGCAGCAACGAGGGACGGGACAGGGCCCGAGCAAGAGTCTTGAGCTCGCAGGCGACGAACGACAACCTCTTCTTCTTCCTCTCCTCCTTGTTGGGTAGTAACGAACGCGTTGAACGTTTTGACCTCTTCGGCCAATCTTTGGTTGGCCAATCCCTAGGGGGATCCTCCCACAATCACCATCAGTCTGCCGTGTACGGCCGGGACAGGGCCCGAGCAAGAGGAGCTTCGCCCCTAAAAGTGCTGTCGCGCGGTCCCGTAATTCCCTTGCCATACTGGCCGACAGAACTTCGCATTGCATGTCCTATTCATTCAATGTAATGCTGTGACGATCGCCCCAACGCTATGGTTACGACATGATGCGAACCGTGTTATGATATTTATACGCATGATACGAAGCGCTTTCTCGTTTGATTGTCCTTATAACAGTAAATACCCCTTGCGAACTCTTGGCTTTCGTTCCCATTTCTCAAAGCGTGCATTAAATAAATCTGCGGTCAAGCGGTAAGTTCTGGACTTAGCGCAACTTCAACCAACAGGCAGGTAATATGTGTTTATAATCGCCGAAATGTCCTCAGGTAATCAAACCGCCGGTATGGTTCCAGCTGGCTAGCGGGCCGAATATTTGTCTAATCAGCTGACCGCACCACGGTTCCTATCGTCTTTTGTCACATATTTATTGAAAACCTGCATGCTAAATCCGTCTATAATACACCATGGCTAGCTCAGAGCAGTATCTTGAGAGGGCACTATGAAGCAGTTATAGAGCTCGTTTGTCTTCGCTCGCATCGAACTGATTAGCTGGTTATCTAGCTGAGTGACCTACCCCACATTTTGATGCTCGTAGTAAAGTTTATCCTCTCTCTATCTATATCTCTCGCCGATAAAAGCTAATTTCGCATCGGAATTCTTTTTTATTTTGCGAGCTTCATACAGTAACTGTCCGTCCAATGAGACCGGCTCTAGAAATTGTCGCTATTTCTTATTGGTTCTTCGCCCATATCTATACTTTGGTTACATGTCAATTTTTCATCACGGCCTGCGGCACTAGAGTTTCATAATGGTGCAACACTAATCCTTCACACTTTAACAGAAGCACGTCTGCACCTCGTGTATTCGTAGCCCCATCATCCATATATAGGACGGCCGTCAAACTATAATCGCGTCGTCTTCCCTGTCTCGTGTCTCGGTTCAATCGAACTACCGTTCTGCTTTTAGCTCTACGTGTCTCTCCTGGTTCCCAGCCAGTGTTGCATCCGGGAAGGCGTACCCGAGCCGAGCTCCGTCGCCTCCGACATGCGTGTGGTAGCGTGGTGAAGTGAGCGGCCAGCCAATGTTGCTGCCTTGAAGAAGACCAGAAACCGAAGGCAAACTTAACTTGTTTAGTGCATGGCGAGAGATGAGCCGAAGTGCGACAAGAACAATGCCCCGACAGGCGAGGTTACAGTACAGGACTCGAGCAGAGTGACAGCATTGATTCACGGCTCAAACAGGAATGAACTACAGCGCTTGGGGGAGGTCTTATTTATACCCAAAGCGCCAACGGTTGATTGATTGTCGGGTTTAACGCGCCGACGCAACGCAGGCGATGAGGCGCGCCGTAGTGGAGGGCTCCGGATTAATTTTGACCACCTGGGGATCTTTATCGTGCGCCGAAATCTCGTACACACGGGCGTTTTTGCTTTTCGCCTCCATCGGAAAAGCGCCCGCCGCGGCCGGGAATCGAACCCGCGACCTCGTGCTCAGCAGCGCAACGCCTTAGCCACTGAGCCACCGCGGCGGGTAAGCGCCAACGGTCAAACAAGCGTTCCCTCTAGATTGTGCACATGACACGAAGGGTACAGACACACACAACGCTCTTTGCAGAGTTCATGAGCGTTCGATAGTTGCGGCGCACGCTGAGTCCCTGAGAGGGGACAGAGGAGTTCTCCGCAACGGCTTCCGCGTCCTTCGGACAAGTCTCTGCATGTCTCGTCTGCCACCGACAAAGTTTGAATCACGCAGAGAGAGGCGACAGCGATCCAGACTTTCCCAGACACGTAGCGGAGTTTTTGGATCCGTCGGCTGCAAGCGTGAGTCACCGGCAAGGAGGCTTCTACTGGAAAGGCGCACGTAGTGGAGGCCTCGCCACACAGCCTAGGAGTGCGGCACAAAGCTTGAAGCACTGGGGCCCGCTGATTCGTAACACCGGACACTTCTTTACGTGGTTCCAGTCCACCGATGACGCCGTGTAGAAATTCGTAATGACACGTTAAAGATCCCTAGGTGGTCAAAATGAATCCGGAGCCCTGCACTACGGCGCGCCTCATCGCCTGCGTTGTGTCGGCGCGTTAAACCCTACAGTCAATCAATAAATCGATCAATCAATGAAGAAATTCGCAATGGGGTCTTGGGTTTAAAGTAACTGAGTATCACTACTTCAATGACTCAGTCATGACGCGGGCGTTATCTGCCTTGTTGCAACACATAACGTTTTCATTTTTTTTAATGTAAGCGGGATCATACTGCGACTCAGCTTATCTTCCACAATATACCAGCCTGGAGTAACGACTTGCGGGGTTCTGTTTCACCTTCTTGGTTCGTGGGTCTGGAATGTCAGTCCGAACGTCACAACATTTAGTCAGCAGTTTGCTGGAGGAGTGATCGCGACATCCTTTGTTCCCTCTGGTCGTCCATTAGGGGAGCGTGCACCCGTAAGTGCCCGCGTAAGTCAGAAAAGGAGATCATAAACACCGCCCCGGGTAATCGGCGTCCCATCGGCTTGGCGGCGAGAGGCGGACCCCCGAGCTCAGCAGATGGGAGAAAAAGCGGCAGCAAGTGGGAGAAATGGATAGGCGCCATTGGGCCGACTGGAATGCGACGCGCCGGCATTTCCAGATACGAGTGCGTGCGTCCCCGGGCCGGTCAGAGCAGGGCCGGGAATAGACGGGAATGAGCTGAAGGGACGGGTGGGGAGCTTGTTTGGACTAGGCGAGTGGCGGTGGCCACCGAGGCGTGTGCCGAGAGTCATTCGTCTTGGGCTTCCTCATTCGCGCGCCGCCTCTGCCGCGTGTAATACGTGCGGCTCGTGTAGGTAAACAGATGTCCAGACCTTGGGCGCCGCCCGTGACTAATGGCCGGGCAGGGTTTTATTGTCGGCACCCCGTCGACGTACATCTCTGGTGTGCTAGCGCTTTTGCGCACCTTGGTGAGATGGCTGTGTGATTGGCTTCCTGTCTTTATCTGTGCGCTTTCGGCGCTTTTGGAACGCCAAAAGGAGTCTTTGGGTAAACGTGCGATCGAGTTGCCAGCCTTGCTCCTCGGACAAGTGCCTTTGCTTGAGGAGAGAGGGACGTGGTAGCATTAATGTTCCTTCTGAATAGAGGGGTGTAGGCGTCATGCATGACTCTGGAAGTTATGCGAGCCTTGTCGTGCTGTTGAGTTTCAAACTAGGTGATGAGGCGCGCTGTAGCGCCGGGCGGCGGATTAGTTTTGCCCATTTCGGTATCTTTAACGCGCGCTGAAATCTCGTCCTCGTGGGCGTGTCCGTGCCTCGCCGCGGTCACAATAACGGCTGTCATGGCTGGGGCGGAACTAGCGTACTCACTCAGCAGCGGAATGCCTGAGCCATTGATCCACCCGGCGGCCGCTGTTCGGTTTTGTTCCACCTAATGCAAAACAGCGTCCAATGGCTAGCTGGTTTTAAGGGTTTTAGCTCTGAACCTTAAATCATTTAGAAAAACATAATCGTAGTTGTTCGGCAAAAAAAAAAAAAAAAAGAAGAAGAAGAAAAACTGGCGTCGTACTGGCCGTCGCTTCTTGTCTGTCCGCGGAGCTGAAAGACCGACGGCTTTGCTGTGGTGGGTCTTCACAATGGTGGCCATCGCAGCGACCAGTCGTCTTCGTACGCATGCATTGCTATCTAAAGCACGGGACCCAGCAGTTCCCCCACAGGCAGCCTAATAAGCCCCCACAGAGTGCGTAGCTCAATACGACGCCATGTTGTACATTTGGTTGGGAAGCGTCAATGCAGCGCGATTAGTTTAATGACTCTGGTTTAACGCTGGGATGTATTGATGGCGCCCTGTGCGCAAGCGCCGATGCAGATACGTACGAAGTGCAGCGGCGTGGTTGTTTGGTCGTCGTGGATGTGTCTCCGAACGCGGCTGTTCGGGCCAATACGGCACTCATTCAGGGTGCCCTCAGTGGCGTGCGTAGTGTGAGAAATGCCTCCACGTGGGCTAGGCTTCATCATAGGTATCTCTGGGCTGGGAAATGCGTGGGTTCTCGAGTAGTTGGCATGGGAGTTTGGGGCATTAGTTAGGTGAATATTCCAAGCGGGCACGCGAGAATAATAAAGGGTTTGTGCGAGGTACGGGTGTGCGTTCGGAGTGTTTAGAAGTGTTCTTCAGTGATCATGAAGCGTTTGTCCTGTAAGTGTATTTCTAAACGTTTCGCTGCACAGAGTACCCACGTGGCATATGTGTGTTCGCGCGAGGCATAGCGGTAATTAAATGTCATTGGCTGCGCCCCAAACCTAAAGCGACATAAAACATACCAAATCCCTATTATCAACAAAAACAACACGTAGATTTGTGTTTAGAAAAAAAAAAGAACATTAAATGCAGAAAAAAACGGTAAGCAATGAAAAAAAAAAAAACCTGCTGGGGCTAAAACCCAATCCGTCAGCGCCAGTGCTCAGTTCTCTACAAGCAGGCTACAGGGCCCGAAGGGTAGGCTGCTTTTAGCAGGAGGTCAAAACAATAGCGCGCGCAGTGACATCACACATGTCACGTGGGTGCTCTGTGCAGCGAAGCGTTTGGAAACACGCGTCCTGTAAGCCCAATAAGGGTCGTTGCTGTAATGCTCCCTTCAACTCAACAAGAACGGGATTCAACTTATATTATTTTTTTTCTGGATATGCACACCTTGTTAGTGCAGGCGTGGAATTGTTATTTTTTCTAAAGAGGCACTCACTCAATCACTTCCTTTGTGCTCGTACGCCTGCGTTTGTAATTTCGTGTGTAAATTAGCGTACGCGTGTGCATAATTATCTTGAATGACCGCATGCCCATTTAACACCCTATTTAGGAAGTTCTCATTTAAAGACAAAGTTGTATTCGCATCATTTTTCTTCCTCACGTTGTACATTGCATCGTAATTCTTTTTCCCTCGATGGAGAGAACAGGGCCATCTCTTGGCATTTCCTTCGGGTCCGCACTTTTTTTCTACTTTTTTGTTTTTTTGTCGCTCTCGGTTGTTCTCCCTCCTCGCTTTATGGTCGGCGGTACTAATAGGAAATCTACGTGTGTCTCGCCCAGGGACATCCGGCGAAACAGCCTTTCCGCCATCCCCTGCCGCGGACTCTTTAATTACACGGGGATTAGACGCGTGGCTGACCGCCAATGTACAGAAAGTAAGCTATCACGCGGGAATAATACCTGTCACGCCCACATGTCCGGGCGCGCGTTTATGTGTGCGTTTGGCGTGCGAACTTTTGCGGGAGCGGAATATGGAAACGGCGGTAATCGTGCGGGTTTCTTTGGGGGCAGCCCCGACCCAGTGGTTCGTGGTAGTTTCAAAGAGAATTAACGGAAGCATTTTTATCGATATATTTGGGGAAACGACACCTTATAGTTCGGCGCTTACTCTTTGTCGAAGAATGACGGAGATATCTGCAGGGGCTCTGTGACGTCTAATTTTGTGGTGGAACTGGTTTCCTGTCTCTTCGTATCCTTGTTCCAGAGATAAGCTTTGGCCGCCCACATGAAAAGATTGTGATGGCGGTCACCAGAAGGTCATCCACCGATGACCTTCATCGGTGCATTTGGGGACCCCATCATCGCTCCCTGCTTGAGTTTCTTCGCGAAACGGGGGTTAATCTATACCTGTGACGCAGTATTTTATGCCAACGGGCATACTATCGCAATAAAAAAAAAGTAAAGCGACGTGCAGCGTCGGGTAAAACCGCTAATGGTCGATGTCGCATCTGTCGTGATGTGATGCCTAAAGCTTGGCGTCGTTTCACGGGATTCAATCGAGATTAGCGTGGCAGCTAGCGGTGTTCTCGCCCTCGGTGATTCGCAGTCAATCTTGGCTAGCAAATTTACAATTATTTTAAAAGCTTTTATTCGTGTACTAGTGAAACAAACAGTAAACGGAGCGCGGATTCGTGTTATAAGATAATTTTTATTTTGTGCGGCTAACAGCATATATAAAGTATGTGCGGCCGGATTTTAATGTAGAATGACTTTCTTGAAAAGTCACTTCGAGGTTGCTGGTTAGGCACGTGGCGAAGAATTCCCCTCGAATTCTCCAACCCGTACACTCTGTTTACTTTTTGTTTCAGCTGTATACGAGTTGGAAAGGGCGTTCACACATCCGATTTCGCTCAGCACGTGAACAGCCGTGCGCGTGCGCCTGGCTGGCTTCGCGCACAAGACATGTTTTTCGCTAGTGCCATTGCTAATAATCTCGCGCTAAAATTATTTTGCTTACATTGAGCGTCGCAACACGTGTTGAAGTCAGAATTTTTCTGTCGAATAGCATGAATCGCAATGGCGTGCTCCATCACGAGCACGCTACGCTCTCGCACGGCCTCCTCTTCTTGTACTCGTCGCTTGCGCGCCGTAATTGAGCATACCACTGTCAACGCCCGTCTTGCCAGTAGACGTCTTGTCTCCCATTACGAAACTCAGCGGCAACCAAGGAGTATGCATAGTAACCGATCGCTCTGCTCTCTCACTGACCGTCCACGCGCTGAATCACCGTAAGAAGCGGTTGCGCCAAACCTGTTGTTTTGTTCTGGTGGGTTTTCGCGTGGGGGGGCAAGGAGATTGGTGCTGGTCTCTGTTTACTTGTGACGCTGTGAAATAGCGAATGGGGTGAACTCGGAGTTGAATAGTTGGATGTTAACTCTAAGTTCAGCTGCTTGTCTTCCCTCTACGCACAGAAAACAGAACAGCTGGCCACCACGTCCCAGTGTCATTATATATATATATATATATATATATATATATATATATATATAAGAGAAAAGGTTCCTGGCTATGAGGTTAGCTGTACGATAGAGAAGTCAAACTGAAAAACATAACAACATTTATTCTAACGTTTCGACCGGGGGCCGGTCTTTTTCAAAGAGGAAGACCGGCCCCCGGTCGAAACGTTAGAATAAATGTTATGTTTTTCAGTTTGACTTCTCTATCGTATATATATATATATATATATGTGTGTGTGTGTGTGTGTGTAATACGTAGATGTGCACTTGGGTTGAAATGGAGGAGGTAGCCTTTATTGTGGCAGGAAGACTTTACGCCAAGTGGGGGAAGGGGACGTAGAAGGTGGAGGTTTGTAACTTGTAGCATCTTAAATGCGTACAGTTCGACCCAAAACAGGTGGGCTCCTTAAGAATGCTGAAGAGGCCGCGTGGGGTGAGGAGAGCAGGCTCACGAATCTAGACTGCTCGCGCTAGACCGCTTTTTAGGGTAAAGTGTGCAATTAAAGCCAGCATGGAGGGTTGCAGTGAATTAGGGTCGATGTAAAGGGAGGTTGTATTTGGAGGAGGCCATGGAACTCGCTGGCAATTCACATTAGCTTCCTGGCCTCTCCCCTGGGAGGGCACGCGTTATTCGCGTTTGCTCTTTACGAAACTAGCGTATGAATATTTTGGTTGTGTTAAAATCTGGTTATGAAAAGTTCTTGTAGCGCACATTCACCACTTATTTGCGATACAAGGTTGGCTTTCCTTCATTACACATTGCTTTCCAGTGAAACACCTTGTAGAGGGACTTTTCGGATCGGACGGCGAGCAACGTGAAGCTGCGGTGTATTATAGCTGTGTCGCTGTCGCTGTGAAATTGGAGGCGCACATTCTGGTTTGTAAAAACTGCTTCATCATTTATTGATGGATTGTAGGGTTTAACGCGGCGACGCAACGGAGGTGATGAGACGCGCCGTAGTGGAGGGCTCCTGATTGATTTTGACCACCTGGGGGTCTTTAACGTGCGCCGAAGTCTCGTACACAGGGTCGTTTTTGCTTTTCGCCCCCATCATAAAAGCGGCCGCCGCGGCCGGGAATCGAACCCGCGACCTCGTGCTCAGCAGCGCAACGCCGTAGCCACTGAGCCACCGCGGCGGGTAAACTGCTTCATCACGCAACTTTCTGTACCATATTAGCTGCTTTGCTGCCTTAACCTTTCTCCTTTTATTTCGCGTTTATTTCGTCGCTATAAATGTCTTAAACTATACTTTTACACGTGGAAATAGTTTTAGGGTGTCGAAAGAGGCGTCGTATATTCGAGCAAGAACGCTTGTTACCGTTGGGACTTGCAAATGTCAGCGCAAAGAGATGGCGTGCGCGTCGTGGACAATCCTCGGATTTCGCAGCGCTCAATTCGCGGCAGATCTATTTGGAATAAATGAGCGCTTCCGTCATCGTCTAAGCCCCTGCGCTGTAGGAGCGGCCATGTCCTCCCTAATTCTTTCTTTTCTTCCGGCCTACGTTCGCTTAGCTTCTAAGGTCCACGCCGGCTTGCGAGACGAGCTGTGCGATACGCGCCTGTTTCCGTGACAAATTTAGGACAATTCCGCTAGCTTGTCTGGTACCCGGGGCGAGCAAGATGAGTCTCAATTTTTATAAGGCTGCAGGCGACGGGAGATTAAGACTCCAGTGTTTTCATTCCGGGACGGAGTCTGGGTTTGTAGTAAGTACGCGTACTGTCTCTACGTTTTTGTCAGGCTTTTTAGTTATTTCTTTTCCTTCCTTTATTCCCTGCCCGTGTGTTATCTCTTCGAACTTCTTGGGGACGAAGCTTCTGCCGGCTCGCCTAGCATTCAACCTTGACGAATTCTGAGGCAGTTTTTATTATATCGATGGAGGGCGTACTGCGCAAGATAGAAACGCAGAAAGAAGAATAATTGGAACTTGGAAGGCTACGAGATGGACATTAGCGGATGGGCTACCCGTAGTGTAGCGCACTTGATGCGGTTTTTACGGGTGCTTACAGGCCTTGCTTTTCGCGGTGTTGTATGTGGCAGAATGGCGTAGCTCTAAAGACCGGCTCTGTTGGGCCCACACGTGCATTGGACCCGGCTTTGCTTGTCCGTGCTTATACAGGTTAGAAGATCGCTGCCGTATAATGTGTCACTATGAGATTCATTCGATACAGCGAGTCAGTGGGAAAAAATTGTCGTCCGGGTATTTTGTCGCGCATGCGCACGCACAAGTCAGTGGCGCATACTGCATTCTTGAGGCACCATAGCGAGGATCAACGAAAGCTCGCAATTTCGCCAACTGTGCTGACAGCCAGTGCGCTTGGCTTTAACCTTACATTTGTTCTGTGTATGTCGAGTTTCTCTTAAGGGCCGCTGAAGGGGATGATTGGAATTCTTATATGTGGCTGCGCTCTGCTGCAGTTTAACCTGCGAAATTCATTTCTTCTATAATGGGCGACATCGGAGAAAAAAAATTAGCAGTGGCTTAGCTCGGCTATGCCAGGATATACGTAGCGTGAGCTAAGGTTCAGCAATCCAATCCAATCCAGTCCAATCCAATACATTCTAGTCCACTCCAATCCATTCCAATCCAGTCCAGTCCAGTCCAGTCTGCTCCTCGTGCATGCGCAGCACGGCTCTCCAGGAGCCACCCGAAACGGCTATCAAGCGGCTCCGGCACAGCGTCAGACTTGGCTACTACGCAACGAAGGCGCACAGCTGGGCACGCGCCGGGGCCAGTGCAGTCTGCCGCGGCTATGACATCACTCCGCTGGAATGCGCTGACCGGCGAATGTGCCGACCCAATTCTCTACGTACCAGTACTCCAATTGGATTGGATTTCCAATCCCATCCAATCCAATTCAATCCAATCCAATCCAATGTTCCTAGCGCTTGCGCAGCACGGCCCTTCAACGTCCACGCGAAACTGCTCAACCTCGGCTAGTGTAGCTTACTCTACAAAACACCAAGCGCCGTTTGCGGCCGCCGCACTAATTACCGCATTGACAACATACTGCTTTGAGATGTATTTTGGTGCAATGTATAAGCCTTCAAAGTGGGGATTTCAGCTGGCTCCATGCGTAAAATTCATTTTTGATGCGTTCAGGTAGAGGTTACTCCTGCTAAACGTGCCAATCGGTTCGATTGAGCTGCGCGGACTCGCCACTGTGTGATCACAGTCCGCAAAAGGGTCGGGTGTTCAAAGGGCAGTTGAACCATGGAACGTACTGGTCTCCTGTAAAAAATGCGGGTAAATGAAAAAAAAAAAAACAAAAAAACAAGGATATGAACTATACGCTTTCTATGCTTTTATCTGTGAAGGTAAAGATACAATGCTCCCAGTTCACTTATTGTCCGTTTAAAATGTCCTAGGTCTGCTGCCGCTGTATACACTACTAACAAATTCTCAGTTCGCCTGCCTCTTGAGGGATTATTAGAGCGTCGTTCGATATGAAACGAACACACACACACACGTCTATCCACCTACCCACTCAGCCACCTATGCACGCACTGCTCGCGAGTATTGCTCGCACTGCTGGATTTCTTTCCTATAAGGATCCAGCCATCATTACCTGGGAATGCTTTGAGGTAAAAGCGGGTAATTCTCAATAGACAAATAATGATTCGCATGTTAAACAATCCCACATGGATTGGACCCGTGATTTTTTTCGCTGCAGCAATATCCGCCGTAATGTCCTTTCAACGAGAGCTAGAGCGTCTGTTGTCCGTGCTTCTGCTCTGTTGAAAAAAAGTTCAGAGCTGTAAGTTTAGAAGGGATCCGTTCTAAAAATTTCATCTTCTGTTTGAAGAACAGTCCTGGAAGACGCGCCACGAAAAAAAAAGAAAAGAAATGGTCCCAGAAAAGTATGAGTTCACCAAAAAGCGGCTGCAATGGACGTAGGCAATTTAACGGGGCGGCAAGCAGATGCGGCACAGGGAGCTTTCGGGGTGGCGTAACTCGCTGCGCGGTCGTACGCGAGCGGCCCGGCCTTTTCTCGGATAGCGAGCACGCAGCGCTGGTTTTGGCGGGGATGCCCTAGCTGTAGCTACGCTTACTGCGGGGGATGTTCCTGACACGGCCGGGGAGACGGGAGGAGCCGTAGGAATCACGTCCTCTCTAGCGGCGCAGCTTGGAGTACGACGACTCGAATTTTCGGCCTTGGACGGATGCACGTTTCGCCAACGGAGCTGCGTGGACGCGTGTAGCTGTGCGAGTTTCTCAGCTGTTCCTTGTTGGGCGTATACTCTGGTTAAGCCGCTTGTAGCTCTTCTTCTTCAAGGCTTCCTTTTTGTTTAGAACCTGCTGACATTGTTTTACCGTTCTGTCCGGTATCGGCGAACGGAAAGATATAACGAAGGCCGCAACTTCCCTACTAGTGGCACACTGAATTCGGAGAAGAGTCTGAGTGTTTGTGAACCACCGAGTGCTTGAAAAAAGTAATAAAAAGGGCCCAAGTGGGATTAGGGGAAAACTGTTTTGAGGGCAGGCCCATAATATGTGTGGTAGATTAGCTGGGGCTCCGCACTTAGCCTTGCGTGGTTTCGGAATGCGTTTGTTTGTGGGAGGCGCGAGGCATGGGCTTGCTCGTTATATGTTTTTGTCCGCCGGAGAGTAGACTTGGCGGGAGAGGCGGTGGTGTTGCGTGATCTCATTGTATGACACTATTCTGTCCCTTGCAGATGTGGCTCCGTGGTACAAAACCCGCGACCTCGGGTTCAGTCGCGCAACGGTCCAGGCACTGAGCCACCGCGGCGGGTTTTAGTCGACTTCGTACTATTCCGCTCGGGCCGGTTACTCGGCCGAGTGGCTTCAGAAGGGCGTTCGGCCCTCGACGGTGCGGTGTTTTGCGCACGTGACAGAGTGATGCCGGGGCTTAGACCTGGGCTGACGGGGAAAAGGAGCACGTCCGCCGTTACACCGTTACCTCCGCCGCCTCGCTTCGAAGTGGAGACACGGGGCGTTTTTCTTCCGTCCGCGCTACCGCTGCCGTCGCCTCCCCGTTCCGTGCTGCATGCCGCTGGCTTGCCTTTACGAGCGCCGGTCTGGCTCGGAACCAGCTAATTTGGTGGCTTTGCTTATTCTTTTGCTACCCATTTTGCTGTTTTTACTTCAGGTAGGCGCTGGTTTAATCGCTGTCTGCCAACCTCTTACTCCCCACCCACAAAAGAAAAAGAAAAGAAAAGGAAAGATATCGGTAAGAATATAAGGACGGGATCAAGGGTGCAGGCAGTATTCCATCGTATCCTCTTCCCCAGAAGTTTTTTTTTTTTTTTTTTTTTTCGTTCGTGCGGCGGCAGGCCATGGCTTCCAGGACTTAACAACGTGAACCACCCAGGATGATCACCTCACGACCAACTCAGAAGATCATTCCCCGCTCATTTACCCACTTGTGGCAAATAAACGTTTATACTACTAGTATTAATACTTGCTGGTTGTGCGTCGTTGACGGTTCAGTGAAAGATACGAAGAAGAAAATGTATTGAAAAGCTGCGGGGAGCTGATGATTGCAGATAAAAACGTAAGTGTGTTTGGTGCGCGAGGAAAAGTAATATGCTGGTGTTTTTTTTTTGTTGTTGTTTGTTTGTTTGTGTTTTTTGTTTGTTTTTTCTAGTACTGCGGAACAGTGAACCGGAGCTAAAGGCAAGTAAGCCTTATGAGGAAGGGGAAGAAGAAAGCACCATTGCAACGCTTAAGTTAAATAAAGATACTTTGATATATCTCTTAATCCATCTCCGGCTGAATAAGGGAAGATAAAGGTGTAGCAGTGAATTCGGGCCTGAGGTTTAACTCGGAGGACAATCCCCCCCCCCCCTCAAAAAAAAGGGGGGGGGTGCAATGTAGGACTCTATATCTCTTGCATGTGATTGATCTTTTCTTGGCACCTGAAAAAATGTGCAATTATTTCTCAGACGCGAGAATCTCTTAAACACGGAATCGTAACTGGCATCGTGTTTAGCCAACTTGTGGTCAGGTTTGTTTTTCCTTTGCAGACATTGTGAATAACTGCTGCAGTGGAAAAAAGAATTGTCCCAGTAGCAACCAAGGCTCGTAGGTGACGGAACACCATTATCGCATATATGCAGTTCTTGAATTCGGGTTTGTTTATATTAGAGACGGGTTTAAGTGGTCGCATACGTGTAAACATATAACTTTTAGGGGGAGTAAAGAAAGAGCGGGGAATATTCCTAACGAAGGCGCAGCTCGTGGGCGAACTTTACCCAATGCCCAAGGGAAAAATACGTGTCCCCAAAGACGGTATGAGAACGCACGTTCGTTTTTTGTAGCCCATGGCACTTAAAAAAAGAGTCGACATAAAAACAAGGAAGATGGTATGTCTGTTGTGCCACACAAAAAAAATTCTCGAAGGCCGAAAGTTGTAATGTTTTTCCGAGACGAGAAAAAGAGGCATAACGATCTTCATCGAAACTGGCGATGTCAGGATAGCTAATATCATGATAATGATGATTGGACGACGTTATGTCGACCGCCAGTGGCTTACTTGCTGTGACGCCATTTTACCCGAAGTTCGGGGCTTTTCGTGTTCACACTTTATTGCGTGCTCCTCTTATTCCGACTTCCGCCACTCCACACATCGAAAGTAAACTCTTGGTTGGTTTTCGATGGAGCTGTAAGTCACTACTGCTGAGGGCCGGGCAAATCAAGCGCCTCCTTCGAAAAAGCGCCGCCGACGCTGCCCCGTTCGGGCTGGCGCTCTCTTCTCGCGAGGGGCCAGGAGCCCGAGCTCCCGGTTCCGCCGTCCCTGGCGCTGTCGTCGCCGCTGGTGGCCGCACCGTCACGTGGCTCGTGCGCTCGTTCGGCGCTCGCCGGCGAAGCGCCCGCTCTGTTGTTCACGTACTGTTCCCAGAGTGGGTCGCGCACTGGGACAAAGTTTTCTCCCCCTCGGCTTCTTTTCGACTTCTGCGCTGTCTTCGACTTCTGCCTTCCTGACTTGAAGCGCCGGCCGCTTGACGCGCGTCTCATCTCGGACGTGCCTCGTCGCCTATATATTTCCACTGCTGCCGACAACGGTATCTGCGAGGGAATACACGCCTTCTGGAAGCGTCCGGACAACTACGCTGGGACGCTGACGTGCCGTGTGGGGCTGTTCGGTGTGCCCTACTCTCGCATCTTGCTGCCGGTTCCCAAGCATTCTTGGAAGTTGGGGTGCCTCTTTTTTTTCCTCATCGCGCCTGCTTCGTCTACCCATCTCTAGTTATTTGGAGTTAAAAGGGAACAAACACCCTTTTTTTATGAACGTGTCGGGTCCGACATCTGGCAAAGTATTATCCCGAAACCAGACCCGTTATCGTTAGTAGCGGGAGTATTTGTCCGGAACCAACGCTACCGTTGGCTTGTACGCCGTAAAAAAAAAAAAAAAAAACTACGTTTGTACTCACCAGCAAGCGTAAGAACTGAAGTCTGGGGAGGCCTGCCTGCGGATGCGCCCAGTTTTTTCCGCTGCGAACTTGCGGAAGCTCTTGCATTCTATTTTGAAAGAATTGCGCTGGACACTGCGCAACCGAAGACGCGTCAACGAAACGTTTACATACGTTCGTCTCTCTGACGGTTCTCCCACTCATCAAGCGAAAGAGCTTGCCCGTGGAGGTCAGGTTGGCCGCAGCAAGCTTGGATACCTTCCTCTTAGGAACAAAGAACGCAGCCTTTGCAGCACCGTGTAGGAACTGGTTGGTGTGAAGTTTTTACCAGTGGCGGCTTTGGAGAGGGTTTGATTGGGCTCTGCTCAACTGTTGAATACAGCTGTGCGTTCTCGGAAAGTGTGACCTGCTGTTCTGCCCGGATTATATCTGTTCCTGAGCTTTGGGGACGTTAGCTGTCTTCTTTCGTAAGCCCTTTCCTGTCGAATAAACAAAGCTCAATTTCTCTTGACTGGGAGACGCTTTGCACTGTGTTGCCTAGAGAGGTCAGCGACGCTTATTAATTGCTGTTTTGACTAGCAGCACAACGAAAGACGAAGTGCAGCCTCTTGTCGTTCGGCAGAATGTAAACGAAGAGACGCAGTGGATACTATGAAGGAAATGCGCACCTTACGGACGACGGCGCAAAGCGCATCATCTGTCAACTGAGGGTCGCCGAAATACCATCCGTCAGCGTCGCTGCCACCCGAAAAGGAAGTTGGGAGAGGAACATTCGGGCGCTGAGGCACGGCGTCGCCATCCATCACCGACATAAGGGCCGACAAACCGGGAAGCACGTCGCGGCTCTTCCTCGCGACGACGGACACGGCGCTTGTGGCGGCCCTTGATCGAAGCGTCGCCTCCCTGTCAAAGGAGGAAGTGACACCCAGGACGGGAGTGCTCCCTCTGTTGGCCTGACGCGCTATTGTGCGGTGTATACAAGTCCGGCGCAGAGTACATCATCCAGCCCGGAGAGTTTGCGTATACTAGAGCAGCCCTGCTTCGCCGTGCTGGCATGGGGTCGCCCTTTGGGCGCAAGAGTTGTGTGGCGTAGGAAGCCTAGCGTGCGTCTTCTGGTGCGCCGTTGAGTCGAATCCCGCGTTGCGAGGGAGCGAGTGAGAAGCGGAGGCAATCGAGGGTGGCCCGAAGATTGGTCTCCGTCGGGGCAGCGCAGTGGGCCGCGCCTCGGCTGCGGCCCCAACCGACCAGCAGCAGCAGCAGCTGCAGCATCCCAGACCGTGCTGCGCCGGCAGCGGCGGCGGAGGCGAGGCCGTGGAGAGCGTCGAGCTGCTGGTTCTGTGGGAGCCCGCGCGCGATGCCTCGGTGGTGGCCCTGAGGCGCACCCGCCATGGGGACCCGACCGGCGCCATGTGCTCGCTCTGCCCGAGGCTGTCGCGCCGGAAGCCGCTCAAGGCGGTGCGATTCGATTCCTTCGTGGATACCATCTCGTACTGCGATGACCTGGCGGCCGCTGCTGCCGCCGCTGCCGCAGCCGCTGCCAACGACGCCGCCGCCTGCTCGGGGGTGCTGCCCGCCCTCAAGGTGAGCCCGGTGCGGACGGCCGCCGTGGCCCTTTTCTGCCTCCTCTCGTTTCTGTTTTTTATTTCGTTCGTATGAGGCGTACACGGTTGAGTGACGGGGTTATCGACTTTCACTGGTACTTAGAAACGCGTCGGAATGTTCGGTATCCCGCAGTTCGGTTCAGTGTGTACGTGTCACGGGTGCCTGAAAGCTGGGATTGACTTGAGCACTGTTTCGTTATGATATTGTCACGTAGCCAAGTAGGACGCAGGTTTTTTTTAAGGAGCAAAGTTTATTTGAGTGAACATGAGCTCCGCTACGAACTCAAAGAATGTACAAGCAGCGAAGCAACAGTCAACACAGTAACGTGCGCAGGCGAGTGTCGGGTAGTCGAATACCGCAATGCTTGCCTTGCGAGCACTCATGCTTCGACATCCATCGAATCCGATCTATAAAATCGGTGATCAAAGACGAACATTCTGTTGGAGTGGCGACAGAGTGTTACACTGTTCCTGTGAAATAAGGTGGCCTGCGTGGCAAACAAAAGAAAGAGACGGAAACGTGCGGCTCGCTTCTAAGATAATAAAGCTGGGCGCGGTCAGGCGCTGGCAGTATTAAAAAGAAATAAACAAACCGGAGGGTATAGGCTCGCGGCAATATCAATGTCGGTCACAGAGCGTTTTGTCGAGTAGTTTATCTGTGTTTTTAAATTGCCTTTTTTTTTTTTTACAATAAAGTTGGGTGGGTTGCATCTGAAAATAAATGTACTACGAAAGTTTCCTGTCATGAATTTTAACAGTGTGCAGGGATGCTGTCCAATCACTCACAACTTATAGTTTGTTCGGCCGGGATGCAGCCTAAAAAAGCATACACATGTGCTGAGAGCGGCGCGTCTTCGCGCGCGTTTGAATGCGTAGAATTCTTTCCCGAATACCCCCACAGCCGGGACCATGTAACGGCCCGCATTTCCACGAAAAATGTAGGTATCGCGGAAATTTCATCGGCAATCGTTATAATAGCGTAAATGGGGATAATTGCCCGGACTGGATATTGATAAACTAAAAAAGTAAGAAAATGTATAAAAATTACGAAAAATGGGGAACCGTGTAACGCCCTGCTTCCCACAATAATGCACATCTCGCGTAAATTCCACCTGTAATCTTTATAATAGCGTAGATGGAGATAATTTATCGGGCGGAATTTTGAAAAACTAGAGTATAAAAATTACGGAAGATGACGAACCGTGTAACGCCCTGCATTTCCACAATAATGCAAATTTCGCGGAAGTTCCTCATGTAATCGTTATAGTAGCGTAAATGGGGGTATTTGGTCGAACAGAATTCTGAAATACTAAATAAACAAGAAAAATGTTAAAAATACACAAAATGGCGAACCGTGTCACGGCCTTCATTTGCAAAAACATGTAGATTCGCCGCAGATACCACCTGTAATTGTTATAATAGCGTAAATGGAGATCATTGGTCGGACTAAAAATTTGGAAAAACAAAAAAAAAATGGCTGTAAAGAAACCACACTAGACCAGCGGCATAAGAATAATACACATTAGAAGACAATTCTCTGATTTTCTGCAGATTTCTTCAGCCAGGAGATCCTGGACCGCCTGCATTGATATGTGGCATGGAGTCGAGTTTTTTTCTCTCTGTAAACTGGCCCGACAGCAGTTAAGAACACGCACGAGGGCTACAGAACCGGTTTCGGAAAAAAAAAAAAAAAAAAAACGCGTGCGGAAACGCGTCGCTTTCCGCACGTGTGTTTGGCCCTTGAAGAGTTAGTGGGGAGCGTTGTAGGCCAAGGCGAATGTCCGAAAAGCTGCTTAACAATATGTGAGACACGTCGCTCAAAATGTGCACACTTCTATAAAATATTGCGTATGCCTTCGTTCTGGTCATCAGGCGGTCGGCGTAAATAATTCACCTCGCGAATTTTAAATAAAACGTGATATGTGAGGGTCGCCCCTACCCAACAGTATCTAATTGGTGGAACCGTCGATGCGGGACAGTCGAAATCAGCGTAGTTTTACCTTAATCACGCGAGAGACCTCTGCGTTGTGCGTGGTGGAAGCATGCAGGGACGGGTTAATGGAATGGTTAGATGGATAGACCTTACATACGCCTGTTCTGCTATTCATTCCAGCGTTTACATTGCGAATGAAGCCCTGAATGACTTTGCCTGTCACACGATATTCGTGGGATGCCTTTTTAGAATCTGCGGAGGAACGGCAGGTTGGGTTATATATTCGGACCTGAACTTGTCATCCATTTTCTAATGGATTGGCTGGTAGCAACAGTGATTGCGGCTTTTAGCATTGCGTAACACGCATTAATAGCAAGAGAAGTGTGGTGACGTAGGTGCGTCGGACGCTCGTCTCTTAGTGTTGATTCTGTCTGTGCTCAGCCAGTCCTTCTCTTGGACACCAACCGTCCGTGCACACGTGCGTCTTGCCATCATGCTTGCTGTGTACGCGAGGTATGACGTAGCTGGCGCTGGGCTGGCGGCCTGTGGATCCGAATTTTCTACGTCGATGATCAGTTTGCAAGGACATTTGGAGCGGGTGCATGATCAGCCCAGCGCCTGAGATGAGCCGCTGGGTAATGGTTGGAGGGGAGCGTTGGCGACATGCAGGCGACAGCGCTACGTGCGAACCAGCTCCGAAGCTCGCTCTTAGTAGCGAGGCGAACGTGTGTTTGAAGAACCTTCAAAGAAACACGTCTGTCCTCATCGCTCAGGGCTCAGTGCAACAAAAATGGAGTAAAAGTCAGTCGCCCCTGATGTGATTGAAGTTAACACGCTGTCGTATAATTATCGCTACTATGTGATCATTCGGGCACGCCTTTTGACACATTGACAATATCGCCCCGAAAGAAACGGAAACAGCACAACGGGTGGTACAAGAAGGAATCATTTGAAATTACACACTTCCAGTCCGTTAAGTTCCAGAAGGGCCGGATTATCAGCTAGCCGCTTTGTAATCTGCCCACGCTACAACCGCCAAAGTGGGCTGGTGAAATTATTGCCTTGATATCGGTTTTTAACGGCTTGTACAAGCCGATCAATGAGGAGTATTTACAGTTAGCCGAGACACTGCAATCCGAAGCGAAGAGGACAGAATTTTAAGCACAAGCGTATTCACAAATTGCATCGAGAACCAGGTCGGCTGGAATGTGTTTTACAGTTTTAGTTGTACATGGGAATAGTGATAGCAATTTGAGCTTTGAAGGAACCCTGCAGCACTTTTTTCAGCTTTTTTTTTTAAACCTTAAATGCTTGCAGAACGTAGTCACCCAACACACCCAGTACTTAGATTAGGGGGTCGCAAAGTACCTCAGCCAAAAATTATGGCTCTATGATCATCAGATAACTTGGAAACTCGCTCAAAAGATTTTTCTCTCTTTCCCGGTCTTGACGTACTTTGACGGCCCGAATTACGTCAATGAACGCTTTTCGTTAGTAACTTTAAAAATAGACACAAAAACAAAGCAGAAACGAAAGGCGTATCTGGTGCGACGAGAAAATCACGCAGTGCCGCTCCGTGCTGGCGGTAACAGAGGCTTTCGCATTGCTTCCAGACGCGAACGAAAGAGTGAAAGTGTTTATCAAAAGTGGTGCAGGTCCCTTTAAAAAGTTGTATACGGTATGGGCATACAATCCTCTACAAATAAGTGCATTGTAGGTGCATGACTAATCTAAAAAGCCGAAGGTGTACGCTATTTTAAACGAAAGCGATGAACTTTGAGCAACAAAGCCCTGAGCAGTTACTTTGACATTAATATCTCTGATGTCACTACGAGTGTAACGGGGGCTTTCCGTGTAGTTCAATCTGTATCTGTTAATGTTAACGCTGTAATGATCAGATTAAAGTCTCCAATCCGTAGCCCAAAACGCGTAAAGCCGTAATAGAATTTTCTTCGGGGGCAAAAATACGAAGTTTGTCTAAGCGCTTTCGGCGCAGCGACGTATACGCTTGAAGGATTGGCCGGAATACCAACAGACTTTTTTCGAGCAGGGCGCCGCAAGCCTCCTCAGAGTTGCTCAATAATGCACGCGTCACTTCATTGCTCTCCGCCCCGGGTCTTCCATTTTCTCAGCGCGCGTCGACCCTGTTCACGTGGGCTTGAGCCACGCCACGCCTGCCCGAGTTGGTGCTGAATTTTTCATCGGCTTCCTTTTTTCCTTCGTACGAGATTCAAGCGTGCGGAATCAAGGAGGAAACCAAAAAAATGACGCGCCGTTTGTATTTATTTTTTCTTCTTGTTAACAGGCGTTGCTCTATGTGAAAAAGAAGCAGCTTACAAATACACATCTTTAGGACTGCAGTTCAAACCGTGGTCACGCCTATTTTCCTGTGCTCACTGGGGAAATAAGAGGGAATACGCAACGTCCATGCGTTGTCTGTGTATGGAAGAGTTTCGTGCGTTCCCAGAGGGATCATCGCACAGCGCTCCTGTATTTTGCAGTCGGGTCATGTTTACACTTCCCAGTCGTTCCAGTGCTGTTTGCACGACGTTCGTGACCTTCCGGTGTTGTTTGCAAAGCGGAAGAAATAGTTACGGTTGAAAAGGAAGCTTGCCTACAGATTTAGGTATGGTGGGAGCGTTTGTAATAGCAACAGCAAAACAATTTTGGGGGGCTTTTTGGAGTAGAAGTGGATCCCTATTCCAGGAATCGATGGTATGAGCTGTAAGCATTCGGTCTGGAGGCCAGGAGTTGCTGGATGTTCATATCGCTGCTGGTCTTCAGGTTCTCCAACGGCTGAAGGGTGGTAAGTTGTGATGGGAGATGGGGAGGTTGGGGTTACGATCGCACTCTATATTGTGATATGAGGTAGAGTGGCGCACATACACCCGCGCTGAGTTCCGTTTTGAAACGGCATGGCTGAGCAGCCACGCCATTTCAGCCGCCTGCAAATTGGAGGCGGGTGTTTTCTAAGAAGGATTTGGAATAGTTCGTGCACGTCTATTACTCGTGCGGTAAAAAAAAAAGTAGAGAAAGATGCGTCTTTGTTTGCGTCGCCCGCTCTTGCATTCGGGGTCAAGGAATTGCCCCTGCAAAGTTACAGCGGTTATCTTTGTCTCTGCCTACGGGAAGCACGGGCTATACATCAAGCTTTCTTCTATTGTTGCCTCATTTGCACAGTAAGTCGACAACACGTCCGTTCGATCCTCAGCGGCTTTCCACATGCCAGCTGCAGATATGGACTACAGATAGTTGATATCTCGGTCGATGTCACATACATCCGCTGAACTTTTGGGTAATGAAATCGGTCCAATTAATTAAAGACAGTAACAACATTCGCAATCGCATGATTTATTCGCACCCGAAAACGGTTTCGGAAAAGCTGCTGAAGTTTGGCTTTCGTGGACAGTGTGCAGGTCGCTCGCGTACGAAATAGCTCGAACCCTCTCTCTTTAATTGCGTATATACGCCACGAAGTTTGCTTTCAGTGGATTTCCGCTCATGCGGACGTTATTGGAAATGCAATAGTCGACGTAAAGCAGCGGCTGTGCGCACAGATTAGCAATTACGTCTGCTTGCGATCAGACTTAACGCGCCTTATACATAGCGTATGTAGCATAGCCTTTGTTCTTTTTATAGCTCTTTTAATAAGTTACAAAAGCGTGTTTTCTTTATAGAAATGAGCCTTTTTTGAGCTCAACAGCACATGTAACCGTAGGTGGAACTTTGGAGTGCCTTTGAGATCACAAAACAGCGACGTTGCTTTCACGCTCAGGTTTCTACGCTGCATTTCCGCCCGCGTGTCTTCAGGCTGGCCCACCATAGATGCGGTAGTTGAGCCCTTTCTGATTGAATTTCCAGAGTACGATCAGGTGCGACAACGACACCTCAGTCGTCCCTTTAACATTTTTCGCAGGCGCCCACAGAGCGTCATTAAAATTCTCGAACCTCGGTGAAGCCTTTCGGAACACCGAAAATATTTTGTACGGCACTAGATTGCTAGAATTTTTGCACTTGCTCTTTGTCCACGGCAATATATTTGCAGAGCTTTCTGGGTGAGTCTTTGGGAGTTGATAGGTTCATTCCTTTTTTTTTATCTCTTGAAATACGTGGCGTTGTAACCGTTGTCTAATATTGTTCCAGGAAGTGTAGAAGGCACATCATTGTAGTTTGATTGTTCCTGTTTCTGTTAACTGTATCTGTATTTACACCTAGGAAGCTTGTCGTGTAAACCGTATCTTCCCTACATTTCATGAATGTATACCTTCTGTTTAGAACGGTGTATATGAGCCTTTGGTTTCAGTACGCGCTAATTCCTGTCGAGCAAGGTCTTCTTCCTTTGTCGTTTGTGCGGGTGTATAGGTCTCCATCGCCTTTATTAACTGGTTGAGTTGCAATAGACCGCTTCCAGCGGGTTTCCGTTTGCAAGTACCTTTCTTTTTTTTTTTTTTTTTTCCTGTAATGAACTACAACGCCGACGTGTTTCTTCGCTCTAGTGGCGTGACTTCGCGCTTCTTATAGAGTGAACCGGCACGAGCTCGAGAGCTTTATTTCACCCGCATCGCAGCGCGCTACCTGTTTGACAACCGGGTCCGAAGACGCGTCCCAGAACAGGGTGCTGTCACCTCCGCTTGTCGTCGCAATTGTGCTCGCGCAGGAGCACCTCGCATGTTTGCGCAAAACGCCCTCTTTCAACGGAAGCGCTGTCGTGCGCCTTTAGCGGCATAATGTGATGGGCGCTTTCATGCGTTAGGACTACGAGAAAAGGTTTAAAGCGAACTTGCTGCGCATGCTTTTATCTTTATTGTTATTATTACTCTTTCAAAGCGCTCCAGCGGGCGCCTTTGTGACAAGCAAGCGCCGGTTTTCAGCGTGCTAGGTACATAAAGAGGAGGAGGGAGAGAGAGATAGCTCCGAGGGTGAGCCAAGCGAGCCTGCCCCTCCGAGACTTAATTCTTTCTGGTCGGTTTGTGTTCCTCGTTTACTTTGCGTACTTGAGCGTGAATTAACGCTCCTGCGCGTGCATTTGGTCCGGCCCATGCTCGAGGAGGGACGAGAGATTACACGATCCTTTTCAAAGGCCTCCTCGTGTGGAGAACGGAGCGTTTGCGTGCCTTAGTGACAATTACACCGCTGTGTGCGTTTGTTTTCGTTTTTATTTTTTCTTATCTTCAGCCACGCGGACGCGTTTTACGTTGCCGTTCCCTCCATACTCTCTTCTCCCTGCTCTCCCGCTTTTTTTTTTTGTGAGTGTTTTCGGCGTTGCCATCGTGCGTCCAATGTCGCCAGCGGCAATGTCCAGCTTTTCTTTTGTCGTCCAGTTTGTGTTGTTCTGTCTTTGAAAGGTTGTCGTTGAAAGGATAGACGCAGTGGGCAAGCTTGCTTTCTCGGGGACCTTAATGCGACCGTAATTGCGTTGATTCACTCGGGCGACGCTTGAAACCCTTCTCCTAGATTTGTCTGTCCTTTGTTAACATGTACGGATGAGTTAGCCCCGTGTTATTTTTACTCCGAGTTGCACAGTTGGTGTTAATGGCTCGTGTGCTCCAAGGGCTGCCCGGCATTGTTCGAGCGCTTCTTTCATTGTGTTGCGGGTTTTCTTACTGCAGCGACGAAAATGTATTATGTATCCCAAATTCAAAACGTACTTCAAGAAAAATAGCACGCGAAAAATTCGTGTTTCCGTTTTGCCTGCCCAAGTTGCACTTGCGTTAAGAAGAATGTCGCAGTGGAAGGCCGTTTATTTAGGCGACGTAGAGATGGTTGACGTGCAACCTACGGGCGTTCCCAAATTGACGCGGGAAGATGTGGCTTCGAGAATGAGCCTTAAGAGGAGGACGTGTGTCGAGTGGGGCTTGTTGAAGAAAACATCAATTCCTAAAGGTAGAAATTGTTTGCTATGTCCGTGCGTGCATAGGGTCACGAAGGACCGCTTCCTCGACTTTCTTCCGCTCGAAGAAAGAATGACTAATTTAAAAGAAGGGCAAGAATCTTAACCGGGCTGTGGCTCAGCTTGCTGTGCGCGAAATGGGCGAAATGCCAACTGCGGTGACCTGGGCTAACGGTAAAAAAATTATGTACCCCTCCGTCTAACGACGACGATGGTTGAACGCGGAGCTTTCTCGTGGCGGATTCTTTGGTTGTCGTTTGAGCTTTCCAAGCCGCTTCAGCCCTGTCGAAATGGAGCAATCGGATAGACGCCGGCTTCATAACACTAGGGACCCAGGTTCGATTCCCGCCACCGCAAGCGTTCTTTTCTTTCACGTCACCCACGATCATTCGTCGTCATCGTCAGAGAAAGTTGGCTTTCCTGCAGGGCGTCTTCGCGTTACAGACTCATCAGTGAGAACATTAAAGCTCCGCTTTAAAACGTATCCGGCCAACCGTTGACGTTATTTTGAAGCAGCACATGTTACGTGCGCGGTCCGCTTATGTCCCAGGTAGAGACGTCCTTGCCAAGGTACGTTGTATCACAGTAGTCACATCCTCTTTCTAAATCTTCCCGAAGAGGAATGAAGCGTGAGCAATTTCCCGTCTTTCTCCTGAAAGGTGGGCTTTCTTGCTCAGGAAGTCATACTGTGGCGGAGTGAGCTTGTAAGGGGTATGATAGCTTCTGTGGTTGAAATTGTCATTAGAGATGCAAGATGCAAGGCGTCGGGGGGATTGGGATTTATTAGGCGCGACGACTTGGTAGCGGCTGGGACCGAAGGGGTGGAGAGAGAGAGAGAGAGAGAGAGAGAGAGAGAGAGAGAGAGAGAGAGAGAGAGAGAGAGAGAGAGAGAGAGAGAGAGAGAGAGAGAGAGAGAGAGAGAGAGAGAGAGAGAGAGAGAGAGAGAGAGAGAGAGAGAGAGAGAGAGAGAGAGAGAGAGAGAGAGAGAGAGAGTATTCTTTCTCTTTCATGTAGGTGCCCAGCCCTTCGCCACAAAGCACAGAAGTTTCTCATCTTCAGCTGCTTGCGCTGTTGACTTCCCGTTCCTCCGAACATACCGGAAGGGATTCTAAGACAACAGCCATTTCATTAGCTGGCGTCCGCAAAAGGCGTCCACAATAGTCGACACCTGCCGTACAGTCATCTAACTTAATTAAAACTGTTGCAGGGATGAGATTATAAACCAAGGACGCGCGGCGACAGGCAAATGACTTAACTACCCTCCACCGACGCCTAGCGGAATGCGATGTTCGAGGTACTATGAATATGAATTAAAGGATGCCAAGCGCTAATATAGTATTCACAGAAAGGACACGCGCCTCTGATTTCAACCTGACGTTAGAAACATACCGCTGTGTCCGTGGTTGGGCGCTGCCTCGAAGGGGCCCAAGCTGGCCTAAGTCGCGTTGTTAGAACCTGAGATGTGGAAACGCATCTTATAATAGGAGGGGCGCCATTTTCCGTTCCGTGGAGTCCTCATTGTCTGTAGTTTGATAGCTCGGACGCTTTCGCGTTCTCACGTGGGAAGAATATTCCGGGGGTCCTTTACAACTTCTTATTTTGCTAGTATACCTATGGAGCATGAGTGCCTCTAAGACCGAGCCAAGTCATCGTAAGGGGTGTTAAGGCGAGGGCGGTACGTCCAGCAACAGTCCTGCGCCTGGATGATGCCGGCCACTACGTCGTGCGCTTGCTCGTTCGGGTGGGTGTGCTGGCGACTGCCTCGGTGGATAATGGGCCCGCTTATCGTTAGGGCTCTCCCGGGGAGCCACCCCGCAACGTGCTACAAGCACGGAGCTTTTCTTGCCTCCGCCGCTCGGAGTAGTCGCTTTCGCCGACGGCGGCGACGAGGAGGGGTGGACGTTGTTGAGCAGCGGAGATGGTCGCGAAAGGCGCAATTTCCAAGATCAAATAAATGCTTCGGCCGCGCTCTTGTCGGCGGTCGTTGAAAATCGGCTCGCAACGATTCGCTGGCGGCAGCAGCAGCCCATACGCTTTGCTCGGCGCACATAAGCGTTCCTTGGGTTTCCGCCTCCTTCCTGGGCCGTTTCACTGGCGTGTTTCTTGGCCGTTGAGCTTGTCTCTCTCCGCTACCGCGCTCGTTTTTCGGAGTCTATAGTGGTGCTGGGACTCTCCTAGGCGGCCCTGGTGAATTTTGAACAACCTCGGTGCTGCTCGGCTGTGCGCGGTAAAACAGCGGGCCTATTCTTCGTGTCGTTTTTTGTGCCTTCGTCTTGAGCGTCTTTTCTCGTATTAAACGCAGTGTCTCTACTGCGGTCCTTGTTAGGTTATTGTCGGGAGCATGGGGCCTCGCGAACGTGCTGCATCCGTTTGGTGGTAACATAAGAACGAATTGGGGGCAAAGACAAATAACAATTGGAATGGGAAGAGCAGTCTCTTCTTCCTCAAGCCCAAACATCCTTTCGGTGCGCTCGCTTGTTTCTAAGTATTTTGCACATCTCGTTTGGTGTCTGCACAAAGTAATTTCAATTTTTTAGCATCGCGTTGCAGTTATTCCACACATTTGTGTTTTAGAAGGCAAATCTTACTTCCCTTTCCTTTTTTTTTTTCTTTTTCTTTTGCTTGCTTTCATCTCTGTTCGAACGGAGGTAAACCGTTACTTACGAGCTCTGCTTCTCGGCGGGCGGTGTTCAGCACCGGTACCCCTCAATGCCGTTCTCTATCCCCCAGTCTTTTCATTTCGTTTACTTTTCGCCGCGCTTTCTCTTTGCCGTTTGTTGGAATCTCGCCGAGTCGGTCGGCCCTCTGCGAGTTTTATACAATTTCTGGCACTCCTCGGACTTTATTCCTCGGCGGCGAGGGGGAACCTGGCGAGGAGCATTTCTCCTCATGAGCGTTCCCGTTCCCCGACGTGGCGGGCGCGTCAGGTCTCCCGCTTCTCGCCCATCTCGTCTGTCGCTTCCTTTTTCTTCCACCGTAAAAGTCTTCTGGGAAGAGGACGCTGCATGCTGTTGCAGGCTTTTCGCTTGGTCTGGGGCCGCTGAAATCCCGTCTGGTAAGTTAGAGACCACACTGCTGTGGGTACTGTGGCAAGCCCGATGTAAAGTTCTATCTTTCCCCGCTTCCGCCATCTCCGACGGTATCTAAATTTGTACGTGCCGTGTACTCTTTGCTTTGCCTTTTACTATCATCTTTTCCTCTACAGAACTGTGAAGAATATTCTTTGTGTCCTTTTGTTCTTTCTTCCTTTTTTCTTCTTTCTTTCTGTGCGAATTTATACGCAACGCTCGCTATACCTCTAATAGTTTCAGTCAGTTGCTACGGCAGTGGGCTTATCCTTGTTTTGAGTTTTCAGAGCGGTTGGCTTTGAGGCCTTTTTTCTTGCGTTGTTTTTCGTTCTGAATGACTTCGTTTTACTGTGATGTGTGCGTCTTGGACGCGTGCTTTTTTTTTTCCGCGTAATAAACCGCCGCGGTAGCTGAGTGGTTCGTTGCGCTGCTGAGCACGAGGGCGCGGGTTTGATTCCCGCCCACGGCGGCCGCTTTTCTGATGGAGGCGAAGAACGCCCGTATGTACGAGATTTCGGCGCAAGTTAAAGATCCCCAGGTGGTAAAAATTAATCCGGAGCCCTTCACTACGGCGCGCCTCATCGCCTGCGTTGCGTCGGCGCGTTAACCCTTTAATCACTCAATTGTTTGTGGTAAGGGACATCTGCTCAGCAAATCGCCAAAATAAGCTGTTAGCGAAGCTTTCTAATGTTTTTTTTTTTTATTCTTGGTCCTTTTTCTTCCGAAATCAAGCACTGCTTGGCAACATGTCCTGTGCCTTGAGTATCCTTTTACCGCTCCCTTCTGTTAATGTCTTCTGGCCTCGCCTTTTTGGCAGTAAATTAATAGGCGTTCACCAATACCGCGATCTTTACAAAAGGACAGTGTTGTTTCGCCCACGCGAGGCCTTTATGAACCGAGTTGGTCAGGGTGCTCATTTCACGTGTTCGCGGAACTTGAATGCCCCGTGTATACTAATGCGTCCAGCTCTGCACGGTCGACCAGTCTCCTGTTATAGTGCGCCATTCGCTCCTGTCATCGCATCAGTTGCAGGAACCCCTGCGATGCATCCTTCTGCGCCAGCGGTTGCGTCGTGAGCGTATTCCGTCTGCTCCTGAAAGCGCACCGTCGCTATACTGCCCACCTTGTTTTGGGGCGCACGCTCCGCTGGTCTCGGCACATCGGGCCCGCTCTAATTGAACGGGAATCCCGGCCGCCCCCGTGTTTACGCCGTCACGTGCGGGCCGACTATTCGCTGCGTTCGAGTGGTCGAAATTATTAGCGGAACTCTTGGCGTGCAGCGTTGACAAATATCGCGGCGACTCCCCGAAAGTTGAGGCTTCAAAGTCGAGCTCAAATTACCGGAGCCCTTTGAATAAAGTTCGCGGGAGTTTTCCTCGCGGGTGTTCCTATTGAGGAAACTTGATTCGGCCAGTAGAGCAATCGAGGCTTGCTTCCTCCCGTGCATCTGACAACTACGGCAGTGTGAGGCTTTGTTACTGACCTGTTGCCTTTCGTGTCTTTGCTTGTGTGCACGTCCCTTTGATAGTGGGAGGGGACGTTTCTGAGCTAGCGAGTGGGCAGCCACGGTGATGGAGCGTGTTTTGGACGTGTTCTTTGCATAGAAAGCTCCCGCGACACTTTTGTTTCATTTTTTTTTTTTCGGGTATCGGTAATGCCTTCTGGAAAATGTCAATTGGCGCATCCAGTCCAAAGATTAGCTGGCCACAAAATACGCGAGCCAAATACCACTGCTCTAAATCGTATCAAGGACGGAAATTTGTGTTTCGTTTCCTTCATGCTTGTTTCAAGGTGTCCACTATAAGCGAGCCCTGATTGGCTGAGGGCAGCCTACACGATGTGACGCGACACAAGCAAGGCGGGGTGTTAGTTGCTGGGCAGTACTGGTGGTTAAAAGTATTGCAACTGGAACATCGTCAACATTTCGGGAGGGGGCGCGAAATGGTCATTTTTAAAACGGACCCAGCTCGGAATTCCGCCGCAGATAGCTTAGATCTCGCTCAAAAAAATTTTCTGTCGCGTTGTCCCGTTTGTCGAAGTCCGGGTGTTATTATTAATGTGTTTGGGGGGCGTCACAGAAGCAGTGTCACCTCTGTTTTGCTTCTTTTCCATTGACACGTAAAAGAATCCGTGTTTGGTTTAAATCTCAACAGCCGCAAACCAGAGAACGAAAAGGGCGTCCAGTACGGCGAGCGAATCACGTAAGTCTGTTGTGCGCTGGTGATAACTGCCCCCTTCGCGATGCTTCCTGGCACGAAATGCAGCAAAAGTTCGTTAGCCCAGATGCAGGGCCCCTTGAACATTTCATGTTCGGAGGAATGTGGGGTGACTTAAACTAAGTCGCCTTACACGGGTTGTGATGATAATGAATGCCTTGCGGCACTGCTGAAGGAACATTCGTTCGAAATAAATGGATATACGAGCTAGGACAGTGGACCGTGGTCACGCAGTCAGCATTTATGCGTGGAGGACTTCGAAACCCCGCCAGTGTCCTCTCGGTGTATCTAACTGGTGTGCCTGTAGCTGACCTGAAGCGGCCCCTGCGATTGAGTTACTTGAATAATAATAATAAAAATACTCGATATCATTTTTACTGTTCGTTGAGCGTATATCTTGACACGGGCTTCTGCAATATCGCCCAAGTCTTCATTGGCGCACAGCGATGAAAGCTTGCGGACTCGCGCGTGATAGGGACCTGTGGCCAACTGATTTTCTAATTCCGTGTCTGGTCATTATGCTTGTTGTGCTTACTTGAACAGGAGGAGGAAAAGAATTTTTATTGTGAGAGAAGGCTCTAGGCCCATCTGGAGAGAACGGGGGTGTGGGAGGGAGTGAAGCTCACATGGGGTGACTTCAAAAAGAAAAATCTGGATGTGTGTCTCCGGGGAGGTTCTTAGGCCGCACATGTGGGCTGGTTCGGCGTGCGGAGTAGACTCCTGGTCTTGCCCGAGCAGTCTATAGACTGCTCTTGCAAGATCATTATTTGTGGTCTTGCATATATGGTCTTGCATTATTTATGGTCTCGCTATTGAATGGACTACTCGTACAAGACCATTACTTGGGGAGAATTTCGCAGTCAGTGGGAAGGTAAGAACGCCGACAGCACGAGTGCCTTATAAGGGATGACATTTGTAGGGGCATGAATGTGCGGTATCGTATGAATTTTGGGGAGAACCAGGTGGTGGAGATCAGCTTTGGTGGCATTTAAGGTGCTTTTTAACGTTAACTGGTGATGGACGTCAATATAAATATTGGCGTCCCTCACCAGTTTTGGTTCGTATATTCGTATATACCCGAGCGAACTCCCTACACCACTGGTAACCGACGATAAAATTGTTGTTTTTTATGATTTGATTCTTTTTTCTAAATAAGATTCGGAATTTCTGCCATTTCATCGAGATTCGAATAATGGTCAGGGGTACTTTGGGAGCTCACACAAACGACGTGAATTTGAAAAGGCAAGCTGCTGGATGCGCTGATATTGTACTTGTGGTGGTTCATGGAGCTGTAGGCTTGCTTTAAAACACATTGCCTGGGGCATCGTTACAGAATTGGTAATATTTTTTGGTGATTCACCTTACCTTGGCCGCATATTTTTGAACACGTGTTTTAATTTTTGATTGGTCGTTTATGTGTTAGCGGATGCGTAATTTAGTCTGTTTTCGGAAATATTTCTAAGGTATCCCCTTCCGTCAAGAAAAAATACAGAATTAGCATCTGTATTTTGCGCTTACAGCGCATGTACCGCGATATTTCTATTTCGGAATTGGGATCTCCCCAACCCTGCCTGCAATTCACTGTAGTTGGTTCTGGTTCGGCGTGCATGTGTGGAGTCAGCTGTCGCAGTAACCATCCTTCATCGCATAGACGCACGTGCCGACGTGATGTTTGCCGTTGCGGAGATGCAGTGGAGGGAAGAATCCTGTTCGTTGATTGATGCCTCGAGCAGCCGCCCCGGCACTCTGTGATTTGCGACGTTAGTTTTTCCAACAGGTTAGATTTACCCGCGCCCAGACCGTCACTGAGAAAGACCTGACTTTATGCTTGGAGGTCTCTTCCGCTTTCCGAAGTTGTCAGGATAAAAAAAAAAATTGATGGTCCGAGCCACTCATGTGGTGGTGGATTACCCAGGGAAGCTGTTTCAGTTTCACTGGGTTGCACGCATTCACGAAAAAAAACAAAACACGATCGACCAGGGCACAGTCCGAAGGAGTGCATGAAACTTCTGCCTTTGCCCAACGGTGGCTCCCACGTGATCGGTGGCGGGAGCAGCTGTGTCGCGTTTAGCGCCATACTCCCCCCTCCCGTGTGGTTCCGATTGTGCTGCGCAACACCAACTATAGATGTCTGGGTGGTGTTGCTCGAATGCAGCATCGAAAAGTGACGCCACACTCTCTCCGGCCTCTTCGGTGCCTCAGCTGCTATTGCGTTGCGCCCCCTCTTCGGTTCTAATGCAGTGCCGTTCGCCGACGCCATTCCCTTTCCCCCCTCCCTTTGCCTTTCCCCCGCTGCCACGCCGCGCCCTCTGTATGCGGGTTGACGTACTCGGGCATTTGCCGGCTCTTTTACCGCCTCCGTGGGGGATGCAAGAGGTAAACAGCTTCGCTGTAAATAATGACGATGCAAAGAAAATTCATCTGGGGACGTCGGCTAGGAAGAGTGGCTAATGGCGATGCATCATCGCGCGCGTCACGGCTCTCGTGTCGGCAGGGAGATAGTGGCGCCGCTAAGGCGGGCGTAAACAGGGCCCGCGCCCGTATCGCAGACGCCGTTGATTTGCCACGTGGCCCACTGGGCCTTGTTTTCGGAGGGACAGGTGACGCTATATTGCCTGTAATTGAGATGGACCCGCGTGCTTCCCTAGTTACGCGCCTACACCGCGCCCCGGGCAATAAGAGCAAGCGCCGCGGCCTGCTTCCGCAACGTCGCTGGGGTAACGGCTGACGGGGCTATGCCGTTGGGCTTTTATTGCCGCACATGTCCCGCGCTGCTTGGCCCATCACGTTGTCCCCCGCGTTTCTTTCTCTCTTCTTTCTCTACTGTTTCCTCTTTCGCCTGCCCCGCAGGGAACCGGCTGGTGTTATTTGGCCGGTTTCCGTGCGGAAGATTGTCGTCTCGACACATCCATGATCATTAAACAAGCTACGAGGTGTCTGCTAGCGCGTTGGCCTCCTGCTGTGAAGTCATTGCCGATTGACGAACTCTTCCAGCCTCTGTTATATTGTTTCCAATCTCTTACACGACGCAGCGTCGTGCGAGCTCTGAGGTTTTCTTCTGAGCAAGGCTCTGTTTGTTCGTTCGTTTGCACTGGTGGATTTGCCGAACAAACGCTGTAAAAATAGTGCCTTGCTGTGGCTACCGGGTATTCAGCTTCATTGAGAATCTCGTCGTCCTTGACTACGTAATTGGGTTTTTCTCGGTGAGGCGCCGAGTAGGAAGAGTGCCGAGAACGGTCTGCTTTGTGTGAACCAGCTGTGGTAGCGAAGCTCGCTGCGGCTGCTTTTTCGCCAGCTATAACCGAACTTCGTGTGTCGTAGTCGTCGTAAGCGGCCAGGTATAGATATTGCTTAAGTATGTACGCCACGAGGGGGGAGGTGCAAGAGAATAGGAGGAGGAGGATTAACTTTATTGACCCTTAGGCTGGTTTACGGAAGCGGTGTGGCCGCCGGTTTGAGGCCGGCAGTGACGTTGGCAGCAAGGGTGACCAGAAGTATCTGGACCTCTGTGTCCGAGCTGCCCAGCGCTCCCTCCCACTGCTCTTCATTAACTACGGGTGGAAAGGGGTCTTGAAGACAGGCCCACATGGAGTGGACCAGCGTGGCTAGGTCCCCGCAGAGTGGACAATTTGGCGAGGGGAATTGGCCTCATATCTGCCTAGGTGCCGCATCTTCACTCTCTGTTTTCTCGGCAAGCGGTTGGTTTCATTTGGGCCAACGCTATAACGTTTATTTTTTGTCAGCCATTGATCAGCGTTCAAAGTCGGTTATTAGTACTAAAATCGGTGCACTAAACAGTTTCAAACGGAAACCCCCTTTATTGCATGAGTGTGGGGAATGTTGCGGCGCCGGTCTACCAAAACCAAGCGAAGAAAGGACGGGGAACGGCACTGATCGTAGGCAAAGGGGGACGTACGCTGAGCCTGCGAGCGCGTGTGCAGAGGGGACTTCAAGCCGATCGGCAGTGGCATTGACTCCGGTGGCGCTGTGGTCGCAGTTTCGCGGTGACGTCAAGTTGAAGCGGTGCCGGCCGGCTGTCTTCTCTCCGCCCGACGCGTCCAAATCCGTGCCTGTATGCTCTGGAGAACGTTGTTTCAAGCTTCTGAACCAGGGACAAGACGCGCGC
This sequence comes from Haemaphysalis longicornis, assembly GCF_048455015.1. Classification (NCBI taxonomy): domain Eukaryota; kingdom Metazoa; phylum Arthropoda; class Arachnida; order Ixodida; family Ixodidae; genus Haemaphysalis; species Haemaphysalis longicornis. Next base: position 147,528,072 of record NW_027526295.1, read on the forward strand.
ATTGGACCGAGCCTCGTGCTCGCGAGGGGGAGGAAATACGTGGTCACGCATACGTAAATACCCACCAACCAATTCGAGTTTTTTTATTATTATTCTTGGGTGTACTGGAGCTACACCTATCGTTTGAGACGCAAGTTTTTGAACGGCTCAGCTTTTGATGAAGAACTGCTGAAGAAGCGTTGTGAACGTCACGTTCACGGCGGTTCTTCTATCACTGCTTCTGCAGGAAGATGACCTGTAATCAAGGAAGAGCACGAACCTGGCGGGACAAAGAAGAGACAAAAACATGAGGAACGAAAGACGCACCGTGTTCGCGTACTTACAGCGGTAAAAGTCCATACTCTGTACGCACGCGAAGCGGGGCCGCAGTGGTGTTTTCGTCGTGTTTATTCTTTTTTATCACAGAGTGTGATTGATGGCTCATTCAGAGGCCACTTTGTGTAGCTGCGTACGCACTTCATCCCTCCCCTCACGAAGGCTTCTTCATTACTGGTGGGTTAATTAATTCAAGGGCAGTGCGCGTGTTTGCACGTCTGAATAACCCATCAGTTGTCATCGTTTTCTATATTTGGTAAGTTGCTTCAAAAGGATGAACTGTACATTGCGTCTTCTTGTTTGGAAATGTGCAAATCTGCAGTTTTGGCACCACTGCGTTGTGAACATGGCTCGTTGCGGGAAAAAGAAACGGTGACTTGCAATATTTGTGCCCCTTTCTGCTGCCACAGGGATTGTCTCATGCGACCTCGCTGGTATGTGGTGTAGAAAAAATATTCACCCTCCAACGGCGTTAGACGCTGAGAAGTGTGCTCAATATCAAGGAGCGAACGATGTTGCTGAAATACGCAATTTCCCACTGACTTAAGGCTTTACGCGCCAGAGGGTCGGATTCCGGCGGTGTTCCCTGTAGTGGATGGCCCGAGTTGGTATCCAGTTTGGGAAGATTTTGCGCACGGCAATCTTGGTGAGTAGCTGTCGCCCGTTAAACTGCGTTGTTTCAAAATCGATGCTAATTACCCTACTGGCAGCCTCTTCCTTCGTGCGCGTTGTTTACGGGCGCCGTTTGAACGTCACTTCACGCTTAACGGCATTCACCAAGTGACGGACACTAGATAGGTTCAGGGTATAAGCGTGTTAAGAGCACGCCCGAAGAACAAGAAGGAGGCGTATTAGGCGAGCCACCGCGCCCACCATAGTTTGGCACTGGGGTACCTTACTATGCCGCCACAAACGCAATCTTAGCCCTGTGCATTCACAGTAGGCTTTATGAGAGCCACATCGCACCTGCAGGCCCAGCTAAAACGCTTAATCTACAGCTCGTAAAGTCACCTTTTTAGGCTAGCCGAAAGACCGCCTTTCCCGTGCGTACAGTCGTAACCTCTTCCCTGGACCTCCTTACCGATTCTTGGGCTTGGGAGGAAATGTCCCCATTGCTGCAAGCATCCTGCCCAGAACTTGGTCCGAAGACAGAACACAGGGTCATTAAACGAGGGCGTCCATTGCCTTCAGCAAAACGGAACTGGGGTCTACTTAAAGGACGGACGCAAGTCTCGGCTGAACTTCGCAATATCCTCTAGCATATACCCAGCCGAAACCTGTTCTGTTCTCACCCCTCCCCGTGTCCGTTATATACAAAGGATCCTCTCGACTGTCTTACCCACCCGTCACTGCAGCAGTTCTGCTGTGACGGCCCACCACCGAACCTACACCCTCCCCCCCCCCCCCCCTCTCTCCCTTGTGTCCCGCATCAATTCTGGTGTTCAATCAGGGCATAGGTACCAAGTTGTCCCAACAACACCTCGCCCCTCTGCTTTATTGTCAGGGACTACTTTTGGGAGATTTATGCCTCCTAATGATAGTTTTCGGCGAAACTATTAAAAGCAACAATCTCTCTCTCTCTCTCTCTCTCTCTCTCTCTCTCTCTCTCTCTCTCTCTCTCTCTCTCTCTCTCTCTCTCTCTCTCTCTCTCTCTCTCTCTCTCTCTATCTATCTCTCTCTCTCTCTCTCTCTCTCTCTCTCTCTCTCTCTCACACACACACACACACACACACGCACGCACGCACGCACGCACACATACGCACGCGTGTGCGTTGGTGTCGGAATGTATAAGACACACAAACCGTTTGGTAGCCTGATGTGGGCGCACAATCTTTGCATCGCTTTGATTTCGCCTTGATAGCACGTTCGGTATACCACCGCACGTGCCAACGTAAGCTTTGCGCAGACCCACGGTTGAACGGCCTCGCTGTGAGCCAGCAAGTAAAACATGATCTCCGATGTCGCTTGGATCCTCGCGCGTAACCTTCTTACGTACGCTCGCTGCAGGAAGAATGATGAAAGCGCTACTTCGAATTGCAAGCGCTTTGTGTTATCCCGAAGGCGAGAGTTAAGGAAATTCCAGAGGGACAGGAAAAGCTTAGAATCATTGCAAAAGAGAAAAAATACGTAAAATATTGTCCGATATTTATGTCCTTTCCTCTTGTAGAGCATGGCTCAGGAGAACCTAGGGGGAAAAATTCATTTCGCTTCCATTTCGGCTATTCAATGACGGTTTCGGGCGTGTGGTGCTGCGCGCTTATCGCCCGCATTTTCCCGTTCCGTTTCGCTTCTTTTGCGTTGTGCGTCTCGCTTTGCGTCTTCCCCGGCCGATGTGTCCGCCCTTCAGTTCTGCGCTCGTCGGGGGAAGCGATTGTGGGCCGTTTGCGTTACACTTTGTCGGCGCCGGAAGCGGCTCATTCTCGCCGCTCCGACTTCGGGAAACGATTTCTCCTCGCAATCGCGTTTTCATTACGACCGAACGAGCCGCCACGGCCCGGGGCTGCAAATGGCTCCCCCCTTTCGCCTCTCCTCTTCTCCCGCATCGGCGCTCGTTGTTGCTTTTATGTCTACTCGTTTCCGAAAGGTGCGTGACGCCGTTGAATTGGGAAGCGCGAGGAAGGGCACGGGGAAGGGCGTGTCGGTTTGTGCGGACGTCGTTTCAAATTGAGATCCAGATTAGATAAGCTAATAACGGACGTGTCGGTGACGTTAGTGCGTGGCGTCTCTGATCCTCGCCGCTGGCCCAGACCCGAGCGGATCGGCGACCGAATGCCCGCGGAGGAAGGAATGGAAATGATGTTTTTTTACTTGCTTTGGAGCGGCATTTTAGGCTTATGAGCTTCTATCGCGCTCTAAGCGCAAACGACCTCACTGATTCGCGGCGTTGAAAATGTCGCAACTAACTGTCTCTTTTTGATCTGGCAATCTGGTAAGTCGTTACGACGGGCGGTTAAGACGTCCTAACTAACACGTGTCACTAGACAAAGTTTCTAAGACGGGCTGTTCTTGACACACCCACAAGGAAGAGCTGATTTTAGGTGACCGAGAATGGCCGATAGCGTGTCGGATTGTGTGATCCACCATTTATTTCGGCGTTGACTAAAATAACAACTGCGTGACAAAAACCGTGCCGACCCTAACATACACAGTAGAACCCGAGCTACAATGCATAAATGAGAAAGGCGATAGATTAATACACGAATAAAACAGCGCGAGGAGCAGGACACGAGTAAAGCGGACAAAAACGGGCGCTGACTTACGACTAGGTTTTATTAAAATGAACCGCAAAATATGTATGGGAAGTACAAGAGCACATAGTAAAGATAGGATGGTAGGAATATGATTGCTCATCAGTGGTATCACCGACGACAGTCACGCCGCCTAAATAGTATATCTCTCTTGCGTGTAGTGCGATTGATGGTATGCTAACACAAGAGTCCCCCTTTTTGTAGATTATGAACGCATCCGAAACTTCACGGGAGTGTTGGTCCGGGTATTGCAGTCGAGCTTTGGCGAGCAGCCGTGCTTTCCGCAATGAGTTGCCAGATGCTTCCCCTGAAACTTCATCATAGAAATTTTCATGCTCGCGCCGGCGGTCATTAATGCAACAATCTGCCCTACGTACGACTTGCCGCAGGACAGCGGGACGCTGTACACAACACACACATTGCCTGCTTTTACGCCTAATGTAACAACGCCTGAAGTTTCTGTCATCGCTGTTCACTTCTCTGTGGAGCCTGGCAAGCTTGTCGGGGGCTGAAAAAACCACTCTAACGCGATACTTTCTTTCCGTTTTCATTATCTTGCGGGACACACAGTCCAAATATGGAATGACTCTGTTATTTCGTTTTCTTTGTCGAGGCTATTCGCGGGCCTACCTTCGCGAATTTTCTTTAGGAAGGCTCCTGAAAGGCTTGATATATCAGTAGATGCATGCAACGTGAAACTACTTTAGGAGATAAGTGTTCTGGACATGTTGCAAGAGATAAAAGGAAAGCCAGGGTGCAATGCGTCTTTTTTTCTTTTTTTTTTTTTCGAGAAACCAGAGGGGTTGTAAGCATTGCGACGTTGTGGGCTGTTAAAATATACGTGGACTTGCCCTTGACGTCAGACCGTGATCTAAAATAACGCGTAGATAGCAACCGAGAAAGCATACATTGAACGCTGAACAGAATGTGCTATGCGGAAAAGAGGCGTCGTCTAAAATTGCGTGGACACACGGGCCCCATCATCGTTGCCATCTAGACTTCATCCATGAAGCGAACCTTTTCATGTTCAACCGATCACCTTTCCTCCTGATCGTGTAATCGCATGCCCCTTCATAAACACCCTGCGGCAAGATACACATTAAAAAAAAACGTTGCCAGCATATAGACTCGATTTTCACTTTAGTTGGGTTTGCCAAAAAATTCGCGGTGCTGCAGTCAAGCGGTGTGCTGTAAACCAAGCTGGGCAGTATCGTCCGGGTTCACCACTTGGAAGCGAAGTGTCGTTGAAGTCGATGTTGTGGGATTTTCTTTGACGACTTTAATCTAACATGCGACGTCAGACAACGTTTTTAAGCTTGATAGCCTCCTTGCACAAATGGGTGCATAGAGGCGTATAGATTGCTCAATTACTGACCAACGCTTTTAGCACGGCTGGAGCAGCCACAATAAAGCGGCGTCGCGAAAAAGCGACGCTATGTTTTACACTCTTAAACCTCATAAAAAAACATTCATACTACCAGAAATCACCGTGGAAAAAAAAAAGCAGCAACAGGAAAGCGTTAAGATAGGTACTCATTTCTTTAAGAAAAAAAAAAAATCCCGGGCTAGCTCCACTAACGTGAAACCTGGGGAGGGGCGAAGCATGCGGTGTATAAGTGTATTCTAAGCGCCTCGGCGTTTTGCCCATGGAGATGAAACCGTTGAAGGGTACAGGTCTACAGCTTTGCTGTAAAAGTCTCGTGTCTTTGAAGCACGAAGCATTCTAGCGCGAGGCGTTGGAAAACGAGCGTCCCGGTGGTCTAGTACCGTGACTACATGAGACGATGATGACATGAGACGCCGACAACCCGAGCCCCAAAGGGGCTTCGCCCCTAAAAGAAGAGCAGGTAGCTTCTTGCATCGGAGTCAGCCGTAAAGCGGTCCAACGATAGGAGTGAAAATATGCTTTGGTGGGTAGTAACCTATGGTGTGGCTTAGCGTTACATATGTCACGTATCTGTACTCACAGAAGGGTACCTACCATACACGATACGCACCAAGATCGCGGTTGAGTATATTCTTACACAGTCACCAAGATTTTAAAAATCGTGTGCCCCTTAGTCTAACTACGACGATGATTGCACGCGAAGCTTATTTGTGAGAAATTACTTGGTTGTCGTCTGAGTTTGAACTTTGACCCGTAGGTCTGGACTTTGACTAGTTTAGCTTTGACCTTGACTGGCCCGCAGTTCGGACTTTTGATCGCAGCGGCTTTGACTTTAGCACTTCGCCATTGGATTTCGCATGAAGGAACCTTCGCGTTCAACCATCGTCGTTAGACGGAGAGAGGCATGATTTTTACTGCGAGACAGTACATCTCCACCCCACCCACCCCTTCCCAGTTTTTATTCCGGTGAAGCCGATTTACTAGGCGCCGCAGCGGCGCTCCATGTCGCCACCCTCGACACGGCTTTCACAACTGTTATTCCCCTCGCCACCACCAATGCCTCTTTCATAAGCTGCGCGGTCGGCTGATAAACAGCGGGAACGCCTTAGCAGGCGTTACCAGAGCGACTTGCCCGCTCTGAACACCGACGTGAGTCCATAATTCCTTTTTAGCATGACAGGCGTTCCGCGCGACATTTTCGCCCGTGTATTTCACGCCTAAGCACGCGCCCATCACCGGTTGCCGGTTTATGCGTGCACGGGTTGGGGGTAGAAGTAGGGGGGCGTGCGTGCACCGCTAGTCTTCATGCCGCTACCGATGACATGCGCGTTGTGCTGGCGGGAAATTTAAATGTGGAAGTCTCGCAGCTTTGTGCGACCTGTCAGCTGTCCTCAATGGTTGAGTGGTTTGGGTTTGGGTTAGTGTGTGTTACACAGGCAGTGAGATGCCTACGACGCGGGACGGAAACGAGCAGCCACATGTTTGTCCACTAGAATAAAGCTCGAGTCCTTCCAGGTTTTCACTCCCTATGGACAGACGCGTGTCGTTCGCTCGGAGGAAGAACAGCGGGAATCGAAGGAGCGTCTGCCGGAACAGAAGCGCGAATGGGTGCGAAAACAACAGAAATCCGCCGCCGCCGCCGTTTCCTCCGCGAGTTCCAGGTCGCCGAGTAGCTGGGAATCTCTCCTTGATTAACAGCATTGTCGACGTGAGCCGGCGTATTGCTTGTACAGCTTGAAGGGATGTCAGAGCGACAATTTTGGCGGTGTCGTTCCCTTCTAAGCACGCGCACATAACTGGTTGCCGGTTTATCATGCACGAGTTGGGAGTGGAGGGAAAGGGAGGGGGGCGTGCACACGCAGATATAGGTTTCATGCCCTCACTGATGAATGTCCGTTGTTCTGGCTGGAGTTTTAAACGTGTACGTCCACCGTTGGCGAACTTTCCGGTGTCCTCAGGGGTCGAGTGGATTGTGTTGGTGTGCTACGCAGGCAGTAAGGTGCTTACGACGCGAGAGGGAAACAGACTTATGTTTGCCATGTTTGTCCGACAATAAATCTCGAGCCCTTCAAAGTTTCATTGGGCTAAGTGCTAAATGCTCGATCGCAAATTACAAACAAACGTGTTTTGTTTCATGCATTTCGTGGAGTGCGTCCAGCTTGGCAGGTCATCCTTCTTTACAGAGTGGAAAGGCACTAATTTTTCTGTCTAATTTCGTACGTCCAGCCGCCCCTCTCCAAATCCAGACACCTTCGAACGTGTCGGAATAGCGGAATCGCAAAGACGTCGGCTTCATAACGCGAGGGAACCGGTTTTGATTCCGACCAGGTGAAGCGTTTTTTTTTCTTTCTTTCAATTCACCCAGTACCGTCGTTGTCGTCAGAGAAAGTTGGCTTTTCTGCGGTGCATTTTTTATGCGACCTACTCCATGAGTGAGACGTAAAAAGCTTCGCTTCAAAAAATGCTGTGTAGTTTACACCACAAGGATCAAGTGAGCATCGTCAGCCATCGTGCGGAGTAGCGACTATTGATTTTGAATTGCGCTGAGATTATAATTAAATTTAATTGACCTTTTTTGTACGTGGTTGGATAGGATGTGTTCTTGGCTGTTTGTGTCCTCGAAAGCAAGAACCACGGCCTTTCGTTGGAGCTTTCTTCTTCCGTTATTTAGCGCAGCGCTTTACTTGCAGCTCTGGATAAAGTCTACGTACAGCGTTAATCACCGATCGCTCAGCATCTTCCATCGTAACTTCCTCAGCACGGTTTAATTTTCGCCCATCGTGGAAACGGCGACAATTAAGGGCTTCCGGGCGGACCAGCATGCGCTGTACCCTCGTACGAAAGTTGCGAGTTGTGCGCTGAACTTTGATGGCCTTCGGTGCTACTTTGTAATAGGCTTTCGGAAAGCTTACGTTAATCGAATTAGACGCCTCCCCGCTTTTCCAACGGTGTTCTTCTGCTAAACTCATTTGTTAGTTTATTGCGTTGGCCCAAGGTGCTACACTTTCGGAAGGATGAAATGCGACCTCACGCGTGGCATCCAGCTAAAGTGGCATTTTACCGACATAGTTCTTTAAGGATAGAATACAAAAATTCCCTCGCGGCAATCAGCTTAAGCGGCGTTTTACCGGAAAATTCAGGGAAGCTTGCACTCATGCGCAAGGCGAAGCTGTTGTATACGTGAGCATTGCCAGACGCATAGTTAAGTTTCAGTATCGTTGTTTATTTGTATGGCTGCAGTGTCAGTAATCGTCGTCCGATGCATCAAAGAGCTCGTCGTCTTCGTGGTGAGTGTTGGATCCAAAGTCATCCTCAGCATTATAAACTTCCAGCAGCTCTTCGTCATCGGCTCGAGGCAGCGGTGGCGGGATCTGCAAGCCGTCTCGGGAAGGAGTGGCATACTCGTAGCCATGTCTCTAATTATCTATAACGGCTTCTGGAGAATGCGGCGGCCGCAATGACCTCTCCCAAGCAGACTGTCTTTTCATACTGAGCATTAGCGCTGGAGCTTTAGTTTTTTTTTTTAATTTTTTTTACATGTGGGTAGCGCTTGACAACAGCGCTGGGGATCTTTTTGTTCGTTTGTTTGTTTGTTTGTTTGTTTGTTTGTTTGTTTGTTTGTTTGTTTGTTTGTTTGCTAGAGTCACTGTGCGAGCCGGGCACTCGGGGGTAGCCGCGAGGCACCCGCTCACGAGGGCTCGCCGTTTTCTTTGGATTTTTTTTTCTGCAACGGCGAACTTACGGCTTGTAAAAAGGCTCCTCTGTTAAAACATGGTTGCCCCTTAGTGCGCCGCGAAAAGGCGAGAAAAGCTTTTTTCTGAGCGCAACCCCCACCACACCCCGACCTCACCAAGGAACAAAGCGTAATCTTTCGTCGGCTCCAAACAGACACGTACACACACGGAATATTTATAAACCGCATGTACCCCACGCAATTTTCAAATCTCTGCTCTTACTGCGACATACCCGACACCTTGGCGTACATGACCTTGGAATGCCCTTGCGAAGACCGCCGTCCAGACACACCTGTGGATCCTCAGCAACACTGACTTCCGCACAAGCAGACAATGCAAGCGCCCATACCACTGGTGACCACGACATCGCTGAAAAGTGGGAGGCACTGCTAGTCTACGAGGATCCGGAGAACCAGAAGAATCTGGTGAACCGGGCGAAGACGGCAGCCACCGCCAGAGGTTTCCTGGACTAAGGAGACCTACCACCTCGGACCGGCAAGGACCAAGTCCTAGCTAGTCTTTTCTGCCAATAAATGTTTATTTTTTTCTCTCTCTCTGAGCGTGCGGCAATCCTGCGATTCAAGTTTGTTCTGGGACTTCGCGATACAACTTCAACATTAATGTTCCTGGCGAGCTATTAAGGAGTAGACGTGAAAACTGTTCCCGTCATTACGAAATAACTTTTAAATAATTATTCTCTCTCTCTCTCTCTCTCTCTCTCTCTCTCTCTCTCTCTCTCTCTCTCTCTCTCTCTCTCTCTCTCCTCTCTCTCTCTCTCTCTCTCTCTCTCTCTCTCTCAATGTGCTCGTAATTTGGTTGATAGCGAATTGTTTGCTTCATCAGTGGTGAACTACTGCGTGCCAATTTGAAGATCGAACAGGGGCGCCAGATTTCTCGATCGCGATAATTTGTTTGGGTTACGTTCTATTTAGTTTACAATCTCCCTTTTGCCTGATATATCATGTTGACTGCGAGCTTGGCGCTTGCAAGAATAAACGCTATGGCTCATTTCGGCTTACGTCCTGGCTCGTTTTATTAACTGGCCAATAGTCATTCTTCTTATCGCTGTGGTTTCATTTACCTTGGGGTGACGATCTATGCATTTTTCGTTAACATATCTAAGAGGTAGTTAAACTCAGAGGGCGTATTCTGGCCGTTGAGCTGTGAAATAAAGCGGCATGGCGGCCAATGGGGCACTCGGCAGTGTGGGTGACTTGGTTAACCATTATTGACACATATTAACGTATATACCGGAAGCATAATATTATATTTCAAATAACGGCATGAAACGACCATGGAAGGAATACAGTAACCACTTTTAGTAGTGCGTTTATAACAACATGTCGCTTAAGCCTCGCGTTAAGTGTGTCAGCGACGACTATTTCAGCCGCTCCTGGAGGAATTCGTGTCGCTATTAATATTATATCGTAGACATTCTGACACATGCCGTCGCCTCAGCGTCACACCTACAAAGTTATAGCGCTGACCTTATTGCGCTGCACAGCGTTCTCGTGGTCTTCATAATGATTTTGGTATGCCGTTTCGGCGGCGATTATGCTTCCATTATCGCGGCACAACCGCAGCGTCTATCGTTAACTTCGCCAATTTATATGTCTAGCTTGCCTTAATGGAGGCGCTTTCAGAAACAATAAACGAAAAATCAAGAAAAGCGGCAGTGCTTTCTCCCACAGTCCCTGCAAATGAAAAGGTGGTGAAATTGTCTACAATAACGGCTTTTTGGCTGCCCGAATCTTCTGCTCCCGGTTATTCCTTTTCAAGCTCCTGGTCATTGACCGAACAATCTTAAGTTCTTACTTTCCGTGCTGCGCGCGACCTGGCGTGTAGCTCTCGAGTTTTAAGCGTGGTTTCATTTGGTGTTCTCGTGGGCTTCGTTTGGGTCTGTAGTGTGTGTGTTGAAAATGCGCTTTCATCTGTGTACTAACTCTAATTCCTTTCTTTCTCTTTTTTCTTTCCCGCCCTTCTTCCTTCAAATCTTTCCTCTCTTCAATCCACACCTTTGGACCTGATGCTGCTTCGTCTACAGTTCAAAGTAAGCATCACCCTTTTCTTTTCTCCTTGTCGCTTTGGCACTTTGGAAATGTGTTTCTTTTTATTCCATTTTTCGTCTTTTCCTCTTGGAACAACATTGTCTAGACCGTGTTTTTCGAGTTGTGTCTAACGTATGATTGCGAAGTAAACAAACGAATAAACGAAAAGCAATTCGAAATGAAACACGAAGAAACCCTGCAAACCAGCGCGTTAACAGCAGCCTTCCCTTAACGGCGGAAATTCCGGGTTTTCTGTTTATTTATTTTTGTCGTCCTCCCCGCATCACTACTGCGCTGGCGATCGCCCGCTTTTTCTTTTTTTGCTCTTCTCTAACTTTCCTCTCGCGAATTAGCCCCATTGCTGCGTGTTTCCCCGACAAATGTGTTGATTGCCGCGCACTTGCGCGCCAAGAAGAGCGCAAGCCGCGGTTTGCATGCGGGCCCAGTCGTCGTCGCCGCGCGAAGCCTGTCCGGCGTGTTCGCGGTGGTGGGTCCTATCGCGCGAGCCACGCTCAGGCGCTTTGCGAGCCCCGCCGTGGCGTTCGCTTCGTCTCTTGCCTCGTCGGCGGCCGGCGGAAGAGGAGGGGCGGCACGCAGGGGGCCATTGATTTCCCCCCCACCCTTCTGGTCCCATCTTAGCGGGCCGCGTGATGTCCTTTGTGTGAGTGGCCGGCCGGGCAGCCCGCGGCCGTAATGGGCCACTGATGGTTCGAGCACCCTTGCCGCCCTGAGGGCGTGGTGCTCATTGATTTGCAATTACCATTTGGCGCGTCCCCCCCCCCCCCCTTCTTTCTCGGCCTCTCTGCGGCCGTTCGTCGCTTTCTGTCATGTTCGTTCTTCGTCTCTTTTTTTATTTCTCGACGCCGTTCCTCTACTTCCCCTCTGTACGAAACGTTTCGAGCGCGTTCAATTCTGCAACATGAATAACTGCGCTGACAACGTTACTTTGTCCCGGTTTTATCTTCCTGCGTTGTATGGGTGGCCCTAATTCTGGTTGTCGTTTGATGCGCCGTGAAATAGATCCGGTCGTGGGGCGATTCGTTGACCTACGTGCGCTAACGGAAACGCCGTTTTGGTGTCGCTGCGCCGTTCTGTTCGCTTGTTTTGTTGTTGTTTTTTTTTTTTAGATCGCAAGTTAATCATCTGACAGTGTTCTGGTGGAGGGATATTTCGACCGTGTTCAACGGGGTGAATGCACTGTGGGCAGGGCGTAGTGAATACAAGGGTGCGAGCTTCTCAAAAATCGTCAGTCGCTTTGCCTGCCGGGGAGCAAATGAAAGGAAATAAGCGTTCTCACTGTTTAAGCACTGCACAATTTTAACAGGTGGCAGCTTTTAGTATTTCTCCAATATACCTATGTTCGGTATTCAGTGTGGTAGCGGACAATTTCTTGCAGCCATATCTCTTACTGTAATAGTGTAGCTTGTAGATGGGCCATAATAATCGAATATTTAGGTGGGATTTTGTACTGCGCCGCGACTAGCAGAATTGAAAAGATGGAGTTGTGATGGGGGAGGAAATTTTAAAAAAATGTTGAATGCAGACCAAGTTAATGTTCCTCCTATCCTAAGTGGAGGAATGTCCTGGCTCTTTGGGATGGTGGACTTTGGTGGAAACAAGGCGGGAAAGAGAGGGAGCAAAACCTGCCCGGGCAGCTTGACCAGACGTGTGAAACGGGATGGAGGAGCGCTCGAATGGATTAATTGGTGGTTGGGGGGGTTGAGGTTATTCTGCAGTATTATTCCTTTCGAATCTGTGTACAATAATGTCCTGCTTGCGTGTGTTCTACAATCAGTGGTGGCTACGAGGGTAAACGGCCTCCAGCAGAATACGCGTGATCAGTTAGCGTATTTGTAGGCACACCAATGATATGCTCATCGTGCTGCCTTTCGTTCGGCACAGTGCCCACATACTGTGACGGTAGAAGTTGATTGATTGATTGTAGGGTTTAACGCGCCGACGCAACGCAGGCGATGAGGCGCGCCGTAGTGGAGGGCTCCGGGTTAATTTCGACCACCTGTGGATCTTTAACGTGCGCCGAGATCTCGTACACACGGGCGTTTTTGCTTTTCGCCTCCATCAGAAAAGCGGCCACCGTGGTCGGGAATCGAACCCGCGACCTCGTGCTCAGCAGCAAAACGCCTTAGCCTAAGCCTTAGCCTAAGCCACCGCGGCGGGTGACGGTAGAAGTTGCCAGATAAAGATCCCCAGGTGGTCAAAATTAAACCGGAGCCCTCCACTACGGCGCGACTCCTCGCCTGTGTAGTGTCGGCGTGTTATACCCTACAATCAGTCAATCAGAAATCACCAGAGCCCAGATATGGGATATCACGGCCCGCGTATCGCGGGTATCGAGGTTCAGTCGAAGCCGAAGCACTCCTTACAAAAGTACAAGCATGGCACGCTTTTCTTGTGTTCTTTTTTACGTTGATGGGGGGAAGGCTAGCTTTTCGTGGCCAACTTACGATTTAGCTAACAGCTGCGAAATTGGCCCAGCAATCGTTCTAACGATCAAGTGAATATTGGGCGTTTGTTTCGTGTTCTGTTTGGTTACGTCCATGATGTGACGACGTAAATCTATGCGCCTGCCAAAAAGCCGAGCGTGTTTATAGCGATGCGGGCTACCGAGGCTAGATTTTTTTTAAATTACGCAGGGACTGCTAACCGAAATCTGTCTGCTCAGAAAGTGCCGGTGCTTCTGTGACCCCAAACGAGCCGCACGTGTGGGTAAATGAATATCGTGCGCTCAGCTTTGCTGCACGTAATGAGAGCGTTGAACATGCGGGGCTTCCGTGGTATGCATGTAAAGAAATTGGTGAGAGAGCATGTGATTTAAGACGCCTCTTTCGCTAGGACGCTAGGAAAAGCTCCCGTGTAAACGTGGGCGCGCATTCCCTAAGGTGTATGGAAACGTCTTCGCCAATCCGGCCTGTATTTAGCACCGGGGGATCAGGCATAAAGATAAATACGTCACAGCTGCAGCGAGCCGTGAGTGGAAGTGAAACCTAACTGTGTGCCAGCCCTAAAGAAAAGCGTTCTGTCTAGAGAAAGAGAGGGAGGGAGGGGGAGCGTAAAAGCGTCAACTTTCACTTTTGTTGGAGAGAATCAAGCCGACCGCAGGCAATATTCATCGTCGGAGTCAATAAATCGCCTAGCATTCCCCACTCCTTATTTCCTTAACCCGGTATTCTGAATGAAGGTATTTCTCTCCAGAGAAAGAGCTTCATTCAGTTCTGCCATATAACTGACTGCCACTTCTCTGTCAGCGCACAGTAGCCTCTACAGCGCTGCTTCGTCTCCAGCCAGGGGCTGTCACTGCGTCGGTAGCTTTGTCTGACGGCGCCTCTATTTGACGTTTCACGCACCGGCTGTTGCTGAGAAGCCAGTGTCAGTTTCAGCGCCCCTTTTCCTTCTCCTGCTCTCCTTTCCATTGCGCCGTACATTCATCGCACCGGCACTTCGTGTCAGGCCTGTTTTAAGCCCCTTTTCCCCCAACCGCTTTCGACTGTGCGAGCCTTTCCGGCAGCTCACGACTGTCTGCTCTTGTCAAGCAACGATTCGGGCAGATTTGAATTGTGGTAGCCAGTGGCCTCCGGGTTCCGTTGATTTTCCAGTGTAGAGTTCATGTGCTCGGTGTCAATGTCTGCTGATACTGCTTGAAGTTGAACACGAACTGATTGAAAGCAGGCGATCTGCGAGCAGCAGTCAGTGAAGCAGCTGTCGCTGTCACTGTCCTGTAGGAAAACAAAGGGGAAGGAAAAGGCGCTGGAGAACGAGTGAATCCTGTTGGGTCTACGCTGCGCGTGCGATGTGTGTGTGTAAGAGGGAAGTGCTAAAGTGTGTAAGCTTATTCAATTTGCTTGAATATGCGTGGACTTAATTTATTTTCGAGCGAGCAAACTAAAAGAAAGCCCAAGCATGAACGTACTACTCTGTAACGAGGACATGTTAGGTTTAACCGCATTACTCTTGGGGCATATTTTCGTTTTGCGTAACTGCCTAGTGTGCTACAAGCGGTAACTGAATTCCGCGAGGGACGTTTTTCTACGCTTACTAGTACGATGACTGATCACTTCGATGAGCTTAATTTCCTCGACTAGCTCGTTAGCGGTAACTAATTGGAAAGTAATATTTAATAACAATAACATGAGCTCTTCTAAGACAATTAGTGAACCCTCTTCACTAAGTATCGGTCTTCGCCGGCCCCTTTTAGAGTTCAAGAAATCCTAAATAGGTATAAACGGCTATTTGAGCTGTGGTCCCCTGAAGAGTTCCTTTTTGACAAGCAGCACGGCCTTGTCACCATGATGATAACGCTGGCAATGACCGTGTGGCTGCTGTGACGTTCGTGCACATGGACACTATGCTGGACTGATTAACTGGTTTATTAAGATTCAAACCTGATGTAGCCGATCACTTTGTGGGCCCAAATGCATGCGGGGCCGTACTCGATGCCTTAGTTCTCACGTTTGATTCTGGGATCACTTTTAACACATTATTAATAATTTGACACTTTGCACCGGAGAAAGCACCTACGTGAGGTCAGGCCGGGGGTTCGACATCGCAGTTATATACATTATGTTACAATATGTTAATCATGCTTTGTTAATTATAATACATTACACCTTGTGCATTGGTGTACATGGTATATTGCCCGATTTTCCTCCCCGTGCTTGGCGCTCTGCAGACGCCTCGAGGACAAAAATAAGAGCTACGAGTTGGAAGCCCAATACTTTTGACGTCATGGATTAAGTGGAGGAGACTTTCTAGTGTTTCGTAAACATTGTTAAAACGCAGCTTGAGGCGCATTGAGCCGGTAAATCGCTGCAGCGGAGAGGTTTGCGCGACTCCTAATGCTTGTGACCAGTGCAGGAGTATTGCTTGGCCATGTGGCTTCGCGTGTAGCCTGAACGCCACGCGAGAGTAGACCCGTCGGTAGGGATGATGTCTTCGAGCTTCAGCGCCCTCGTAACTCACGCCGACCCGCAGCATAGGAAGTCGCTAACGGCACGGATCATGTATGTCTACAGAGTAAACGTCGCTCTTCCCGAGAGCGTCACCTGAGAGTTCGTTTTGCCGCAGTAGCACGCTGCTTGCAGTGGTGCACCCTCTACAGGGCGCCAGCGTTCGTGGTGGCTCTCCCGTCGATGGTTACATCGCGAGTCTGCTCGCGGCGGCTTGAAGTTCGGTGATTGTGTCTTCGGAGGTGTCGAAATTTAAGCCAGGTTGGGGTTGGGAAATGGGCCGCGTCGCTCTCCCAAGTGCTGTTAAGGCCATGTATTCACTTTGATTTAGCCCGGGCGCTAACCTTCGGCTATCGATTCAAATATTTGTATTAATTCCCAGAGCCCTTCAATAGAGTTGCCTTATGATGATACTTCTTCAGGACTTTTAGATGCTGCTGCTCCTTCATTCCTCTACTTACATTCACCCTTGGCCACTTCGTTTTCCGTGAGACTTCAACGACAACTAACTTGCGCAGTTCTGCGCTGACCGTGCATTCGCTTTCAGAGAACCTTTCACTCTGGAACTCGAATTCGCTTCGTCGTGCCTCCTTTGGCGCACTGCTCATGCTTTGCCCATACAGTTGTTAATCTGTTGAGGTTGTGTGCGAGCTTACGGAAGGTGCTACCCGCATATACGTTTCCGTTAGCATTCCGGCTCCCATTTCACTTACATAATATGAACACACCATCCGCACGAATTAGCCATGTTTTTATTGCGGGCCTCATTGGTTTTTAATTCATTCGTGATCGGGGGTAATTGAACGAATTTCAGTCCGCGACGCGTAGTTTACTTTCGCGCACGTTTTTCTTAATATCTCGCCTCATTCTCTCGTGTAGCATAGATTATGGTGAGGAAACGCTCTACACCACTAAACATCGATGTGGTCGGTCACCCTGCGGAAGTAAAAACTAGTATTTATTATGTCGCGTTAACTATTGAATTGGTCAACTTTAATTAGCCAACATTTCAATTACGTTTCTAAAGTTAAGTGTACGTTAGGTGGCGGATTATGGTTTCAAATATCTTATTCGATTGTTCCACACGCGCTACGTCTTGCGCAACTATTTGAATGGAATTCTGAAGGCGTTCGCAGAACTGCGTCGTATATTCCCTAGAAGGTGCAAGTGCTTCCAGAGCGTTGAATATGTAAGATTTTGATGGATTTTCTGTTATAATAACTACCTCAGTTCGATTTCGGTCACATTGCGAAAGACATTCGGTATAAACTGATTGGAGTATACATTGGGAACGAAAATTTTTACAATAAACTTTGATTGCGGCGGGCACTTTTCCGATAGAGGCGAAAAGCGAAAACACCCGTGTGTTCGAGATTTAGGAGCACGTTAAGGATTGCCAGGTGGTCAAAATTAATCCGGAGTGCTCCAGTACGGTGCGCTCCTTGCGTGGCGTCTGCGTGTTAAACCCCACAATCAATCAATCAATCAACAACAATTTTAAGGCAGAGGGAAATGGGAGTATTTATCAGGCCGGTGCAGCTCAAACAATTTTTTTTTTAATTTATGTACATTGCCAATTATTTCATAAATTTCGGGTAATTTACGATCTTGTGGGAGCTCCCATTCCGGATTGGGGATAATCCCGTAATAGGTGTGTATTTGTAGAGAACCGGAATAAAACAGCGATAGAATAGTGGCAGGCTTTGCGATGGCTGGAATGACGCTGCATCTGAAGCTTCGAGTGGAAAGGAGAATGGAACTCAACTGCTCGTTCATAGTCATGGTACCTATAGTGCAGAACGGGCATCAGAACGTTGCGAAAACGTCGTGAGCCATAGTATAAAGTTGGGTCACAGAACGGGACGAGGCGCATTACGCCAGCTTTTATTTTCGTGATGTTTGAGGTACACTGGGTATAACTATTTCACGCTGTAAAATTTACGGAATGGAATAAAATCGCTCCGCCGCTGCACGAGTGGGGAATTGCCTGAGCTTTAACACTGACATTGCCACTCCTGGGACTGAGTTACAATGGAATGGACGTCGTCGTTACGCAACTTTCATTCAAATAACTCTGGTTTTGACAGCACTATACTGAATGGTATTGTCAGGAAGGAATATTATGTACTGAGGCTGCAGAAACAAAAATGCGCCGCGCCAATAACTGTGAAAATTCAAATTGAGGATAGTAAATTCCGGCGTATCTCCCATATAATCGTTTAATTATAATAACCGTTTAATATAAGCCATTTTAGTCTGGTTTATACAGCTGTGCTTACGCCTCCTTCTCCGCGGATGTTTTTGTGAACGTTACGAACTGGATCCAGCCGGCCACTGTTGGATGCGTGAGCGCATGCGCAGTGATCCAGGCGGGCAAGGACGTCACCAAGCACCCAATTTTGCGTAGTGCAGTTTTTAAATGTTCACTTCACGCCGGCAGGTTGGTACTTTTAGAGGAGGGGAACTATGTAAACGTTGTTTTAAGTTATGCAAAAAGCTCATATTGGATTTGGCTTTGACGGACAGCCAGGTACCCTCGCTGGCGACATATATTTGGCCGAAGACAGCCGATCCAGGGATCTTTTGGAGATATTTGGAAAAGCTCCCCCTTCTGCGCCTCTTTTATTACACGCAGGGACGTGCGGAAGCAAACCACAAGGAATGAGAACTGCTACAGATTTCGTTGTACCTACGGGAACTAAAGTTAACAGAAAACTCTTATCAGACTGATATGCCCTGAACATTTAACCGTGACAAACATACCCAGTGAAAACTCAGAAAAAGATGATCTTGGCGCACAATACTATGCTAAAAAAATGAGGCTCTTAGTTCCCGGTTCTTTTAGTTTGCAGCACTTTGGCGCTCGATATGTGGTTTGGCGCGGCGGCGAAGGCGATATAAGCGTAAGCGAGCGAGCGAACGAGGCTCCCAAGGCAGAAAGCAAACGGCAGAGGAGCGTCTGGCGAAAGTGTGAGGGGGAAGGTGGCACGCGCCGCTATGGCGTCACCTCCCAGCGCGTCGCCATGGCTCAGTACGTCTCAGTGCCTCCCCCTCTTACTTTCGCCATGCGTCGCCACCGTGGAGCGCCCTCCCCTCACACTTTCGCCATGCGCTGCTCCGCTGTTCGTGACTCATCCGAACTACGTGGCGTTTGCGCGGGAGGTTCAAATACGATTTGCAACAACATGCTCGGCGGCGGCGACGCGCTGCGAGATAACAGCAAAGTAGCGCGCGCCGCCGTTCGTTCGCTGATCACTTCCTGAGACCCTGCAGATATGCGCCGTGACCGAGAAGACTGCAGTTCGCGCTCCTCACAACTTTCGTATTGGGGAGTATAGTAACCGTCACCTACTTTTTCAAAGGGCTTAACGCTTTGCCATACTCAGGCTGTTTATCGTCTGCAGGAAAGGAGGAACGGTTGATTTTTTTAGAGCAATCAGCTGGTTGAAATAAACGCAAATACGTATAATGCACCGTACTCCGCATATCCGGAAGCGTAGTTCAGGAGCGTAAACTGGCCCATGTTTACGTCCCGCATCGCTGCGTTTATCTCAACTAACGCACAAAGGCGTCGGGTTGTTTATCTCCATTTTTAGCTCACACTGAACCTCTTCAGAGTTCCGGAGGGCATGAAATTTCACCTTAAGGAGTTTCAAACGTAGCAGAAAAGAAAAACCGGATAACCGAGGGTACAAAGTCACCACGGTTTACGGAAGCCATGGTTTACGAGGATTTCGGTCGGTGTTTGCTTGTTTGTCGGCGGCAGCTTTTAAACCGCGGGAGGGCTTCATCGCTGCTTCGCACACCGCCCCAGGTGCAGGAAGCCGCATTCCGCCATGGGAAGCCGCGGCGGCGGCGGCGTCGTTTGGCGCCGGGTTTATTGCCGCCTCGTCGTGGTGACCGAATTGATTACCTCTGAGGTGCAGAGAGCGCGTGGACGATTGCGCGGTGTGCAACCGGGAGGACCTAGCATAGAGATAGGGACAGGCATATATCGTCTCGCGCCCCTGCCGCTCGTTCATTCCGGTTTCTTCCGCGCAATGGCTTCCCCTCCTAGATGGGCTCGTTGCAGAGATATGTCGCCGCGTGGCGGGCTCTTCAGTGTGCGGGTGTGTGTTCGCTGCCTTTTCGGGTGCTTGTAAGGGGCATTCAAGACGCAAAGCAGACGCTGCCATCAGTCGACACTGGCATCCTCTCTCGCGTCGTCTCGTATCGTTGCGCGCGCCTCTTAGTTCCGTTGCCGACGCGGATTTGGTGTACAACTTTTCTTTTGGGCTGTTGGCTGCCCGTTGCCCGTTTCCTCGGCCATTTTTTAATGCCCTCCGGCGCTTCCTGCTTCCCTCTTTCGCATTTCTCTGGTGTTTCTTACTGTTCCCGTTGTTTTTCCGGAAGTTTCGCCTTCATTGACGACGAAGGAGGAGTACCTGCTGAATACGGACGTAAGAAAACATTAATGTGGGAAAACCACGGATAGCTCGGAGAGCTCTGCAGAGGAAGAGAGGAGGCTGACGCCTGATTGTTGTAATGTTGGAAGATGGGCTCGTTTGCACTTGGATGCTGTTACCTGCAATGCTGAATTAGTGGCGTAAACTTGTTAGGGATTCAATCTTGGTAATTCTCATATAATACTACACTCGAGAAAATTTTTGTTAAGGAGAGACACGGAATTAATAAGTGCAGATGCAGAGAGAACAAAAAAATATATAAAATGCTAGTCAATTTCTTGTTAAAATAAATTTGACGTTTTACGGGCTGAAGCTGCACCTGGCCTGGGAGGTGCGCAAGCGGTGGAGGGTTACGGGTCAATCTGAAAACTCCGGTTCGCACGCTGCGTTATATTTGCCAGTCAGTGTGCGATATGTTTTCGTGTGGTTGCGCCACACTCCAACAGCACCCTTAACGTGCTCCGAACAGTCGCTTTCACGGTAGCTCTAGACTTTGATGCAACGCGGGGAATATAGGAAGGAAGAGAAAACAGTATATGAAACGTGGGGACGTTGAACAGGCAAGCCTTGAAATAAAGGTTTGTATGCGAATCGGCCGGTCGCACCGTCCTTTCTTTCAGTATACATCGCTTGTTCACTCTGTCCGACAATTTGTCTAGATGTGGAAGAAGTTGTATCCCAAGTCATTTGTTAAACTCTTTGAACTTAATGATTTGCAATTCCTCTTCTTTCGTACTTGTCCCATTAGCGGAAGCAATTGATTCCAAACCCCCCAGAGACTCCTCACCTTTCCATAGGAGAGCGTATAGCAGACGGTGCTCTCAGCAGATTTTTTGTTCGCATTGTCGTTGTTTTTCCCTTCGGCGATGAAACGGTTCCGGAACCGCTGTCAAGATGTTCGACTGCGCGCGCAGACATTTCCTTTTTTTTTTTTTTCCGTACCTGATTTGCGCAGTCACGTCAACATCGGTGTGATCACAGCCGGGGTAACACGGTTTATCGAAGCTAAGACACCGCACCAATATTTTAGCGTCCAGTGTGCCGTGCTTGCGTACGTGTGCGTTCACGTTCATTTCCCGGGGGCGGCGCAAGATTGGGAGTGAATATAATTCTTGCGCGTTGGAGTATAGCTTACTTCTAAGGGAAGCTTATATGGGAGGGTTCCACCCATTTTACTTGTCTGCGAACAAAAACTGTCGAGCCTCCACGTGTATTTAAGCGCTAGGCGTTCGAAAAACGAACGTACCGGTGTGCGCGTGCCATTAGCACGCGTTCACCACCAAAGTCGCACGCCGTTCAGAACATGATTTAGGACCCAAGCTTATACGACTCAACACTTGAGTGTGCATCACGAGGGGATCACATAGCAATAGACACCATTTTTCAAGATCAAAACATGACTGAGACCTCAAGCTTAACGTATCGCTCATCACTTGAAAATGCGCTTTGAGAAGATTGATTGATTGATTGTAGGGTTTAACGCGCCAACGCAACGGAGGCGATGAGGCGCGCCGTAGTGGAGGGCTCCGGGTTAATTTTGACCACCTGGGGATCTTTATCGTGCGCCGAAATCTCGGACACACGGGCGTTTTTGCTTTTCGCCTCCATCTTTGAGAAGATTAGTAGTACAAGATTGGAAATATTAGTTGAATCAAAATATGTATGCCCTTTTCACAGGAATGACCGACGTTAACGCTCAAAAGATATAAACTTCAGTCATGTACCTTTAACGTAAATTCTGCGTCACCTTTGTGTCGAGTGCTAAAAGGGTTCGCTGGTCATCCACCTTCGTAAAGTGGAATGGCTCGGGGAGTTTTTTATATTTCGTTTGTTTCTCCCGACTTTCTCCGACCTTCTGCGTCGTTTATTTTCGGCAGGTTTCTGCCCTTTTATATCCCCCCCCCCCTTTTTTTTTTAGCAGGCCGCCGCTGGAAGGTTACGCTTGACCGCTCCTCCTGCTTTCGCCGTCCGGCACTTGTACCTGTAGCCCGTGCGTGTTTTATTTTATTGGACTTTTTTTTTCTGAGCGCTTGAGTCGCCGTTTCGCCATACTTCCGGAACACCCGAAAACACTTCCGCGTTAAGTGCTTATGTCGGGAAGCGCCTGCGATGCGTGAAAGAATTATGCTCCTATATAAAATCGATCACAACGAAAGATCTGGGAGGGGCGTGCCACTGATTTTCTTTTCTTTTTACGTTTTCTTTGAAAGAAAAAAACCTCTTTGAGGAAATGAAACAAAGAAGTGACACCGTTCCAAAAGAGAAAGAAGATAACAGGCCATAAAAAAAACATGGTTCTTTGCACAGCAGGAATTTTTGAAACAAAAGCAACTTTAGGTCAGCGCTATGAGCTCGCAAATTTCAGCATTTGTTTGCAGTTATATCAGATCTGCATGCGGCTGTGGATGTCTTGTAGACGAAGTTTTTTTGGAGTCTCGCGGAGGTACGTAATAACCGCTCGCTTCGTGATTCGATGCTCTTTGCCGAATTCGAAGCAGAAGGGCCGACCCTTTTTCGTTTCTGGATATGTACTAGCTTATTTGCATGTTACGAAAAATTTACAAGTGGCGAAAGTGACATTTCAGTCGTCACTCCTTCAGTCGTCCATCTGACCAGGGTCTGTGCAAAGATAGGGTCACCTTCAGTCGTTCTCTTTTCCCTGAAAACTCTTGGTTAAACACCTGTAAAACGCAAGGTACGCCTCCTGTCTTGGGCTGGACAGCATCTTTCTATTCCGCCAATGACATGTTCCATACCCAGGTTGGATAGCTAAGCGAACAGGCCGCTGGGTTACACGCCCAGAAGCACACCTACCTCTTCGAACAACATGTCATTGGCACCACCGACTGAGCTTCGTTACCGGAAAGTTGCTTCAGACAAACAAGGTTTGGCAGGCAGTCTGTTTCCGCTGTCGCCATGGTCAAAACGGAGCGCGGCAACAACTAAGGGGTGCGGCGAGAGTTCACGTCATCCATTTATTCGGCCTAAGAGGACTATGCTCCCTCGTGTACTTGGAAAGGGTGGAGTTGGCACACTTCTAGCTAACAGACTGCTGCCATTTCGTGCCTCGCGGCCAGTTCACTATAAATTCTACCTAAGGGGGAAGGGGGAGGGGTTGTGCTTCCCGTGGGTCCCCGTTAAACTTTGCAGGCGAACGAAAGCTTGGAAAACCGGTCCGTTACCCGCACGCATCTCGTATGCGGGATAGCGAATGGAGGAGGTAGCGGTTGGAGTTAAGATCCCCTGCGTTTGTCCTTGCACCGGCTGACAGCTTACGCGCTTGTCTCATGGCGGTGATTACTGCGTCGACACACAGGGGCGGGGCCAGCCAGCCTGACTTAACCTTGTTCTACTGTTATCCCTGTTATCTTACCCTTGTTCTATTGCAGTCACAGTATGGTACCGTAGTCCTGATTGCAAATGACGACCCCGTCTTTCCCCGTATAGAAATCCGAGCTGGTGAGGTTGCGTTGTTGGGGGGGGGGGGGGGGGGGCAGGGCTTTTGTGGGTCTGTGGTCATTTATAGTTGTCAGTGGTCACAGGATGAAATCGGCTTTCGCGCTATACGTCCCTAAACAGGCAACATGTCGGAAGCTCCAGCCCTGGCGCAGTGAATTAAGCTGGTTCACTGTGTAACAAAACTGTTTGCGTCTCTTTTTGCGCATGCGTTCGTCAATGCGTCTTTTGTATAGAAATGGTTTGCCAACAAAAGTGGACAAGGCGGATTTTTCTTTTACTTCCAGATGGTTTGATTCCGTTTATTTGAGTGCCTTGCCACCCTGTTCATACCAAACGCGAACTGCCTCCTAACTTCAGCTACCTCTCTTCTTTGTTACTCACATTTCATGTGTGCGCGTACGCGTGCGTTTGTTTCTGTGAGGGAGTGTGCGCTTGCGTAAAGCTGGAGCCGAGATTGAGCGTCGCGTCGTTACCTTCCTATGCTTTCATGATATTTTCTCCTAATGCGACAAGCTACCACTAACCTGCGCGAAACCTCCTCTCTCTTTCTGTTCCCGCGCACTAACCACGCTGCTTTCGTTTCTCGCCCCTCTCCTCCCACACAGGGAAGTCGTCGTGGAATTCCTCTGGACTCGGTACTGCTAGCCAAGAAGCTCGAATACTTCGAGGTTCGTTACCCGCCGCGGCTCGCCCTAATGGCGGCCTCCTCTCTTGCGCCCCTCCCACCCCCGCTTGCCTGTTTCGTGTATGTGTGTGTCTGTGTGTTCCTGCGGAGCTCGGCTGTGGTTGCCTGCCTGTATATGCACCGTGGCGCCTCGGCAACTGGCCGCGTGAAAAAATGCGCTGTTCTTCACCGTCGTGCCGTCGACTCGATTGTTGGGGCGTTCGCGCTAAACGCCTCGAGCACGTCAGCACAAAACTTTACGCGGTGGTTTGCTGACTGCGTAGGCTGCGCCGCGCTGGTGCACGCGAGGGCGTGACAGAACGAGCAAATCCGTACCGTATTCCTGCGGCTCGCAGCACGGCGCCTCTGCGGCGCTCAGCGCGACATGTGTCGGCGCGGTGGACGTCTGGAATGCGCATTAGGCCCCGGCGATAACGCTGCTGCCAGTTCGCTTCCCTTTGTCTGTGAACGTGCATGTACCGTGTTGCGGCTCGTTTATTGGTGTACCGTGGCTCGTCGGCGCGCGGCCTTTTTGTTTTATCTTTTTGTCGTGCGGGGCGGGCTTTCCATTAGCGCTCTTGTCATTTTGAGAGGCCCCGCTGTCTGAATGCGAACGCGGGCATGTGTGCGCTCAGGGAAGACGATGGCGGGGCTGGATACTCGTAGACATTCCGCCCCTGAACAGTCGTCCGTGAATGCTGCCGGGCGCCAGCCTAAGCTCGGCGTTTTATTTTATTTTATTTTCTCGCGTAATCAGCGTGTTTCTTGCTGACAGCCAGCTTACTGAGTGGTTACCCGCGCTTAGAATATTCCGAGTAGCTTCGCGCTTGTTGTAAGCAGCGGAACACTGTCGTCACGCAAGCAATGTCAAATGACCTCTGCGGTGAGTGAAAATTAGCTTTGTCAGGTGCCAACAACGAATAAACAAAAACATCCCCCATTCGCTAGCAGAGAGCGAGACAGACTGCCAGCTAAGGATTCCTCTTATCCGGTCTTGACTGTCGCTTTTCAGGCGAGTGTCAGGAATGCGCACATTTTGACTGCTCGACCACAACTTTGCCCCAGCTGTCTAGACGGTTTGTTTAGCTGTGACATGTCGCGTGAGCGGAAGAAACAGCGAAATGCCAGTAGTCGATCTTTAGCGAAGCATTTCAGCAGTGGTATTCTTCGCATCCATGGAGTGATGAAAAAGGTAAGTGCCTACAATTATATACTGTTGTTACAAATTGTTGTATCTGCGGTAACGCCACATGCGTCATTGCGGGGGTAATTTTCTCTTCGCCGTCAAAGCACTCTAACATCTGATTTTTCGTTACTCTTTCTTGTACATGGCTAGATTTCTATAGATTTTTCTTGACCGGGTCAGAAAACCCCCGAGCAACCTCCATGAGGAGGCAGTTGCAAACCAATAAGGCATGAGGTGACACCTGGCGTAGCTGGAGGAAAGCAATGAGACCCCCTGTACTACGTAGCGCCCCGCGGTTTTTGCGATCATGGATTCAGCTGCCTTGGAGAAAGAGCAGGCCACCTACAAAGCCGAATGCCGCGATGATAAACGTGGGTTCGATCTGCGGGCGGCGAAGTATCAGCAACAATCGTGTCACAGAGGCTGCCCATAAGCGGTGGGCTCGACAAGGAGGCGGGTATACCGAGAAGCGGAGGATGCGGTGAATGATGCAAACACGACGCCACTAAATTGGATGAGCACAACGGTGAAATTTGGGGGTTATTTCTGCGCATACATTCCGCATTTTGCGGTTCGAGAACGATTTGAGGGTGATGAGTAGCGTTTCGAGATGTCGCGAAAAGTGAACGTACAGTGGACGGGTCTCTTCGTACTACTGAATAGGCCGATGTGGCAACGTTTGAAGTGTGCAAGGCGAGCAAGGGTTCCTTACGGCATGGTGCTGTCTTTGCTCCGTGCGACACATGGAAATGGTAAATGGGTAAGATACGTAAAGGTGAGGACCTTGAAAGGCATTTTACCGTTAGCAGTGTTAAAAGATCTGCTCGACGCTTTTCTGCGTTGGCATGCATCACACTGAAATTTTCACACACTTTTTGGCCGAAAAGGGTGTAAAAATCGCGTCCCATGGCGCACACGTTTAAAAGGTGTTTTGGCTAAAAGGGTGTAACGACGAAAAAGAGTGTGCTTGTGAACTCCGTATAATAGGGGTGTAAGGTTGCTTAACACCCTAAAATAAGGGTGTGGGCAGCGCAGCTACGCGTGACAATGTGGACCGGCTGAGCGCGAAGCACGGCGTTCGGACACATTCAACACGCACGAGTCACACTTGGATCACAAATGAATTTATAAGAAAACCAACGGGATGCATGGGTAGAGCGAGTACATACTTACTTAGTAATACAGGCGCTCTTTTTAGCCAGCAAAGGAAAGTCTTTCGATAGAGTCTGTGGGCTCGTCGCAAAAATCAGATATTTTAACGATAATTTTGAAATTATGCATTTTAATGTGAGCATATATAAGTCAGCATGCGGATTTGCAGAAACATTTAATCGTGGGGTGATTCTTAGGTTCAGTAAGGCGTAGAATTTTAATAAATACCAAACACCTATTCCGAATCATTCTAACCCCCCCTCCCCCACGAAAGGTGTTCATTTTCAACACCCTTTTTGCCCACAAGGATCTTGGAATCGAAGAAAAAGGCCGTGAAAGACCGCCAACTAACAAAAAGGGTGCAAAAGACGTTCATCTTTGTAGGTATTTTATACCCGTTTACACGGGTGGACTGAACATTTTCTACAAAAGGGGGTGGGGGGTTATACCTCCGATGTGTAAAGCAATATGAATTGGCATAATTTATTACCAGCGGAACTATTAAGCTTGAGCTAGGTTCGGGGGCGTTTGCAAAAAATACCAAGAAAAAAAACTGTGCCGCCTGTAAAGGGTGCACCACCGCAAATAGGGTATAACAGTGAAGGCGGCTTTCGAGCCTGTTCGAGAGTGAGCACAAGGGGTGCATGCGTATGCGCACCTCTTACTGTACCATTTTAAAGGTGCTAGTCGTTTTGTGATACTAAAACACAAAATAAATGGCGCAGCTTGCACTAGGGGTGCAAGGTTGGAGAAACAGCGGAGCTTGGGGTTGACCTAGCTTGTTTCCCCCTTGGAATCCGCTGTCAGTGAGGGGGACAGACCGGAACAGCCTTGTAAAATCCGGCGAAACTTGGCCTCACCCCTCAGCGGTCATCCTAACTTAGCAAGAACATTGCAAAGCTTAGCAAACAACAAAACTTAGCAAAGCCTAGCAAACCTAAGCTACTCCGGAAGAAGAAAGGTCGACCCCCCCCCCCCCCCCCCTCCGCTGTTTCTTTTTCACATATTTGACACCCTTTCAACTTTCAACACCCTACGGTAAACCAAAGGTGTTGCAGTCGGTACCCTACGGAAAACTGAGTCGGTCAAGATCCTTTTCGCCACACAAAAAGAGTGTAAAGCTACAAATTAGGGTGTTGTAACCAAAGAAAAAGGGTGTACTGGCTTCCCAACAGCCTTATTGAACTTATACTACCCCTTTTTTGAAATAAGGGTGTAAAATTGTTTAGTGTGCATATATTGTCTTTTTTTTTAATTTTAAAGTTCAAATTGATGTTTTACGTGCCAAAGCTAAACTTGGGCCATGAGGCGCACCGTATATAGAGAAAGTAGCGATCATTGCAGACGAACAATTCTTTTTTGCTTCTTACCATTTCTTACGAGGTGGGGAGGAGGGTATGAGGGGATGTCTCGTACTTCGCAGTGCAGTTATACATGCATGCATGGCCTTAATTAAGGGGAAGTACGAGACATCCCCTCATACCCCCCTCCCCACCTCGTAAGAAATGGTAAGAAGCAAAAAAGAATTGTTCGTCTGCAATGATCGCTACTTTCTCTATATACGGTGCGCCTCATGGCCCAAGTTTAGCTTTGGCACGTAAAACATCAATTAGAACTTTTAGAATAGAAAAACTGTGTGGCGAAAAGGGTGTTGAAAGGGTGCGAAATAGGTGTTCAGTTGCGTGACAAAAAAATCGGAGCGGGGGGTCGACCTAGCTTGTTCCGGTGTTATTAAGTTTTGCGATGTTCTGGCTAGGCTTGGCTTAAGTGCTCAGGGGTGACTCCAAGTTTAGCCGGATTTTACGAGGTTGTTGCAGTCCGTACCCCCCACTGACTGCGGATTCAAGGAGTAAAGAAGATAGGTCGACCCCCAGCCTTGGTTTTTCTCCAGCCTTGCACTACTAGTGCAAGCTGCGCCAATTTTTATTGCGTTTTCGAATCCCAAAACGATTACGACCTTTGAAATGGTATAAGTAAGATGTGCGCATACGCGTGCGCCCCTTGTGCTCACTGTGACTCGAAAGCCGGCTTCCCTGTTCTAATACCCTATCTGCGGTGGTGCACCCTTTACAGGTGGCGCTGTTCTTTTTCTTTCTTTTTTTTTCATTTTTACGAACTCCACCATACCTAGGACAAGTTTAAACAACTTCACTGGGAATAAATTATAGCAATTCATATTGTTTTAAACATCGTAATGAACAAAACAACCCCCGCTTGTAGAAACAGTTCTGTCCACCCGTGTAAACGGGTATAAAATACCTCCAAAGTTGGAGGTCTCTTGCACCCTTTTTCTTTACAACCTTTTTCTCAGTTTACAACACCTTATTTGTAAGTTTACACCCCTTTTTGGAAAAGGGTCATACGTCGCCTGTCGAACAAATTTGGTGGAGCAAGCCTGAAGGCGACCCAAACTTTAGCACAAGCTGTCGCCTTTGGTACTATAACTTACGCAGCCCAATCCTACGACCTTAACAAAACGCACATGAGAACGTTCCAAAATCTGCACAGAGCCACCCTTCACAGCATAAGCGGACTACCTAAACATACTCGTCTTGAGAACCTGCAAGCTGCAGTTGCTCTTCCCCCTTTGGAAAATATCATTCAAGAGCAAGTACATCAATCCCTTCATAAACGCCCATTAACTCCTTCAAATGCTTCCTCCTCCTACATCGACCCTCAAACACCGGAACCCTCCACGCTGACTTTAATTGAGCAGTTTAGAGCCGTGCGCCTGCTCTCCTCACCCCACGTGGCCTCTTCCGCATTCGTAAGGAGCCAACCAGCTTCAACTTGAACGGTTCATTTTCAAGATGTCCCAAGCTACGAACATCCCACCCTCTACTCCCGTTTCCCCCACTTGACCTAGCATCTTCCTGATGTAATAAAGGCTTTCTCCTCCTTCTCCTCCCCCTCCTCCTTTTTTCAGGGTGTTAAATGATGTGAAATAGAGGTTTGGCATTAGTTCCACAGGATTAGCTGAAACGTAAGACTCGACTTTATAGAGTAGAATATCTCGAAATTTTTGCTGAAAAACTGTTCAAACAGATGCGGGAGACCTAAGTGTCCCCATAAACTTCGGGGAAATGCAGCAGTTGGGACCAAATTACCTTGCACCAAGGCCAGAGGAGACGATAAGTGAACAAGGCGTTCTTCCAACTAAGACGGCGGACGGCTGTAATGTTATTTTTTTTGCCTGTGTGTGGAATGAATTTCAATTCCTCGGCACCTGCGGCGCGCACAATTCTTTCGATGCTGTCCGCCATGGAGAGGTGGCAATCTCGTTGCCATTTTCCCTGTCTTGTGTCCAAGATCTGCGGCGTCCAAGGGCGCTTCCAAGTGCAGTCGCATCGTTCTGTGCGTTATAAGTACTCGGGTTTGCGCGTGACTTAGATAATTCTGGCGGAGTTTCAGGGGAGGCCTTGGAACATTTACTTCAAAGTGGGGTTTTGCGCGCGGGCGCCCGGCAGGTTAAAAGGCGCACCGTTGTAAGGGGCTACTCATTGACCGGGACCACCTGAGAATTCTTAGCGCGCGCCTTAATCTCGACACATGGACGTTTTGTCTTTCGCCCTTACCGGAAAAGCTGACGGCAATGCCCGAAGTATGGCTCCCAGCGTCAATCGAGCCCAGGGATTCGCGGTGATAGGCGAGTGACCTAACCACTGCTCTACGCCTGACGCGTCACGGAACACTGCTATTTTCCAGGTACTTTAAATATCAACGAAAAAGCGAGGGAATGAAACCAATAACATCGCGTGCACGCCCTTCTTTCCTCCCTCCACTCCGCACACGTGCGCGCATAAACCGGCAACCGCTGATGTGTGCCTGGTTAAACGTGAAAGACATCGGCAAATAACAGTTGTGAAACAGAGGTCGGCGGTGGCGAACAGGAACGCCGGAGCGGCGCCGAGTAAAGCGGCTTCATCGGAAGGAAAACGCATCTACTTTTTTACTTCCCAGTAAAAAGTAGACGCGTCCAAAACCTGTATCTGATACATCTCGTTTTGTCTACTGCTGCCCCGTAGTTACGGACAGGGCTCGGGTTCATATCAGGAGCTACACTTTCTAGGGCGGGTAACAGCCACGACAGACACTGCGGGTGGCTGCGCTCAGTTTCCACGGGGCAAAACTGTCTCCGCACCGCGAAGCGTAGCCACCGCAGAAATGAGCCGCCATAAAGCGCCGCACGAAGATGCCCATGGACTGCTCGAGGCTCAACGGGGCGTAGGACTGGGAGCGCGCTAGGGCTGCGTGGGACGGGGAACAAGCTCGCGCTCAAAACTCGCCCTCCCATGCCGCAGGATTTGTCCAAAGACAGAGCACGCGGCGAGTGCTTCTGACAGGGAGGCCGTCGGCGGGGTGCTCGCCAAGCCTACGCGGTAGCTGGGTGGGGAAAGCTGCCGAGGACGGCCGTGTTTTCCGCCTCCGCTGAACTTTCTCGACGCGGATGACGCGTGCTTTTTTTTTTTTTTTTTTTTTTTTTGTTTTCAACTTACTCTGAGGGTTTCTCAAACCAAGACTCCGATGGAAAATGCGAGATGGCCTTGTTGCTCGATGTAGAAAATAAGCGGAAAATGGCTCTTGAATTGGCGGGTGTCTGAAGTAGGGTCAGAGAGAGAGAGAGAGAGAGAGAGAGAGAGAGAGAGGGGGGTAAGGGGTGGTTCGCCGGCACGGGGAAATTATTGCCCCTGTACGTTCTGCCTGCTGTTACTCCCGTGTTGCCGTGATTGTGTAATCCTCTGGTACAATTTATTGCCTGCAATGTGGTATCTCAGCGTCGGTCTAAAGTGTTCGATGCCATCGCCGCAGCTTTAGCGGAAGCACACTCGAAGCACCCTAGGTCGGTCGTTACCGCTACCGATGCACAGGTGCTACCGGCGTTGCCGATTTACGGCTACAGCGTTAAATGCCAGCAGTTAAATATTTTCATGAGTATGCCCGAACAACACCGTGCCTGCACGGCGTGACGATTTATAGGGGCCGTGCAGACAAAATACAAGTTTGTTTTATTCGAAAGATTTGGCCCCCGTAGTGCCCCCATCGCTTGTCCGGCAGCAAACGGTGCTTTATTTGCTGATGAATTAATCGATGTAAGTTTAAATTTTGATTCTCCCGTCAAATCGTGTGTTTCCTGACATCTGCGATGACGTAACACGGACGGGTCTTCAAGCGAACATTGGTGCGCTCTTAGGCTCTGCAGGGGACTGCAGAGCCTTGTTCACCGTCAATCCTCCTAGATGGCGCCACCATACTGCAGCGGACCGCTGTTCGCGTTTGCTTTGTTTTTGACCGTATAATGTAAGTTTCATTTTGATTCCACCGTCAAATCGTGTGTTTCGTGACGTCTGCGATGACGTAACAAGGGCAGGTCTTCAAGCCAACGTTAGTACGCTGTTAGGCTCTGCAGGGGACTGCATAGCCTTGTTTACTGTCAGTCCTCCTAGATGGCGCAACCATACTGCGGCGTACCGCTATCCGCCTTTGCTTTGTTTTTGACCGTATTTGCACTTGGCTTGTTTTTGTTGCGGTAGAAAGTAATCGTTTTGAGAAACGTGGGGTATGCTCGACAAACAACGGCCCCGTAAGACAATGTCGCTTACGCCAATCGGCCAGCGTCGTGTGAGACAATCCCAAAGCGCCGAACTGCTCTGCAGCTATAGAAAGCATAGTGCGCGCAGTAACAGCAGCAGTACGCAGTGGTACTTCTATGTTTACTTGCACTTTCGTAACTTTCATTCTTTGCCACACCATTCTTGCTGGTATAAAATGAATATGCATTACATTTAAGCGAAAATAGCCCGTTCTGAAAGCATATAAGCCCTGCCTAACTTCCGTTTGCTTTTGCCGGCCTCACCCAATCGCGCGGCTGTGCATACTACGTCGTATGTTTTAGTGCGAGAAATTAGCTGGTGAGTCGCATGGCCGTTCCGTTTTTTCCCTCTAATTATGTAGCTCATTTGAGCGAAGTTTACATTAAATGTGGTGCCATTATTATTTTAACGAGACAATCTTTCGAATGAACCAAGCTTGTGTTTCGTCCGCATGGCCCCCTTAACGACACGCCTGCCGAACACTCTACACCGGCTAGCCTGCGTTGTTCGTGTTTACAACAGTTCCCGAGGATTAGCAGGGGTCGACGTAGCCGTCAAATAATCACTTTTAAAGCGACAGCTTTCTTTGTGGCAGCGACGGCGTTGTGTCAAAAACTGATTCATTTCCCCATAGACCGGCTGCTTCACCGAAAAGCTCTGATAATATCTCTGGACACACGGCACGTGCGTTAAACTGGCGTCCACTATGTCAAGTCGGCTGCTTGAAAATCGCGAAAAAATGACGATTCCAGATAAGGCAATACACACATCTACCATGAAGAAGGAGTACAGTAGTATACCTATTTCTCATAAACCACGTATCTGTATACTGCATTTAAATCGTGCGTAGGTGCGTTTACTTAGTGCGCGAAAAATCGTCGCATGGGTTGGTTCTTCGTTTGCGGTTTGGGTCTTCGAAGGTTTGGTGATCAATTGGACGCACTCTCAGCGAAGGTCAGGAGAACTTGTAGCTTTCGTGCTTCTCTCAACTTTGTTTAGGAAGGGGGGGGGGCAAATTTATTGACGGAACGCTATACGAAAATTGGCGGCAAAAAAGAAGTGCAGGAGGAACTGGCGAATTGCAGGAATCGCAGAAAATTGTCGGAATCGCCGGGTAAATTCGTAAGCCGCTCCACTATACGCCGAGCACTAGTAAAATCGGCTGCACTGCTACACACAAATACGTTGTCGGGAAGACATTTTGTAGTCGCCATATGCTGTATCTAGTACCGAAGTGAAAAGGCCCGAGACGCTAGACGCCATGTTTGCCTAAGGAGTGCTATAACGAGTTCCTGTAGGTTATCTTCACTATGACTTAGACGTGCATGATTGCTGGGAATTCAGTTTTACACATACGAAATGGCGAGTTTGATATTGAAGTTTTAAATACCTTGAAAGACCCCGTGTATCTTATGGAGCAATGTATCCAGAGCCGATCTAAAGTCGGCTGCATGCGTGTACACGAGTGCATTGCTAAGAAGGTAATTGCTACGAAGGAAGGTCAAGCCTTGCAGCCTGACAGGAAGGCTTCTCCGTTGAGTTCGCATAGAAATACCCCTTAAAACATTTTCCGACAAATTTACACACAAAACTTTGGGCAAAGTCGCGGGTTCTTAGGTTTTATGGACGATATACGCAACGCGTCACCCACATAAGGCAACGCAGTGGTCCTCGACACTGGTAGCATCGAGATGGTTCGAATAGGCTACCGAGAATAGAGGCGGCAGCGCCCTTTACGCGTGACTTACCGCGACAGGTTGCTGTAATTCTGTACCGGTTTTGCCTTTATTCGGAAGTCTGGAAACGTAAGGCCCGTCTCTTGAGCTATCGTGAAAAATGTGATAGAAAGGCAGGATGTGTCGTGCGTAGTTGAATGAATAACGTGTATGTGCGCGTGAATTGGTTGTCCACACTAAACTTTCTCTGGGGAAAAAGACCGCGACAACAGAAGTACATGACACAATGTGTGTGCCATTTCTACTGTCGTCGTTTCTTTGCGAAGTAAACTTCTAGTTACCATAATGGGCACGATAGGACGTCGGGGGTGGAACGAGCTGTTTGGCAGCCTTCTTTCGTGTACGGAAAGCACGTGATGCAGGTGCTTTAATTAGATGGCTTTGTTGGTGCCGTAGATAGGCATGGCGGCGGGAGTAACGCAATGGGATCGCGTCGTTTGACTGAATAGCTGCCGTATTTCGGATGAGGCTGTGATTACTGGACAGGCAGCGTCACCTCTTTGCGGACGGAGGACGTGCCTAGCTGAGACCGGAAATTGCGTACTCCGCGTAGACATTGCGTAGGAAATTGCGTACTCCGCGTTTGCGTAGAAAAGCAAACTGAGGGTATCCTTCACCGACTACGCCTGAACGTTGTCTTCACTGGTAGTTTTCTTTTTAAGATAGGCTGGGCGGGCTCGCCATTGTGCTCTGTGAGAGAACACATACGGCATGTCTTGTGTTACTGCCCGCAGCATACCACTCAACGCGAAACAGCTAAAAGAACTCTAGTGCGACTACTACGTGGAAACTCTTTAGAGCTGCGTCACTTTCTTGGTCCGTGGCAAAATCACGCTGATGTGGCGCGAGGGACAAAGGCTCTCTTAACTTTTCTGTCTGACACGGGACTAACCGATGTTCTTTATCATTGGGATCCTCAGATTTTTTCTCCTAGTGCTGTAAATTTTTTCTGAGTTCCGAACTGATTTTATTTTCTTCTCCCTCTTATTCATTGTTGCTGCGCACCTCTTCCCCTTTTCTTTTCTTTTTTTCACCTCACTATGTTCACCCCCATCTGAAGTAGCAAGGCCCGCCGTTTGTGGGGCTAACCTCTTCAGTATTCATTAAAGTTCTCTCTCTCTCTCTCTCTCTCTCTCTCTCTCTCTCTCTCTCTCTCTCTCTCTCTCTCTCTCTCTCTCTCTCTCTCTCTCTCTCTCTCTCTCTCTCTCTCTCTCTCTCTCTCTCTCTCTCTCTCTCTGTCTCTCTCTCCGTTTGCTCCCGCTGAGAAGCTCCTAGATTCATAAGCAGATATTTGAAACGAAACGCGTCGCTTATGTTCGTCCCTTTCATAACTGGTGAGCGCTTTGTGCACTCTATAATACGAGCCTTCTTCGGGTTTATACAGTATGTGCCTTTCGCCTACTGATGGCATCGTCGTATTTGTAACCGTACCAGCAAGGGATAAAGCACCTCATGCGCTGGTATAATGGAGCGGTGAGCGTAGCCGGTCCACAGCCACACGTGGCTTCATTTCCGGAACTACTCCGGCTGCCGCATAGGCGCCCGTCACATGTGGGAGAAGCGCTCGATGTTATTCGGCTTTGAGGTTCAAGATGAATGCCTTGGCCATACATTTCAACTAAAACTCTACTTTTAATTAACACTTGTTTGCACACTGACAGGTTAGGTACCCGTTCCACTAGTCATGTAGGTGCAAATGCAAACCACGCTAAAGTTTATCCAAGTAACTGTCAACCAGCTTAGCTGCGAGCGGCCAATTGGCGGGAAATTGGAACGAAGCAGCCCACCCAATCGACACTGCCAACGAGATAAGGAGCTTGGTCGGTTCATGAAGGACGTAACGACATTGCGGCGATCGACTCTTCGCTCCAGTACTAAAAAAAGTGGACCGCGTTAGCACGCGCTAGAACAGGCGGCAGCCGGCTTCGCGAACTCGTCGCCTGTAGCGCGATCTTTTCTGTGCTTTACATTCCAGGCGCGACCGCACGCGGACTCGCGAGAATAGCACGCCACGAGCGCTGGGCAGAATGTTCTCGAAGGTCTAGCAGTGCGGGTGCGGGTGCGGGCGATGACGTCATAGCTAGGCGAGGCTTCGTCTAGATTCGAGGATGACGTCATAGCTAGGCGAGCTGCGTAGCCGAGGACGCCTACGCAGCTGCACAAAGGCCGTGCCGGGTGCCTCGCGCAGGAGGATATTTTCTTTCTTTTTTGCTGACGCCACCAGACCAAATTCTAGCTTCAACATCTCCGCTGTGAAAACACCATGGCCGGCGTTGTCATAGCTACGTCGGCGCTTGTAATCGTAAGCGTAAACGACGCTTGTAAGCGTAAAATGCTAACATGTATCCTTAAAACATTCAGACTGTTGCATAACTTGACCCGTTTTTTTGTTTGTTTGTTTGTTTGTTTATTTCTCCAAAACACCCTGTGCGCTTTCACGGAGGTCTGAGGCAAAGGCGATGCCATTTAACGCGCTTGGAACGGGAGCGGTAGTTATGGAGTGGCTTTCTGTTCCCTTGCGCTAAAGCCCCATGTTGTGCAGCGACAGTTTTCCTGGGGCTTCACTCGGACAACAACGCCACCGGCAATAAGAAACAACTCGCCGTAAAAGCAGCGTTAAAATGTCTGGAAAGAACGTGTATCCACAATAATGCGGCAGCGTAGACCGCCGATCAGCGCGCACATTTTATGCTTTGAGAGGGCGTAAAGATATGAGCTGAAAAATTAGAATGTTTTTTTAAACCGTAAGTGCTTGTCAGCAAATAAGAGTTTGGGCAAGTTCTCGTCAAGGGAAAAATACTAACGTATATCCTTAGAACATTCCGCCCGTTGTATATAACTTGACAGCATTTTGGAAGCTGAAGGCTATCGAATGAGAAGTTCGTTATAAGCAAATTGATCGGGGTCTCATCTATAGACCTTGTACCCTACTGTGTACCAAATTTATCTTGTTAATTTCTCCCGAAAGTCAGTCAGTTCAGCCAATTTCAGTTTTTTTCTAAAACATGTCTTCCTTTTGAGAGAGAGAGAGAAAGCTCTTTATTAGAGGAGAAAGCCGAGAGTTTTGCCGGAATCGTACCACCGACATGCTACTCGGCTTTTGCCCATGCGGAAGCGGCATCCTATGTTTGGAACCACTAAAGAGAATCATGAATAATTAGAACAATAAGCTTTCTTGATTAGCAGTCTGGTGGTTTCTGTAAAAAAGCACGTACAAGGATCCTACGAGGATGACCTAGACATGTATATTGTTATAGGCGCCGGTACTTGGTTGTTGTGTTGATAACTTCTCATCAGTTTCAAGTTCGCTTAAACACCGTCACCTCACTGTTACTGTACCGGTAATATTCATGAAAACAAACTCGATGATCTAGTTGCCGCAACATGTCTGGTCCTGGTTACTACTGAAAAGAGGAATTGAAGTTTTACGAAAAAATTAGCCTGCAGCCTTCTTCTCCTGGTTCGTTTACTGCACGTCATAGCAAATGGAAACAGATCGAAGGCAAACTCATTTTTCCCGTGTACAATTTTCTGTCTTTCCTGGAACGCACTGTATAATTTCAATCGCTCAGACGAGTTCCACTTAAGTGTGTCATGTCTTAAATAAGCCATTTTTTCAGGTTCGGAGCACGTAAGGACCGCACAATGTCCGTCCACGTCCGTGCGCATAGCATTTACAATAGCAAAAAAAAAAAAAAAAATCACACAGGCACCGGCATGGTTTGAGCCTGTGTCTGGAAGACCAGACAGAGATAGGGTCAGTCGTCTTACCCACTGGGCTACAACCGTGAGTTAGTACCCGAGAGTCAAACGGCTTACTCCCTCGCCTGTAACGGTGCGGAGTACCTTAGGACCTGCCAATGCCCGTCCGCGTCCATCCGTTCGCACACCACCATCAAGCGAAAATCAAGCGAAATTCGATTTGAGCCGTGAGTTGCAGTTTCATTTAGGGAATAATCGAGGTGCAACTCACAGCTCAAATCGAATGACGGCCGGGGCGCAAATCGGATGTCACTCAGGGCGC
Source organism: Haemaphysalis longicornis (assembly GCF_048455015.1). Classification (NCBI taxonomy): domain Eukaryota; kingdom Metazoa; phylum Arthropoda; class Arachnida; order Ixodida; family Ixodidae; genus Haemaphysalis; species Haemaphysalis longicornis. The sequence goes on from NW_027526295.1 coordinate 147,566,025, forward strand.
AACTTGGATGTCATTTCGAGTCCCCGTACTCCGCACCCTCGCCGTCATCCACGGAGTGGAAATGCTTGCTGCCATTCTTTGTTAATCCTTCATTTATTCGGAACATGAGGGTGTGCGATGTACCCAGCATCTGATAAAAAAATAACAGCCAGAATTCTTAACGGCCTCTTGTACTGCACGGCCTTGTACGCAAAATTGAGAGCCAAGAAAAGCAGTTAAATCTGAAGCGAATTACGGGCACAACGATATACTTCGCGAGCTCAAAAAAAAAAAAAAAAACTTGTGCGAAACTCGGAGCGACGAACTTGGAACAACCGGCCGCTAACTCACTGTTCTTCGTTTGTACATGTTGCTGCTTTTCAGGCCGCGGTTGTTGCAGCTAAATCGCTTCCGCGTGACCAGTGCTCTCCTGTAGCGCCATGTCTGCCGCGCTCCCCCATCCCTCCGTCGTGTTTTTTTTTTTTTTTTTTTTTTTTTTTTCTGAAAGTAGTTTCGACGTACATGTAAGAACCAGAAAGCTTTCTGGTGAAAGTTCAGCGAACTATCCGACAAGAGAGGCGTTGTGTGAAAACTTTTTCCATACGTGCTGATTATTTTCTCGCAAAACTGGCCAACCTTTTTGAAGCTAGAGTATAATGGAAAATAGAAAACGGGAACAAGACCCCTTTCGGTCGTAGTTTGTTTTGTTCTTAGATTACCCTGGTCCGCTCCGCTTCCATGTATACGCTGCTTTTTTTATTATTATGATTCTGTTAAAGGCCTAACCAGCGCCTCAGCTTTGCCTCTTCTCCGGTGCTTTCATAAAATATTTCTCTTTTTAAATGTATTAGTAGCGGAAGTGTGGCCCAGTGGTGTGCGTGCAGTTTAAGTGCTTGTATATCTTTTTTTTTACTTTCTGCGTAAAGAACTTAATTCAAATCTCTTTTTTTACAGCCCCAACCCCTACATAGCTATACGAACGTTTTATAATGAATGTTCTTCTTTCTCTTTTATATGATGTACTGTAAATGGCATCAAACAAGCGCGTAGTTTGAAAAAGACATCTATTTTAGCAAAAAGAAACTTCGCTGTTGGCACGAAGCTCAGCGACTGGTTCTTGATCAAAGGACGTATCAAGTTTTTACTGCATTATCACCTAGATGCTGATTTCCTACGTCTGATTTAAAAGCTGCAATTACTATCGTCTGCGGTAATTTTACCTTGTTCATCGCCAGTCGACATCCTCGTAGAAACTGCTAGCAGCCTCATCATTCTAACTACAGGTTAGTGCATATATGCTTTGCCAAGCATATATGCTTGGCAAAGGTACAAGCATACATATATGCTTGTACCTTTTGCCTATAGCTTGATCACAACGGTTGCGACAGTTTCCCTAATGCTGTAGAATTCATCGACATTACCTGCTATCTTTTTTTTTTTAATTAAGTAACCCCGAGCTCCTGTCTTTCTTTTCCCACTCATTAGGACAGGGTATGCGCGCTGCTCAGCATTTAAAAGCCCTCACCTGTATCTCTAACCTGCCTTCACCATATTAATCCCCATTGAACGCCGTCAGGCTCCTCTAGCTCAGCGAAGCTATACCCGAGCCCGACAGAGTCGTTGTTTTAAGAGTTGCCAGATTCATAGTTCCAAAGTTCGAGTGGTGACCTTCCCCGGCCCATAGATTGTTGGCACCTTGGCTTGTCCTGCTTGGCTTGGCTTGGCTGCATCCTTGTTCTGACCACTGCTGTGGTCAAGGGGTCTGGAGCTGCTAGGGACTGAAGGCAGTGCGTTTGGTTGTCAGTTCACTTGTGAGGTGTTGGCGAATTCTGCACCAAAGTGGCCACAGCCTGTTGTGGTCATGCAGGGCAGTTGGTGTCCCGGAGAGCCTTCGTAGTGTGGTTGGACCTATTTAGTGCAGCCTCTCTGGTTGGTGTCCGGGGTGACGTTTCTCACCAGACCGGGTTACACTCTGGGGCTGTGATAGCGACCGCAGTTTCCTCCGGGGGTCTTATTCTGGAGCGCTGCTTGGTAGTTATTTAATTTCTCCCAGCGGTAGAGTGGCCACGGAGTAAATTAAACGCTCATTTGCCAAAATAAGAGCCTATGCGCAACCTTTCTCGAACGTCGCACCTAATTCAGGCTGTAAATTAGCGTCCCGAACGCGCAAAGTGTCACCTGAAAAGCCTGGTCTGAGGCGCTACTAGATTGTCGCACTTAATTGCAGCATTCAGTTAGCGGCGCAAAGGCTTACCTTACCATGTTCACTCGTTCAAGATGAAGATATGTCTACCGTTCCCCGCTTACCTGGGATTCGTAACTAGCGTCAGTGATGACACCAGCTCTTTCACTCTCCCTGGCGCCACCGGTGACGCAGATACGGAAGGGGTCTTATGCCATTTGCCAAGCAAAAATCCTATTCTGATACGTTGCTGGATTGTTGAACGTAATTGCAGGTGGTTAGCGTAGCGATAGCGCGAAATGCTGCCATAAAACGCCTATTTCTGATGCGTTACCGAATGGTCGCTCTTAATTTTAGTCTTGGATTCGCATCCCGAAAGTGCGTCTTGTTCAGCCACTCGTTCAGAGTGAAGGCATACGCCTACTTATCTGGAGTAAAACGTTGCAACCCTGTTTTGAGGTATGCGTAATTTCTCTTAAGCTATTTCGGGCATCTTTAGTTCCTGGCTGCCTTAGGAATGCTCGTACAGCTTGCTGTAGCGTCTCAACCAGTGACTTGGAGTCATTATTCACCGCCATCGCCCTTGTTCTAATTTATTTACTCCTCACCGGATTTGTAGGCACTGTATCCTTTTAGTTGTGGCGGATTCCCGGCCGTGTTAGTTGCAGACATAGCATGGGTGGCAGGAGTTTTTGTTGGCACTTCGCAGGCGCTGGCTATATTAGTGGACCGCATGTCATGGAAGGACGTATACAAAGTCGGCATGCTCTTAGGGGCCTGCAGTAAAAGACCAACAGTGGTGCTTCGTGAACGCGAACCAGCTTCTCCCTACCAACAGCGGTCCTCGCTCACTCCCTTTTCTGGCTTTCCGCTTTGCATATTTATCGTTCCTTGCACTTTCTCGTAAACTCGGCCGCCCTCGTCGGTGGGTGTATAAAAAACCCATCAGAGCCCGCTCTTATTTCCGCGTTGGCGCATCCTAACAAGCTCGCATGAGCCTTCGCCCAGTATCGTCGACACAGAAGGCAATGGAACTGCGTGTACTCGAAGCCATTCATCGGGGAGGCAGGGGCCCTGTTTTCGGTGGCCTGCCCTAATAGCCGTGTGTTTGTTGGATGCTGGCCGTTCCGTTGCCTCCGCAAGGGGCGAGGCCGCGGGAAGTGCTCGTTGTTGGCTCTCGGACGCCCGGCTGCTCGCTCATCCGCAAGTTTCCGCCGTCGTCTCGCCTATATTGCCCCCCGTCGGTGTTAGTGGTTGCGCCGGGGGCCACCATATCGCCGCCGCGGTGGGCAAAAGAATCGAACCGCAATGCAGCAGCTGCTCCTAATCAGGGTTTTGGTTGGGCCGAAACACCGCGCGGTCTCGTTTCCGATTTCGATGTGCCCGCCCTTCCTCCTTGTACCGTGTTCCTCCACTTCCTACTGTCTTCCTACTGCGCACTTTTGAGGTCTCCTCTTCCTCGTTTCGCCCGTCCCCCTTCTCCATGACGCCGTGCTGCCTCCCTTTGATTATTTCCCCGCGGTTTGTCTTGTGCAGCGCCAATCGTCCCGGTGTTTCGTTGCAGGCCGACGCTAACGCTTTTACTGGTCGCTGCTTCAATCAGCAGCCTCCCACGCGCCTCCGCGTCGGTGACGCAGGTGCGGAGTTCCTCTCTGGAGTCGGTTCTTCGTTAGCGGGCGCCGGCGCTGCGCGAGCGAGGCGGCTGCTACAACGCCCCGCTCGACTTATCCCTCGAGCGCCCTTGTATCGCTCTCGGTGCTACGGGCTAAACGCTCGGCATTGTCCTAGGGATCCCCGGGTTTTCGTGGCTCGGCTGAAGGCTCTGGGAGGGCTCGCTTACAGCCTGTCTGGCTCCCCCGGTGCGTCGGCCGTTAATTTGGAGCGGCGTGCCCCTTTGGGATGCGTTGGGTGTGCAGTGCAGGCTTTGCCGCGTGAACAAACAATTGGGGGGCTTACCGCACTCAGTACCGCTACAACGCTTCGCATCCATTCTGAGGGCGACGTGGGATTCCTGGAGCATTGGGGAACGGTAAGCGTGCAATGAAGCTCTCTAGCCAGCGAGTTAACAAGTAGAAGCTTGCGGAGTTTGAGATAACTGTGAGCGTTCTCAGTTGGAAGGAAGACTCTTTGGGAGATGAAATTACAGGCGCCCGCATGTACGGTTATGTATGCAGTGACGATCTTAGAATACAGCGTTTGCTTGTACACTGCTTTCTTTTTTAAGAAAAAATAAATAAAATTTCGTGCCGCGTGGTTTTGATTGCAGTTACATCTCTTATCCTTCAGTCATTAAATTGTGGTGGAAATTAAGACTAAAAAAATGCTGTCGTTGCGGCTACCCTGCACGAAAAGCATACACGATTTTAAAGAAAGGACGCGCCTAAGTCGCAGCCAATGCCAACTGAAAGGGAAAAAATCTCGAACTTCAGCATACCCTGAACACTCCGTGGATGTTGACTCGCCATGACGATGACGCACTCTTCCATTGGCAGGGAGAACATTTTCGGCTTTGACGGGGACATTGACCGTCGAATGTGATGGTAAAGGCTGCGGCCTGCGCAGGAAGGGACTGAAGGAATGCGACCGTATTTATTTAGTGAAAAGTGCGTAGAACTAATGCTGTAGAACGTTTTCCTGCCTATAAATGTGAGCCCACTGCAGACTTTTCGGAAAAACAGCTGAATTTGGCGGATTTGAGCACATGCCGTTATCGCCCCAACCGGAGACTGTACCTGCCCACAAGGGGGTAGACCAGCAAGTACAAAAGCACAAGCCCTAGCAAGGTCGACCACACGAAATCAGTGTGCGTACTCTGAATCCCGTGCCCAACGAGGCCTGTCGGAGTGCCTATCCGAAGCGTATCCGAAGCCTGCGGCACTTCAAAGCATGTGTTGTTGGACATACTCATAGGCGACATATGTAGAATATATTCCGCAGATATGGCTGTTCCTACACACGCGTTGACTATCAAACAGCCGGACAATTTGGGTAATCGCATGCGCGTTCCGACATTTTGTTTTAAACTTTGGTTGTGGCGTAAAACATTGACACATGAGCAGACTAGACAGACTAGGAGCGCTCGTCCTGTCTACACTGTTCGTCTGTCAATGCTTTGTCTCACAACCAAAGGTGAACATGAATTACCACCTGGCCCACCAGTAAGCGCTAGTAACCGAAAATTTATCTTTCATGATATGCCGCCTTTTTTAACAGCGGAGCTGTCGTTGCTCGCCGTAATGTGCGCGGCGTCATCAGAAAACCGCGGGTCTTAGTTACTCCCGCCGTTTACCGTGAACATGATAACGCGCCTCACGAGGAGCGGCCAGTGCCGCCAGACACCCAGTTCGCGAAGCCGGTTGTCGCGGATTCTAGCGCGGGCTGACGCCTTCCACTTTGGGAGAAATGTGAAAGCCTGCGGACAAAACGTTCCGGGCCTGCCAGTCATGCATGAAGAAGACGACGATTATGATGGATATGACGATGACTACTACAACCACAGTGAAAAGTGACGACGGACCCGCCGCGGTGGCTCAGTGGCTAAGGCGTTGTGCTACTGAGCACGAGGTCGCGGGTTGGAGTCCCGGCCGCGGCGGCCGCTTTTCTGGTGGAGGCGAAAAGCAAAAACGCCCGTGTGTACGAGATTTCAGCGCACGTTAAAGATCCGCAGGGGGTCAAAATTGATCCGGAGCCCTCCACTACGGCGCGCCTCATCGCCTGCGTTGCGTCGGTGCGTTAAACTCTACAATCAATCGAAAAGCAACGACGGAACATGTAAATAAACAATTTCAAAGCTAGTGCAATGCGTGGCGGTGTGTCCTTCAGTGCTCACATAGAAGGAAATCCTCCAGCTTCGCTATGGTTGAAGCCTTGCGCGACTGGGTGCAAGCTTCGGCATTTTTTTTTCTTTTTCATTTATACATAAGTGCAAAGCGGCCGCATTTGGCCAGTGCATAATCGGAGCTTCAAAAATTCGCACCGCCAAAAAAATGTCGTATGGAAAGCGTTGTGATGTCTTATCGCACTGGAGATTGCATTAGGGGCGCATAATCGTGTGGCATTTTTTCCCCGTCTTTTGGCTTAAAACGTTCGCCGCTACGGTGGTAGGCTGGCACAGCTTTCTTGGTGTTTTTTTTTTTTTTTTCGCTCGCTAGGATTGTTTCCGAATAAATGAAGCGCAGAACAATCATTGGCGAGGAGTTCATTATGAGACTGTTCATTTGCAATGGTCAGACGTTGGAACACAGATCCAAGAAAGACAGGAACGGAGCGCAGAACAAACCTTATCTAGCAATTCCTTAGGGAGCGGTACATTTGCAAAAGTCAGAAGCTGGATTATGGATCCATGCGAGGCAGGAACTTTTTTTTTTATAAGCGCAGAAACAAGTGCCTTGCAAGGCTGTTCCACTCTAATTACAGCTGTGTTATCATTCTCCTCTGCATCTCTGAGGCTATAAGAGTGTATTAAAAACAAATGCTAAATTTCGTTCGCATTGTTTGAGAGGCTCGATTGATTGGAAAGATAAGGTCTAATTAGTTATTCAAGGGAAATGAGAGCGTGCCTAAAAACTTTTTCCTCGTTTCACGCATCGTAATATCATTCGTGCAGCGTTATACGAGTCATATTTTATCCATTCAGAGAGAAAAAAGAAAGCTGGTCGATGGAGGGCGACAAAGGATGATAGTAGACAAAAACCGAATTTCACGACATTTTTTTTCTCTCTGTGTGTGACGTGAAGGATATACACGCACAAAAAGGAAATGGTTTTAATCTTGATTATGCAGCCTGTAGCCTCCGACCCGTTAATTGCTCCGGTTCCACCGCTATGGTTGCCCGGTCCGGCAGTGGTTGTTGGCGTGCCGGCGTTGTTCTTGTATATATTTTTCCCTATGGTCGCCTTGCGTAACGCGAGGCTGCCGCATGTCCGCAGGAACGTCAGTGACCTGGTTCAGTTTGTTCGCCCTTTTCGTTCTCCGGCGAAATTCAATCCAGAAATATCGAAATGCGCGCAATTTACCTTCCCCAGTGTGGCTGACCGCTGTATGTCGGCCATATCTCACCTGGAATTAAGCAAAGAATGAACCGCAGGTGAGAGGCAGAGGGCAAGCACAACAGGCAATTTCCTGTTTCGGTGCTTAAAGCTTCGCGTGTGCTCGCACACATCTCGGAGCTCCCGACAGTATGGTTGTGTGCGGAATAAGAAGCCTCTCATTCGCTATCTCGAACTGAATTCGGCTCCTTCCCCGACGCGCTTCCCACTCGCCTGCCTTGCTCAGTTTCTCATCTCTGCTCTTCCGGGCGCATTTTAACGCCTACGCATTGTGATGCCTTTTTCCTCATCATTTTTTTTTTTCGTCTAGGGGCACGTTGTTGGCCCGGGGCTTTGACTTTTTTGTGGACCTGTTTGATAACCCGTACGCATTCTCGCGTTCGATTTAACCGTTCTATTCTTCACCGTGCCATAACTGGTGGTAAAAAAAAAGGGGAAGAAAATGGCAGGGGAAACGGGTCGTGCGAAAGCGACAGAGCGGAGCAGTCGGGCAAGCGTGTTAGTTCTATCTGGAGACCGGAAAAAGGTGTTATCGCGTGGAAGCACGCGACCTCGTGACGCGCTGCTGAGTTCCTGCGTGCGTCATCGTTGCGCCATCGCCGCGAGCTAAGCGTATGGACCGATTCGGCGTCGTCCCTTGGGGGTCCCGCTGCTCTTCCACCCTCCCCTTCTTCCTTCCGCCCTTTTTCGCCACTGTACTTTTATGTTTCCTCCCCACCCGTTGATTGTCGTCGGGGCGTTTCGCCTAATGGTTGCAAAGCCGGCCGGCTTTTCGTGCCAAAGTCGAGAGCGCTGATACGCCGACTGAGATTAAGCCGCCTGGAATGCGCACTGAGAAAGTTTTGCTCTCTCGCGTGCATTGATTGTGTGCGTCGTGCACACATCAGTGTAGGGAGCCACCCACACAGTCAGGGACCCCTTTCGCGTGGCCTAGATTATGGCTTCCCGGGCCCTTTAGAAAAAAGAGAAAGCCTTTATCGCTGGCCTCCGCCGCGGCCAGGCCGCGTTGCGCGTCGTAATGAAAACCCCAGAGCCGACCCTTAAATGATTGGGGAATGTTTCGCCGTGGAGCCCGGTTGTGCCCGCTATTCTCCGTTTTAATCGCGGCGATAAATGGGAGAATTACGGCGTCGGCGTATTTCCCGAGCGCTCGAAACAATGCCATCAGGCGCGCTTTTGAGATTTTTTCTATTGTTTCTGGAAGGCTGCTTCACCGGTGGAGTAGTATTGTGCAGGCAGAGCACGCTTTACAGGCGACTTTTGCAACCTGCCGGGGCGCGCGGGGTGTCAAACGTAAGCTTGGCCGCAAGTTGGCGAAAACGAGTGTAGATTTCATAATGGCGCGCTAAAATACGCTTTCCCAATCACCGAGAATTCTGAACCCGCCGATACTAAAGATCTACAATTAAAATAAACAGCTACATAGGAGTGTGGCGAATTTTTGTCCTGCACGGTTGGTCGGTTTTGCAGAATTATCGCCGCGCGCACAGATTGTGTTTTACAGGGGGTTCCTTACAACGACAAGGGCGTGGCTTCGCGTTCCCCGCTACGCTATTTAGAATGCTTTGACGATACGTTTTATGCACATAAAAGGGCTAGATATATATATGAAGCTATATGTGTTTCACGAATTTTCTGTGGTCCGCCCTGTTGGTGCATTGCTCCCCTGATTGGGGTTCTTTTCTTTATGTAACCGTTTCATCGCATTATGATTTCTTTTCATGCATACGCGGAGCAGAGTGCAGAACGAGTTTTCTTGGTAGTAATAATCTGAGTCGTCCTAATGTCAGTACCACCTCATCGCCCGTAGTAGGGTAGTTTGACTGTAGTGGGATCTCGCTGGGTGGTTGAATATATTGGGATCTCCTCTTATACTATAGCCGTGCCACGTCACAGCACTGCCGCGGCGGCCGCTTTTCAGATGGAGGCGAAAAGCAAAAACGCCCGTGTGTACGAGATTTCGGCGCACGTTAAAGATCCCCAGGTGGTGAAAATTAATCCGGAGCCCTCCACTACGGCGCGCCTCATCGTCTGCGTTGCGTCGGCGCGTGAAACCCTAACTTCAATCAATCTCGTCACAGCACTGTATCATTCTATCGCTACGCGTTAGTCTCGTTGGTTTATTTTTGTTGTTCGAAAAGAATCTACTTTATCTGAACGACAAATACGGGAGGACGTATTAGACGTTGTGCGGCTTTGCAAACCGTACTACCGATTGCAGCTCGATAACGTCGTGGACGTGACGGAAAGGCGACAGTCGTTGAATAATCGGCTCGGCGATGTGAGGAGGACTATATATACGCTCGTTGGCCCGGTGTCCAGTCTGGCAGGCCCGTGTGACGCAGGTGTCGCTGATGGGCAGTACTCCACCTCGGCTTTCCACTTGTCACCGCTGGCCGTAAGTGCTCTTCGAAGAAGCTGTTCGGGCTGAGTGGAGTATACGTGCCAACGGTCGTCCGCACGGCCTGTCATCCGACGCAAATGGTCCTACGGGCTCCCCTAACGGCTGTCCATTGACACGCTGCTTTGCATTGACACGCACCCTGGCGCGAAGTTTTCTCGAGGGGGCACAGACCTGACGCGGCATGGAAGCGCGCCGCCGCAGTTCACTAGTTCAACGCCTGACCTCGTTGTTCGTTTTTGCAGAGCACGTTTGTGGAGCAGGTTGAGCTGAGCGAACATGGAGCAAAAATGATGCATCGCAAAGATTCGGGAGATTTAAATAACTACCGTAATCGGACCCACACACTTCGCAGCGCTAAGTTGACTGAGTGCGATGTTGGTGATCCGACCGGTTGGGCGCTGCGGACGACCGTTGCTACGGTGACTTTTTGGGCGTCTTTCTGTGCCAAAAAGTCGATTTCGGACGTTGGGAAGTGTTCGGTAGTTACTCGAAACGCAGTTAGCCTTCAGAAGTGCTTGCTGTATTGCGTGCTTAGCTTACGTTGTCTGCTCATGTCTAGGTTGTGAATGGGCTGAGTTGGGTTTTTTTCGCGTGTGTGCACATTAGTTGTGTGCAGTGGAGGTGTTCGAGTTAAGGTGAAGATGTGTCCCTACCAGTGTTGGTAACATGTTTTAGCATTCCTCTTGGCATAAAAAGCAAGCTTCTTCCACTAGCTTGACATTTAGCAGGTTTCTTAGGACGGTGGCTGCGTAAGTTCTGAATATCCCCGGATGAAAGACAGGGACAGGGAAGTGCTGATAGCTTTACTTCATGCTCCACGAAAATTGAGAGCAGTGCCAACAGACAGTTTCTAAAATGCAGCCGTAGTCCGCTACGTCTCGATACCACGTGGGATTCTCGGAGTTCCTGTGGTACGTGCCACTATTTTTTTTTTTTTCAACGTGGGCGACTATCTTGTTTATGTTGGTGTTCCATTTTCGTGGATATTCAGCGACATCATCGCCCGTGTGTCCGGCATGAATGACCATAAGGAAGCAGTACCATTGGTACAGATGAAAGCTTCGTATTCTTTCAGCTGTTCATTTGACGGACAGTTCTGATTACTCTGCGGTTCCTGCGTGCTACCGATTGCCGTCTCGTGTAGCCCCAGCTATGGGAAAGGATTCGTGAACCGCAAAACGTTCGCTGGCTCATTTTTTTAATGAAACCACCGGCGTGGACTCTTCTTCGGAGAAGAAAGAGGTGTAGCGGTAGTTCTCCGCACAATTCACGAACGCCTGCTCCGCGTACACAGCTACCACCCTGTCGTGACCTGACCCCGAGCGGTTAGCTGCAGCGGCGAAGGGTACTAACGCAACCGATCACCATATGCTACCAGCCCGCCGTGTTATAAACGAGCAGCCAGCACATGGGATCTCGGCTCCGAAACTCCCGAAGTGGCCCTCCAGCTGACGCCAGTCGCCTCGCGTCCGCCGAACCGAGCTCGCGCCGTGTTGCGTGCTCCTGTGACTGCGCGGGCGGCTTTTGCTGCCGCCTCGCCCTGCCGTTCTAACGGGGAAAGCTTCAGCTGGTGCCCGGCAGTGCTTATGGGGTCCACCTTCGTTCGCAGAGCGGCGCGCGAAGCGGCAAAAAGGAGGGGGCCGCCTCGAAATTCGTCGGGGCAACGTGGCTCACTCCCGCAAATGGGCCGTTTCATAAATTACTCGCAATTACCGAGCCTGCTTTTGGGCCGCCATTCGGGGCTGTCAAGGCAAGCTCGCGCGAGCTTCGCGCGCTCGCGTATTGCGCGTAAGCGCCGTGTCTGCCGGTCCCCGTGCGCGTGTTGTCTGTTGCGCGCGTGTTTGCGTGCCGTTCTGAGTGAGCTTCGAGGGCTGCCGAGCCTGACTCTTGGGCCTAATGACTTCGGAAACGGAGGCTGGCTGCGTTGCCATGTGTTTTAGCTGCTTTAGCTTCTCTCCCCCGCCCCCCCCCCCCCCCCCTCTCCTTTTCCCCCATTTGACGCGTGCTTCGCTTTCTATCGCAGCGTCCCGTGCACGCTGCGTATGGTAATCTTTTAACCCAGATTAGTCTGATTCATCGTGCTAAACACTGTAGTCGGGCAAATCGGGGTTGGATTGGATATATTGATGTAGATTAGAATTTGATTTTAAACTTTATTTCTCGTCTAAGCGAAAGGAGACTGGGACTACTGGCTCAGGCGGCCTGACAGAGGTCCTTAGCCCCCTACATAGTGTATTGGCAGCATTATAACGTTAGCGAGTACTTCACAGAGTGTATGTCACAGTCCGGTGTATGCAATCACACAGAGCAGTCGCTATTGGGCACAGCAGATCGAAAACCCGGTTCCGGGGCAGCGCCCTCCACATGTTGGGCCCACATAAGCACGCGCAGTGCGCATTTCGGCTCTTTTGGGCGTGCGCAGTCGCGCCGTTTGACTACCTCCTACTGGAACATTGTTTTTAGATCACCCGTGAGTGTCTATTAACATTTATCGCCGCTAATTATTTCATTTTTAAGCGTCATTCGTGTCGGAGTGGGTTCGAGCTGCGGCTGCTGCCTCTTGTTGCAACCTTGTTACAACAGCCTCACATATTTCAGCCGGTTTCTTTTTTCTATTTTTGCCCCAAAATTGGGTTATGTACCGTCCAGAAAAAAAAAAGAACATTTAAAGTCCCCGACAAACGAAATGAAAGCTACACGTTATGACGTTCCTTTGTCGTCAAGGCACAAGAGGACCCTACCTTCCCTCTCAACAAAACTTTTACTACGGCTGCTTCTATCTTTTGGGGCGTGTCGACGACTTTGGACATTCGGGTACGATAATCTCTCGCGCGAAGTCAGGCGCCAGGTGCTCGCGTCCTTTCGTTTCATTATAGGGGCAGTCCCCACTGCCAGAACGCGTCCAGGCGTCTTCGTGGGCTACGCGTTGGCGAGGTAGACCGGGCGAACGCGCATGGTGCGCGCGAAACTGCGCCGCATGGCTCGCGTCTTCGCGCCCCTAATTATGCCCGCACTCCCCCCGCGTTCCTCTAAATCCCGATCAGAAATTGGCCAGGAAGAAGTAAGGGGGAGCAAGGAGAGGGGGAGAGAGAGAAGTGAAGTCGGGGCATATTAACCCGTCTCGCTCCTTCGTCCTTCTTCTGGGCATTATTAGTTGCACTCTTTTTTCCCCTCTGTGCTTCCCTCTGTGTTTCCAAACAGAGGGATGAGGCCCAACGCATGTGTAAGTAGGCATTAGACGCGGCCGGTGCCCGCCGCGGTAGCGCGCTGTTATTGATGAAGCAGCAGCTCCATTTATAACAAGGGTGCGCCGGCGTCCGGCAGTGTGTCTGTCCTGTGGGAAGCCACGTTTGCCCGGTAACTGGCTGGCTGGCTGCATGCCTGCAGGGTGAGGTGTCTGGCGGTGCGCAGCGCTCGCCTCGAACTTCATTCCGGCGTAGCTCGGCTCGTCACCTTCCCTCCCTCCCTTCCCCAACTTTTTTTCCGGGAGGCAAAACAAATTGAAAGCGGTAGACAAAGCGGGTCAGCGCAGGGAACGCGAAGACCGCGTTCCTCTAATGAAGGCTCGCTTTCGCTTCGCTCGGCAGGAGCGCCAAGAAGTATACCAAGGCAAAAGTGACGTCACAAGAAAAAGGCGGGGCCTAATGACTTCCCGAAGCCCTTGCCGCTGCGTCCGCTGTCGTTTATGGGGAAGGGTGCAGTGCTGACAGTTATTGTCTTAGACTCTGCGTGCGCTCGCTTGCTCCCGAGTCCCCTCACCCCCTTCGAGGGCCGCGCTATTTTCCAGGCGCGCGGGACGTCGAGGTGCTGTTGGAAGACGGCCTTGCTTGCGTTGCTGAGTCGGGAAGGAACGTCAGGTCCGTCTCTCCCGTGTCCCTCCCTGTCTTTTGTTTGTTTCTGCGCTGTAGTTTGAAGAGACCGCAAAACAAAGGAGCCTAGCTGCGTTTTCTTTACCCTCTTTCCACTGTTCGTGGCGGGCGGCGTCCTTTTATTGACTGCGCTCCCCGTCTTTGTTCCGGTTCTCTCCTGTCTGCATTATGAACCCGTGCCTGATCTTGAGAAGAATTTAGGGATACTTTTTTTTACCCCTTCACTTTTTGGGTTTCCCTGACTTCTCTCAAAGCCGTGAAAGGCTTCAGCCGCGGCAGAGAAACCCCTTCCATTTCTTTCCCCCTGGATTTCTTTTCATTACTTTTTTCGTTCTTTAATTAGGTGTAGGGCATGTGTTGGCTCCCACTGCCAAACGCTGGCGTGATGTCGAAACGAAAAAAAAAAAAAAAAAAAACTGATACTGCAGACCATAGCCAACATCATGGTCAAAGCCTCCACGAAAACCTCCTCGCTCTATCACCTTCCCCCCAACCCACCCACCTCTCTTTTTGAAGGGGAGAGAGCATCCATGTTTTGGATAAAAAGTTATTTCTCTTTAATTGCCCAAAACATTAAAAATTAAGAAAATATGATGCATCTGCATAAAGGGGCATCTCAGTTATTACAAATAGTAAGTTCCTTTCAAGTCCCAGGCAGGAAATAAGTTGTAACAGTCCTGATAGGCCACTTGTGCGTTTCATGTCATCAGAAAACCTCCGCATTTCAAATGTCTACGTAAGTCCCCTCGTACCTTTACTTGACATACCGGTCCTGTTGTCCTAAACGTAGCACGTTTCCATGTATAGCTGCAGCGTCGTTCAATATTTTTCCTCCTGTAGGGATAGGTTTTTAAAGGCGATAGCCTTTCTTGGACTACTTAAACCCTATATTTTGGTCTGTCTTCTTGTCTTTAAAGGATAAATTTATTATCAAGAAATCCTGGTATCAATAATACAACGTAAAAACCAGAAACAATTAAACAAGTGCAGCGCCGGTTGCTACAAAACTAACACAGCCCGAAGGCTGCCAGTTACAGGCACTTACAGAAACACACAAACAGTGTCAATTTGACTGTCGACAAAAATTAACAGACAAACAATTCAGAGTTGCTTACAACCAAAAGAATAACATGCGAAAGAAAGAAGGATACAAAAACATTCGCTTCAAGAATGCAGCAATATACGGTGCAAGGGTGGTGTTAATGTCACAACGAGTACTATAGCGCACTAACACCCAATTCTAACACCAAAATCATTAGTTACAACGAAAATCCTTAAGGATACAGGTCTGGAAAGCTGGAACGAATAATAATCATTTTGTTCGAAACCTCAATAAACCGGGAAGTCCAATGTCGCAGAAACTCTTCCTCGCCCAACAGGGTCAACTATCCTTTGAGAAAGGTCACGAGGTGTTGTCTGAAAAAGGAAAGCAAGGGCCACTGCATACTTAGCCTGTCTGTCCCTCGATTCAGGCACCTTGTCAAAACCTAGAATTCTTGTACGAGAAGTTATATATGGCGGAGGATTTCTAAACTACTAAGTCGCGTGGAAATGTTTCTACTTGTCAACATTGTTCAGCAGAAAGAAAACATTAAGCGTATTTGAGGCAAGACATTAATGCATAGGAGGGACTTTCAATGTTCTTTTAATTAAACATACATGGCAGCTTGATTTCTGCGACAGCGAAGAAAATTACGCGTTGAAAACAATGTTTTGACCCAAAATTACAAAAAGCACTGGCGCCCGAGCCTAGACCTAGTGGCGGCATTCGTAGAAGTACAACAGTAATTAAAGGTTGCAATAGATGGCGCGAGAGTGGTGGAAGGCGGGAAAACTTTGGCTGGAGCAAACCTCCACCGTCTTTATTGCGGGGAAAGAAAGAGACGGGAAGGGAAGACCGTGGGCTGTGGGCTCGGGAAGAGAGAGATGTATACGTGACGGCGGGGTGGACTATATTCTTTCGACCACATTTGCAGCGAAGTCAGCAGATTCGCGGCCAATTTGTTGTTTATTGTTTGAATGGGAAAGCTTTGAGTAGCTGATTGGGCAAAACAGCCGCATTCGCAGAAACGGTGCTCCCGAATTTCTATTTCGTGCGATCCGCCATGTGGTTCCATAGCCTCATTATATACGAGCGAAAACCGTCGCCGTAACCGGAATGGAACCCAGACAGCCTGGGGGCAGACAAATAACCTAACCACGATTCTACGCCGATGCTGTAGGGAGCACGGTGTTTGAGGTACTTTTATATAAACAAAACGGTGCCAAGATGAACACTAATTGCTGCGAGTGAGGGTATGCGCCAACCTAACGTCTTTAATGGCTGTGGCACGTCATGTCATGTAGCAATGACATATTCGGTGATGAGAGGCTAGCCGAACCTCTGGCGGGGCAGCGAGTGGGGGAGGACGTGGATATGCGTTGGCCTCACCCAGGGCCGTAGCAGTCACCGGAAAACTACACTCTTAGGCAAAAAGGACTAAAATAGGGACTAAAATGCAGCCGTTAGTCCTCGCGGGCGACCGTTCATCTTCAAGGGGAGTATCTGCGGCACAGTACGTGCCGTGTGCATAAATTCGGACTAACTGTTCGTCCCCGCCGATCTATAAGGAGTAACGGGAAGACGAAACGCATGCAGTTAGTCTCTTTGCTGCGTCGTTAATCCCCTAATGGCGTCGTCGTTGCCCTTTCGCGCATATGTCTGCGAACAGTTTTATATTTCCAAAACACAAGGCATTGCAGTCACTGGGTGCTTTAGATGGTGCCACGGGAGAAAATATTGATGTTCGTTATAAGAAAATCGCCCAGGGTTAGTAGAGCGGCGGGTAATGGCAAGGAGCGGCGAAGCGCGATTGTCATACGCTTCTCGGCGAGGTTATATGTTGATACGCTGTGTTGCATACGATTCGTGCGAGATAATAACGACCAATGAAAGCTTTCAAGCGCCTTAACAGTAACTCAAAAATTAGTGACAATAGCAAAAGTGGATTCCTGAGTGTAATGTTTAACAGACTAGAAAAAACGCATGTTGCTGATGACAACTGCAAAACGAAAATGCTCGCTACAGGTAAGCGTCTCGAAGTTATCTTTTACCCTCGGTACATAATTGCCTTGTGCACCAAAGCTATGACAATGCTGCAACTGCTGTAAAACCCGCTTGCATTTCACAGTCGCAATCGTCTAGCGACGCGAATTAGAGGAATTCAGGCTAAGCAACACCGAATTCGCTTTCGCCGATGCAGGAAAATATGGCATGTTTCCTTATTCTGACACTCACACAGACGACACCTTTCACATACGTTACATAGAGCACTTAACATATGTATCGAACACTAAGAAAGCACTTAGCTTGCGCTAAGTTGTGCGGAAACAAATGAGTCGTCCGATCGCCCAGCTACCTATCTCAACTAGGCGACGACGAGTTGATTGTTATTTACGAAAAAACTATGGTTGTGAGGCTCTACTTCGAATCGAACTGAGCAATAGTCCCTAAACCTAGCGAAGCGCTAAGCGCAAGGCGCAAAACGCGGTCACGTTCGCTTGCACAGATACAAAATCCGGCACAAGTTGCAATGGATCTGTTGCGTTATACACAGAACTACACGCTGTACACTTGAATATTATCTGCCGCAGAAACCACCTGCCGGCGTGGTCTAGCGGATAGCGCGTCGGGTTCCTTGTGTATGATTCCGGGCGTCGGGGGTTCGATCCCTGCCGGTGCTGGAGTTTTTTTTCTTTTTTCTGCACTCTACGCAGTTCGTCCTTGGGGAGTATCGGAACGGACCATCCGGGTGGAGGACTAACCGTTCGTCCCCTCGCAGTTAGTCCCCAAAGGGACTAATGATTGTGGCAGAGGCCGTTAGTCCCCGAAAGGACGAACTTTTAGTCCTTTTTGCCTAAGAGTGTAGGGCGCGCTCTGCACGGAGCACCGCCGCACTCCCTTCTGGCGCTGTGGCCCCTTCTGCTGCTCTCAACGCCACGACATCCTCAGAGCGCTCGATTGGACATTACTCGTAGGAAGAGCTGTGCCCAATGTTTCTTTACTCTTTTTTGTGTGCGTGTGCGTGCAACTGTACGCACAGCCTTCTTTCTCTGTGAGCATAAAACCCACACGCCCGAAGGGTTCGTTCGTACCCGAGTCTCCTAGGAATTTTGAAACTATCTTAATAGAAACGAATGGGCTGATCATGCTGTATTTCGTATGAAAACGTCGCAACGACTGTATGCTAACGTTGAAAGGTGTTGTGCTGACATTTCATATCATCCGGATTATTTGTACCTAGTTTTCGCCGTCAGAACCTTTTCTCTTTGTGAATAAACATTCAATATGCCTTCCAGCTGTTGATCTCAATCGGTGTTTTTGGTTATCCTTGTTTAGCACACCGTGTTTTTCTTTCTGTCGTTTCCTTCTTTTCTTTTGGATGTCTAGAGCACCCCACTTTTTGCGCCATCGGAACTCGTGCACGTGGTCTGTGCAAATATGCGGCTTCAGTCGTATTTATTCGTGGGCTTGGGCCATTACGGGCGACAGATAGGAGTCCCGTTATCCCAGAGCGAATGGAACTGTACATCAGGGTTTATTCCTACCGTATGCGTCACGGGGATCCGCGTTCTGTTTTCATTTGGTGCACCCGGGCGCCAAAGCGAGCGCCCATCCCGGAGTTAGAACGCGTCTTCATGAAGTATGCCAGCGTGTGCCGAGTACTGGCAGATATTAATGGCTCCTAAAAGGGCTCCCGTGCATTATTTCGGTTCTATTTGTACCGTACCCGCAACACGAGAGCTTACAGCCAAATTTTGTTATACATATAGAATATCTGAGGGATAAGAATGGGGATTGTTGTGTTTCCTTTTCTTTTTCTTTTTTTCTTTTTTGCTTTGGAATGAATGAGTAAATGGGAAGGACGTTATCTTTCTTTCCACATGTTTATTTGTGCAAACCCAGTCGAAAATGACGAGAAACATTCCTGTAGTTCGTCGTATTTTTGTGTGCAGTGCTGTCGTCTTGTCGTATTTTTGTGTCGTGATCCCGGCAGCTCTCTATGTCACGAGAGCATGATGGCTGTCGTAGCGACAGACAGTTCTGCTGTCACTACAGGAACGTTTGTCGTTGACAAAATTGACTTTGTATTTACGACATAAATGTGTGTCGTAACAACAGATGGCTTTGTCGTAACAACAGGGCTTCTGTCGTCACAACAAAGCTTTTTGTCGTACGACGGGAATTTTTGTTAGGTTCCTGAGCTATTCCTGTTGTCATTTTAGACTGGGGACATCACAGTGGCTCACTATCTATGGTAGCCTATCATTTTATTGGGCGTTAACGTGAGGAGAACAAGTGTTAAGGGTCTTTTCCTCTGCCTCCATAACGATCCCTCGACCACGTGACGTCTTCTTCGCTACACCTGCATGCACGGCACCGTTGCCGTAAATTGTATCGCTGCTAAGAGGGCCGTAGTGCAGAAAGTGAGGCTGCAGCTTTCTGTTCTGTAGTGGTTGTCTCGGCAGTGAGAGTTGTCCTTTTTGCGATGCTTGCGCCGGGGCGCCTTCAACGCCCAGGTTTGGCGGCTTATGTCCGGAATAGGTGACAATGCTTGGTCAACTTTGGGCACCTTTCTTGCATACTTCATACACGAAGCGTGCCAAGTACCTTGGTGGGCCCTTGGCGGGTCCTTGGCGTCGCTTTTTTTTTTTTAAGTTACATTCTACTTGTGAATTGTCTCAGCGTTTGCAAAAATGTGGCCAGCATAGTTCCCGTTGTTTGAGTAATATTAGCCGGAGTTTAAATTACCTTGCACTTTGTCTTGAGGCAATACTACCCCCTGACAATACACGTTGCGATTCTTAGCACATAAAACTTAACGATCTCAGCTGAAGTAACCGTTTCAAAAATTCATATTTTCGAAGATTTACGCTTCGAAGCTACATATGGGCTGCGAGGCACGCCGTAATGGAGTGTTCCGGGTTAATTTTGTACACCTGGGGATCTTTAACGTGCGCCGAAATCTCGACATACGGGCGTTTTCGCTTTCGCCTCCATCAGAAAAACGGCCGCCGCGACCGGGAATTGGACCCGCGTCCTTGGACTTAGCAGCGCAACGCTATAGCAGAGTCCTTCAAGCATTGGAGGAACCTGGCCATAGCCACTGAGCCGCCGCGTTGACCCTAACTGTTTGTGGGCGAGAAATAATTTCAGAGCCCGAGTTGCCACCCTATGTTGAGTTGTCGGTGTATTTGCGGAGAGAGGCATAGGGATTCATACATTTGCCGGATGAAAGGAAAGAGGTGCGTGTGATTGAAAGAAACAGCAGGAAAATGAGTTCGGATTAACTCTGAAAACATGTTACGTCGCCCTTTGAAGCTCAACGTTGTCTCTCGGAATATGTAATTTATGAAGCTTACTACGTTGAAAATTCTGTGAGTCGCAGTTTTGCGAATGGGCCCCATTTCTCGTTGCGAAATAGCAATGGTGGTCAGTTTGGTGTTCACTGGGCACCTTCCCTAATACAGATCCGTTGTTGGATGGAGGCTTGCGGGGCTACTGGTGGTCACTCCATGCGGACTCGCTTTATTCGAAACGAAACAACATCTGTCCTGGCGATGGACGGAGGACGAAAATGTTTCGCTTGAGCAACCCTCGCAAAGTACCTCTCTTTATTTATATGTTAGCGTTCGAGACTCTCTCTTCACCAGATTTCTGTCTGCTATTTAGTTTGTGTGCTTCTTTATGTATGGGACTCGGTTTTACTCTGGTGGACTGGCTTAACATGCGCCTTACCGTTTCCTCGTTCGGCGTGTCTGGTAGTCTCGAGTTCCGCGCCACATCATTCCCAACGTTTTCCTGTCTTGCGCCGAGCGATGGGTGCGCGGAAATTTACCTGGAGAAACATGCAACCGTCTTTTTGCACGCTTTTTCATTTGATTGTCTGAAAATATTGTGGAACGAAAGCGGTGGAAATGGTTTGAAAGAAAAAGAAAGAAGGCGGTGGCAGTGCTGCAATTCGACACTATCAGAGATGATGTGGTTGTGGAAAAACGGTTCAACGCTGGTAGGGGAATCGTGCTACGCCGGTGTAAGCTGAGCAAGCCGTTTTTTCTTTGTTTGTTTTGCCCTTGGAGTCCGCCTTATCCTGCGGGAAAGCGTAGCAGCTTTGAAGCTTCTGAAATTTCTTTCACCTTCACTTTCAGTTAGCTCTCTTCTCTTTCCACCCGAGACGACCGGGGTGGAATACGTTTGCATTTGACTAGCCTCGTCAAGTGCGTCTGCAGCGTGCTCGCGCTGTTCGTTTGCTTCAGTTTCGCTTGGCCAGGAAATGCGTAAAGTGTGCAGTAGAAGGTAAAAAGGAGGATGAAGTAAAGACAAAGTACGGGAAGAAAACGTGGAATAGGTGGTGCGTAAGCACTGTTCGCAGTTACTTAGGGCGCTCATTTTAGAGCTGCTGACGCAAATTGAGTCGTTTGTCATAGGCTTAGGCCCTTGACAGGGCGCACAGGTGTCGTAACGTTTTGCCTATGCGTGGCTAGCGCCGCCCCGATTCTCTCCAACCCGCGTTTTGAAAAATAGGCACCGATGGTGTTCCTTTTCTATCTTAGAATGGCGGGCGTTTCCATATCGCCGTCTATCTTGTTTCACATTTTTAAACCTCGGTCGTGGTTGAAGCTAAGCCGTGTGGCAGAGTACTAATGGTGCACGCAGGGGAAGTTTTCTGTCGTGGCGGGTATCGAGGCGAACATTTTCTTCTGCTGTTTTTTTTTTTTTTTTTTTTCGCGTACTACTGCAGACGTTCCCACACAGTAATCGGCTCTTCTTTTTCACTATACTTCTTGCTTTGGTTCTTTTATTCTTGTGGCTGCTTTGCAATTTTTTTGTCGAACCTTGCAGGTTTGTCGAAACAGGGAAAATAAACTCTGCTGCTCGAAAGGCTGTACTGAGGTGAAGCATCTGTTCTGCACAGATTTTTTAATATAAGAAATGATGTCGATTTGAACTTAGAGGAACAGATGTACGGATGTTTTGAAAGTAGCTGTTCCTCTTTGAGAAAGATGCTGTGACATTGTTTTCACAGCACGATATTTTGGGTACAGAGCAAGCTTGGACCTCCATTCGTAACTGTGCGGAACGTTACCTTGAAGTGGATAAATGTCAGTAACATCTCCAGTTACGCTTGCGTAGACACTGGTTTAAAATGTTGAGTGTCGAGGTTAGCAACCGAAATTTGTCGAAGAAAGATCGAATGTTTTAAGAGAAAGGTGAAGCACATAGCCGGCTGTGTGGCATCCTTTATGCCCACAATAGGTGACGAAAACACGTTATTTAGCCAACGACTGCGGAAGCTACCAGGTTAAGGTCCTTGAAAAGTTTAGACGCACAAGGCGTTGGTGTTTAGCACTCTTGTTTTGGTTACCCCGCAGTACTGGCTTAAAACTGTGCATCCCGGCATTACTGAACCGAATGCCACAATGCCTTATTTCGGGCTTCAGTATAAGCACAACTTTCTAGCCTTTGTGACGCTTTTCGAGTGCATGTTCGGAGTATTTCTTCAAATACGAAATGTCCTCTTCCTCATGAATAAAAAAATACGGCGTTGGAAGCTGCGGACAGCTCTAAATTTTCACGTTTCTTGAAGTAAGGAAAATGCTTTCCAGGAACAGGCCCAGGCACGCGCGGCAACACGCAAGTGGGTTTAAAAAAGCCCTATTTTACCTTTATTTCGCACGGAGCACAGCTTTCGGGGTACGCCTAAGTGTGCGTTGAATGCGACAACACAATGGCTTCCCCTAGCGGCAGTTTACCGCTGCATCGCGTGTACGGGTGTTATGCTAGTTCCATGAGGTTACCATAATACAGGTCCGTGGCTTCTCAGTACGGAGCTCCAAATTGTCTTCGGACTGGCCACACACCTACTGGCAGGGATTGGGCAATGATGATGGCAGCTGCCGTCAGAAGATCGCGGCGGATACACCGATTCCCATTTGTCTTCGATGATAGTTACCGATCCGCAATCCCCATATAACCCTTTCGGTGGGTTTGGCCAGTGATAGGAACAGCTGCTACAGAGGTTCACTGCTGACTCACCAATTCCCATTGCGTTAATGCTTTCGCATTAAAATCACACAAGCAGACGGAGGTGGCCTCAGTAATTTTTTACTTAGCTTTCATGTGGGGGCAAAAGTGGTGTTTCGTATCTCATCCCCCCCCCCTTTTTTTTTTTTTTTTTTTTGCTCGCTCGCCGTGAGTTCAGATACGTGCCCGGCGCTCCTTGTGTCGCATGCTGTGTCCGCAGAAATGCGCCTGCCCTTTTCGCGTTATGGCTGGACAAAGACGTGATGCGCCTTTTCCGGCAAACCCAGGCGTTCCGTGGCCTCCGGGCGTGCTCTGGGCACAGGGCTATGCGCGTAGCCAACTTTTTCAATCATGCTTTTGGCTCACGTTGTTTCAAAAAGATGCTTGCTTCTCGTTGTCTTTGACCGTGGCGGTGAGCGTTGGCAGTACGCGCTTTGCTTTGTTCGTTGTTGTTTTTGCGCCGTTTTGCTCAGGGCCGCGTAATCGTTCTGTATTCGAGTGGCGAAACCGATACGTGCTCGAGGGATGATTCCGGTGCACAGAAAACGACAACAAGAAAGTTTGCGTCGTATTTCAGTATCCGCGAGGTATTTCCGCGTGGCTGCTGTGGCATACCAAGGAGAAAAGTGTGGGTGATAGAACACCGCCTTTGAGGACGCCCTCTTCCAGTTTTGTTTTTCAACGAAATAGGAGGCGAGGGCAGGTGGTCTTTGGAATCGCTATTGTAAAGTGCTGCGAAGCGCGGGGCGGGCGTTGTGACCCCGCCAGAGGGCACAGCGATGTGGACAGGGAGATGTGCTTTCCCCATTCGCTCGCATCGTGTGCCCAGCATGCAGGCTCTTCGCGTACGAAGGTGCTTTCCGCTTTGTGTGCGTAGGTAGGCGCTTGTTACCCGTTTCGAGCGCTTCTACGCTCTGTGGAGCAGCGAGCCCGTTTGTCTCGCGGGTCTGTTTTATTCCCTCTTCCGCGTTGTTTGTCGGACGCTGTTTATCCAAACACTATCCGGAAGGAATCCGTGCGCAGAATGTCGACGGGCAAGCACGAGCGGAGGACGGACGAGTGTTCACCGGGTATCCTCCTGCGCGGCGCGAAAACGTCCGCTGAATGGCGAGGGACTTCAACGTCGGTGCGTTCATATATCCGCGCGCAATCTCCCGGATCCCAATCGCATCGAAGTGCCAACTAGGCCTCCTTTGAGCCTTTTACTATAGTCATGGTAATTTTAATTGTTGGTATGTTTGTTATTGCAATGATACTTCAGTGTCTTTCTTGAGCTGACTACACTACAGCCGAGGACGGAATTGTGCTCGTGCAGGTACCGCTTTTGCAGGCAAATGCGACTGGTCTGTATGCGACTTGGCATGGCCAGAGGATTCGCAATGCCGTTAGCGTGTGCTTAATAAACTGGTGCCGATTTCCGTTTGGAACGAAAATGCGGCAAGTACAGCTTGAAACAGTCCGAAATTCGACGTTTTTTTTTATTAAGTGCGAATGCACTTCTTAAGCGAGCCTGAATCGTCCGCCGCCGTCGTCCGCATAGCAACAGCTGCGGGTGCGCGCGCTCCTCGTCTTCCTCCTCGTCTTCCCTAGCAAGGGGGGGGGGGGGAGATGGGCGCGCGCTACTCTCCTCCTCCTCTCTCCGCTCAGTGACTGCGGGTGTTGGGCGCCTCCTCTCCACTTCGGGCGGGAGAGCTCTCGCTCGCGTAGCGGGCGCTCCGCATTCCGACGCGTGAGGGCGCTCGTGTAGCCCTCGCCGTAACGGCGGGCGCTACTCTCCTCCTCCTCTCTCCGCTCAGTGACTGCGGGTGTTGGGCGCCTCCTCTCCACTCCAAGATCACGATATCCACCGTAATCGCGCAATCAACAACCGTGCATTCGCACTTACACACTCTCCCCCTCGGGGAAGTGCGAGGGAATTTTTATTATTAGAAGTAACTACCGGAATGAGAAGGTGAGAATGTGTTTTAAAATTTTCATTGCTAATTTCCCCACTTTTATTTCATGGCCTTTAACGGGAGAAAAAAAAATGCGCCAGCTTCGTACTAGTGCGCGAATACTTGGCGAACAGCAAAGCTGGCGGCCCCTTTTAGCTTATTTTTTGGTTCGGCTAAGTTTATGCGAGGTTATTCTTGGAGAATCAGTCAAGTTTTCTGCGTAGTTATGCTTCAAGACTGGGTCAGGTTTTCTGCGTGGTGTCGTCGTTAGCACCCCAGAGAGCAACGAACACTCGGTCAAGAGAGAGAGAGAGAAACATCTTTAATGGGCAAGTGAGGTGAGCCAGGCTGGGCCCCCGACTTGCTACACCAAATGGGGGTGAAGGTGTGATGAAAATATATGAAAACTCTCATTTACACATGAATACTCAAACACACAGACGCACACAAAAATCACACCCACAACCAGGCGATATAGTCATTTGTCTGAGAGTTCATAGCAGCCTCACCCACAAGTCCAGGGCTCCGAAGGAACGTTAAGAGCACTTTTGTTGCGCGACTTGCCATGCCGGTTGTAAGCCAGGGCCCAAGGAGGCGACTCGAAGAGATCTGGGCAGACGCGGGCAGGCCCAGAGAAAGATTTGCCGTGGTACGCTCAAGTGCGTAGCGAGGACATGCGCAGAGAACGTGTTTCAGGTGCTCGCGAACTGTACAGGTAGGGCACAGAGGTGAGGAAACTCGTCGTAGCTTAAAAAGGAAATTCTTAGTGTAGGCCACATTCAGTCGTATTCGATGCAGGACAGCTTCATCTCGCTTGCACAGACCGCTTGGCATCCGAAATCGACACTCTGGGTCTATTGTGTGCAACGGATCGTAGGTATTATTTGGGTAGGTCCACAGCAATCGCTGAGAACTCTTGTCAAGCGATGACGCCAGAATCGCTCCGTCTCGCCTTGTGAAAGGCACTGGAGTAATAATTGGGCTGAAATGCGCTGATGCAGCAGCTCTGTCGGCTTCGTCGTTGCCAGCCACACCGCAGTGAGATGGGAGCCTCTGCAGAACAACGACGTGGTGGTTGTTTATTGCCTGCGTGTGCAGGCCATTAAATTCTTGAGCAAGCTGCTCTTGTGGCAGACTCGGTCAATAAAGTATGAACAATGTACGCGTGTCCACCGGCTTTGCGGTGTAGCTACATGCACGTGTAGCGGAGGGCAGAGCGACACGAGTGTTTGCTCAAAATTTTTGAACTCGTTCGGTGGCCACCGTTTGGCTTGTGTGGTCGGGCGTGTGGGACGGTAATAAAGAAGTTGTATAACGTTCTCTTTGCACTGTCAGAACTGCACCACTCGTCGCTACAAGCGACAGGGCGAGCCACACCGCGACGCGTTTCAGAAGCCGTGCTTGTACCAGACACGAGTCCCGCCCTAGCGCGGCGAGGCAAAGCTGCGGTAAAGCTGCGGTGCCGGCGCGTGTGATGATGTCATCGCTCGACGAGGTTTTTCTGCGCGCGTTTGCCGGCCCAACCACCAGCTTAAACAGCATCGCTGTTAATATGGTCTCGAAAACCGTGTGATACCCTTTTTCTGACGAACTGACCCGTGTTTTGACTTGACACTTATCACAGCAGTTCTTTTTCCTTTCTTTCTTTTTTTTTTTCTTTTTCTTTTTTTTTTTTTTTTTTTTTTTTTTTGCGGGAACGACTCCGTGAGTGGGTTGTTTAATTTCATTCGTTGCCACTGAAAAATACTAATCGCACTTTTGAAGTAATCGACATGAATTCGCTACTTCCACAGCCATTCTGCTGTAAAACGAGCTGATTTTGGTTGCTAGTGTGAATTATATTACGTTTTTGGCGCAATACAAATATAACTGCACCGCGTTTTTTTGCGCTAATAATTTCAGAAGTTTGCTAAATCTCAAGTGGAAAGCGAAAGTGATTTTTGTATCCCGCAACCGTTTGGCCACGATAGTGACCATGGCGGCGCTACGCTCATCTCGCCATCTGTCTCACGTGGTTGTCTCCTGGCCAACGCAGTTTCCATACTTACAAAAAATCACCGTTGTATCCTGCTACAATAGGGCACACTCATCGGTCATTTCGGGATCTTCAAAACAAGAACGAGTTTAATGAGATCGACCACGACTTTCACGGAGAAAGCTCAGCCGGCGATTCTTTTTTGTTCCTACGCCCTTCGCTTTCCATCATTCGTATTTATTTTTACTTCGCACTGCTTTTTGCGCTGTTTATGTTGTCCGTCCTGCGATGACGTCGCGGCAACCGTTCGGGGAACCGGGGGCGTCCTCTGGTTTCTGATCACGTTCGTCCGCTGGCGGCCACTCCGCCGACCGCCAGCTGCCTCGCGTACACGCTAGACTGACAAGCGTCGCGTACAAGTTTTCTAGTGTACATTTTTTTCCCCGGACGCGATACTCGGCACTTTTTTACTTGGCATTTGTTTTTTTCCTTTTCCGTTTGTGCTTTCTTGAAATTGCAGCCTGTCTCCTGCGTAGTGTCCCGTCAGCGTGTTTGCGGCGTTTAATTCCTTTAATCAGGGTCCACGAACTCAGGAACGGTGAAGTGCAAACCGAGGGTAAGGGAGGGAGAGGAGTGCTGTTTTTTTTGGAGAGGTCAGCTCCAACCGAAAGATCAGTTGTCTACTCACGGGAAACTTTCGAGTAGTGAAACGGTATAGTGGTTTTCTTTAAAAAAAAAACAGTTACAAACAATTTGTAAGAAAGAAAAGTGCTGGCAGCGCCTCAAGAAATCGTGGAGTTATCAGGGATATTCTTGAAAAAGTTGAACGAAAATTTGCAGTGCTTTGCGAACATGCCTTTCTTCGGAGAGTTCCGGGAGAGTTTTTGTTCTCCAACTCCATTCGCAGCAGACTTTTAACATTCGAAGAACGCGATTTTTCTGAATATCTGAAAATTGATTGATTGATTGATTGATTGTGGGGTTTAACGCGCCGACGCAACGCAGGCGATGAGGCGCGCCGTAGTGGAGGGCTCCGGATTAATTTTGACCACCTGGGGATCTTTAACGTGCGCCGAAATAATATCTGAAAATTAAGGAGTGAAAAGGAGAATAACAGTTGACTTTGCTGCTTGACAAGTGTGTTCTTGTGGATTTGCCGCATAGCATGTGCTTTACTGTTCGCTTTTCTGATTGACGCCGATGTTGTGCGAAAGGAAAAGAAAAAAAAGGGAGGAAGGGGGGGGGGGGGGGGGGGCACTCGGGTGCATGAGAAAATTCAGAACACTTTTTTGATACGTAAGCATTCTTCATCAACTCTCCCCATAAATCCGTATTCGGCAAAAGACCCAGGGCCTTGTCCCCCAAAAGCAAACTTACGTGGAGGTGTGCGTGGGTGCGTGCGTGCCGAGGTGAGCCCGTGGAATGAACTCCTACGCGCTGTCCGATGGTTCCCACTCGGAAATTTCGACATTCCCCCCCTCCCCCTTCCCCCCCAAAGATTCCGGTATAAGAAGTGCCGCCGCACGAAGTTTGGATTTTTTTTTTCTTTGCACAGATTTTCGCCTGACATTTCCAGCTCGGAAGTTTCTACAGTTTCTTTTGCACAGAATTCTCTCTGGCATTTCCGGCTCGGGAGCTTCTGGAATTCTTTTTTTTTTTTTTTTTTTGCGCAGATTGTTGTCTGGCGATTCTCGCTAGGGGGTTTTCCTACAGTCTTTGCACTTATTCTAATGGCGTTGGAATTATAATGCTTGTAAGTTCAGCTGGGGTGAAAGCAATTCGCTTAAAATATGACTTTCTTTCCACCCCTCCCCCTCCCTCACGCCCCCAACTTCAGTAAAAGGAGCGCGAGAAAAGTGAGACCCACAGCAAGGCAGTATCTTCTTCAGTTTTTACATTACGGTCTCTTACTTTTTCAGCTTTGTTGAAAATTTGGATATCTAGAGTTTTTCTACTTAGCGCTTATGCTAAACGAAGAAAAAGTATTGGGAGGGGAAAAAAGCTGACATATGTAGGAACCGGGTGGACTAGTTAAAGGTACAGGTACCAGCTTTATTAATAGCGTAATATTCGCTGATAATTATCCGACGATGTAAAGCTCTTTTAAGGCGGTGCACACTAATGTAAGTAACTTAACATAAATCGCCGTTAAAATAACTGAGCGCCTGTTAATTTATTTTTGTGACGATTTCTTATACGTACAAATGGTTTTCATGGTCCTTGTGGCTTCATTACTGCTTGTTTTTTTTTTTTTTTTTCAGGAAGAAAAGTCGAAACCAACGTGATACGTTTTCAGTGGCGACAAAAAACATACCTAAGGAAAACGCCTTGGCGTCTTTTGTCGCGTTTTGCATTGAGTCTTGCAAACAGGCGTCACCATGGCTCATCCGTCGATACGATTACTGACAGCGATGAAGGTTATTCTGAAACCTTGTAAATGATGTCGTCACGGGGCACGCTCAGCCGAAAATCGTGTTTTCTCGCCGGCAAGTGGGACACTCTTCACGCGCAAGAGCCCCGTGCCGACTCCTTGCCTAGCTAGCGTACCACTACAGGCCCAGTGAAAGCAAGCCAACTCTCGCGTTCCTAATCGTCTTCAGATGTACGCCATACATTATGTCAGCGCCCCCCTCGTGACTATGGAGAGCCAGCGATAGCCAGCGACGCTGCGCACCCCGCGAGCCGGTGGACTGCGCGTTCGAGCCATTGGCTCGATTCGGCGCGCCCGCGGCCCCAGTGTTTTTGTTTTGTATTCGCGAGCAGCGGGCTCGTTTGCCCGGCGCTCCTCTAGATGGCGGCATTGCCCCAGAAGTGCCTGCCGCGGCAGGCGCGGCTTCTGCTGCTTTTATACACACTGCTTCCCGGCGGGGATCGGGCTCGGACCCGTACGTACAAATGGGCACCGCCGGCGGCTTTGATGATCCGGAGCCGCGCCAGCGCAGCGCTGCCACTGGAAGCACAGTTTCCTCTTTGTTGGCGAGATCAGAAGCGGCCCGGTGCTTTGATCCCGACTCCACCGCAGCCCGGGAGTGGCCCCCCTCAGCGCTAAAAGCACTCCCTCGCAGTATATTCCTCTCAATGCCGGGCAGGGTCGACAGCGGCCGTTCACCAGATTAGAGACCGGGCGCGATATCTGAAGCGGCCCTCCACTTCTGCTGCGGTGCACCGTGCCCGTTCTCGGATCCCGTGCTCCGCTGGCCGCACTGGTGCGGATAGCTGCAGTTACGGGCGTCCACTTACACAAGTCCGGCGTGGCCGCGCTGACAATGCGCAGACCTGCCCGGCAGCAGCGCCTGTTTGGCCGGCCTGCTTGCCTCCACAGCGCGAGGTCCTGCATTAGCCGCGTCATCCTGCACTGCCCGTTTCCCTTTACGTCGCTGGCTCTCTTACCTCCTTGCTGATGTGTGTGGTGCGCTCGCGAACGTTTTGTTGTGTTCTCTCCGGCTGAGCCTTATTGAAGAGGGTATATATACACACACGCTGACCGGGTCGTACTTCGAGATCTCCTCGATTGCGCCTTTCGCCGACGTCGGCTTGACGCTGGCCAGTTGAGTGTGGGCTCCGCGGCGACTGATGGCCTCCGGCCGTGTAGGGCGCAGTCGAGCGGGAACCTCGGACGACGTGGGCGGCAGCGGAGGCGTCGTTCACCGCCTGCAGCGAACGCACGTTGCGTGCACTCCCGACTTCCTTCTCCCACTTCCCATCACAACCTCTAGCACATTCCTAATACCGCATCCGCATTGGCCGAACCCTCTGGTTCCGGGCTAACGTGAAACAGCGCGCCCGTGGAGCACATTCATCCATCCGTACTCCGTGGACTTCCAGCTCCGGAATCCCTCGTGCGTCTTTCGGCCAGCTGGCGCCGGTGTCTCGCGAATTTCTGCTAGCCACCGGATTAGTCCCCTTCTTGGCCTGTGTGGCCAGAGCGCCAGTAACATTTTTGGTTCCCTGCCGTTTACACAAAATTGATGCGTTCTTTTGATGAAACAGGTGTCGTAATTTCCCCCTTTTTTTTGCGTCTCACGGTGAGTAGAAATAACATGGTGATAATTTTAATTGCTGGGAACCGTTGGCACGGCATGGTACATAGTAATTTGTTTAGCTGAGTTCGACGGCTTGCCGCATTCAAAAGGAATTACGCGGTTTCCACGGCGTAAGGTGTTAGTTACGGCACATACGTGCACGGAGGATTGGATCTTTATGTATAAGCTGCGGGTCAAGTGCAGCAGAAAAAATTCCGGGCCATCTCTACTAATGTGAAACCTGGGAAGGAGCGAAGCATGCAGTGCATGTGTATTCAAAGATTGTGAGTGTCTCTCTTGACACATGGCGCGCGCTGATTGGGCACCGGGAAAGCGGCAGTGGCAGGAGCAATCGCGCGCTTGCTGAGGCGGTGGCGCCCTCTCTTGCGTTGAACCGGATTTAAGCACTTAAATAAGGGACAGACTGGCCGTAAGTTGTGTTCGTGTCACACGCCGCAGCATGCTAAGAAGCATGCTTTACAGGAGAAAACCTGGTGTTTGAAACCAATTTTGAAACGAAATTTAACAAATTTTTGTTATTCATACAATTAAATCCGGAATATTCCTGTATTTTAAATTAGTTTAAATCCTGTTAGTTTATTTTGAACTGTTTTTTTATCATGCACTTGATTTTGACCATCGTTTGACAACATCAGACGACAACCACAGGAGAGGCCGACAGCCCGAGCCTCTACGTGCTTCGCCCCTAATAATGAACTAATGACAAACAAAAATGCTACTAATCAATGACGCGGAAATTCGCAACACCCCTGCGTGGTTGTCTATTTTTCTTTTGTCCTTGGCGCGCACGCAAATGCTTTTTTTTTTTTAAATGCCGACCGTAACGGGGCATTTCTTATTCCTCATTCGTTATGGCACGCTTTCTATGTTGTGTGGAGACGTGAAGTTAACTTTAAAAAAGGTTAGTTTTGCAACAGCTCCTCGCTGTACCGAAAGAAAGGGGGGGAAACTTACGCAAGGGCGAAACTGGCAGTTTAAGGAGCGACAATGCTGTTCCCTCTTCTGAGCAGCCTACTCCCGCTGCTGGTTGCCAAAGTGCGAACGGAACTTGGTCTAGCGGGGCCGAAAAACGAACAGGAGGTAAAGCGAAGGGGGGCCACTTCTGCTGCTGGAATTTCGCCCTGCCGGTCTCACTCCAACTTTCGCCACTCTAATTGAGCGAGTCCGGAGACAGTGTTAGCTCTGCTTCGTTACCTGGCACGTTTCTTCATTTGCCGTCGCCTTCCCACTGTGCCTTTTCCTTTCCGTCCTCTCCCACTGCGATTGTAGTCTTTTTTTTTTTTTTCTCACTTGTGTCAGCTCGTCGATTTTTTTTCCCGGGTCGTGTCCGTACATTCAAGACGTTTTACAAGAGCAAGAAGAAGGGTCTGTGTGAGCGATGCTGTTTACTTTTTTTGTGCGTGCAACTTATCCTTGCTTTTTCCTTTACAATTTTCTTTATCGCGTTTCGGTTTCCCCGTGGTCCCCAGTCCCTACAGCAACCGGCGCTTCTCGCGGAAAGGGCGCAGCTCCTTTCTCCTTCTCTGGCGCTCTCTCCATCTTCTTTGAGCGGCCGGATCCAACCCGGTCAACGGACAGAGTTGGGCATAGTTGCCGGGGCCGCTCAGGCTTGATGGTGATTGTGATTCCCAAGGCGGCTAATTAGCGACGATGCGAGACACGGGATGGACGGAATCCGACGGGGTGTCGCTCTCGCCTCCCTTCCTCTTCCTAGCACACATCCGCTCTCACTTCTCCCTCTCCCTACATCTCTTCTTTCCGCATCTTCCCTTCACATTCCCCTCTGAGGCTGCTGCGCTAACCTATATTATCACCCCCGCCTTCTTCCTCCGTTAGCAATAAATATATTTTGGTTACTGCGAGAGATGAAAGATGAGGTCTCAGAGGAGCGCCTGTGAAATGGTCCTCCTACCCGAGAAGCTCTTTATGCGAAATGTATATACTTTTTCCCGCGTAGCAGTGTTGACGTATGATTGCTTCCGACTTTTTGTGCCCCCGTATTTCTGGGCTTCTGTTCTTCCTTTTAACGCCGCCGTTCGATGTGCTCGTTAATTCCCTTCATTGTGGTCCCGGCTGCCCGGGGGCAGAAAAACCGGCTGTCCGGGAAAGATAAAAGACTGTTTGAACGCATGTCTGCTCCGCTGCGTACGCTAGTGAGCAAATGAACGCGAACCCCACCCCGCCTCCACCCTCTCCTCTCCTCCTTAGCAGCGCCTTGCGGGTGTCGTACCCTCTCCATTCTTTTTAAGTCTCCTTAGCGCTCACAAATAAGAACAAAGGGTAAAAGCAAGTTTTGCGCCCGGCGCATGCTCCAAGATGAGTAGTGTTCATTCTCGGCTATCTTCAGCGTCATCCATTACACCGTATCGTGAATTCCCTTCCCCTCTTTATTTTTGCGAGCCTTTTTTTTTTCTCAGAGATGAAAATAAAGCGGAAAAATAGAAGTTACTCACATGAGATAACACTTATTCTTTTCCTTGTCAGCGTAGGGAATAAATCCCAGCTCCTGTTCCCACCACGTAAGAAAGCACTGTATGAAAATTGTATATGCCCAGCGCGGTGTCACCGAACGAGCTTTTTTTTTTCGTAGTTTGCTTTGTCTTGTCTCGCTGCCTCGCGCCACTCTACTATCTCCCAATAGAAACACTCACACGGGAATGGGAAGTGGGTAAGTAGGATTACTCGGTGGTCAGTAGTAAGGAATAGAGCTGTGGATATGTCGCAGAATTCTGCTCTTCTATGCCGGTGACACATTGTTCTTAAGAATCGCAATCTGTGTCCCAACAGTGTGGTAATAAGTCGTTGGTTTGGGGTACCCTCGGGATGGAACTGAAAGCTCATGTGCTAACAAGTTACATTTGCGGGATTTCAATTCATTTTCTGTGGCCTGTTTTAGAGAAGCGTGAAGAAATTATTGTGGTAGGTCTATTTCGGCGCAATTGAAATTATGAACACCAGATAAAAGTGTCGTTTTCTGTGCAAGGCTCGTGATTCACACACGTGACACATCTTTCTTCCGGGGGATGACATGGCAGCCTCAATACCTCACTTTCATATCCACGCGCTGACCTGCATCGGTAGAGTAGCCACGCAAGGACGCGGGGCCTATTCTCTCTCTCTCTATCGTTCTGCATTTTACAACGAAGCGGTTCGCCTCTCGTTGGTCTGGAGTTTTTGTTTCGCCAGTGCGCAGAAGGGAAGTGCGCCAAAACTCCGAGGACAAGAAAAGAAGACCACATCAAGACAACGAACTCGACGCAGCCGCTCACGTATCGCTCAGCGCCTCTTGATGCGAACCGGTTCGCACCTGACCCGAAAGTGCTCCCATCCCCTATTTTTCACTTGATATCTCTGTAATTTGTGTGGGAGTTTTTTCGTAACTTTACGATAATGTCGTGGGCTAGATTCCTTGCTACGGAAGCAGCGACTGAGGCGAAATGGTGTGAGAATAGAGAGTTTTAGCATAGCGGAGGCTCACGCTACGGCGGCGGGTTAGCGGGACCCTACTGCGCAGGAGTGCGCGAGGAGGGTGAGGAGCTAAGCGCGGGCATGGCGAAGGCCGGCCCGCGGAACTAATCCCCCAACAGGAACGAATTTTCGCCTGCCCAGTCGGGCCCCGCTACCCGCTGCCGTAGCGTTAGCGGACGGTGCCCGCTATACGGTGCCCGCTCCGTCCGCTAACGCTACGGCGGCGGGTAGCGGGGCGCGACTGGGGAGAGCAAATTCGTCACGGTGGGGTGGATTAGTTCCGCGCGGCCTGCCTTCGCCATGCCCGCTCTTTCCCTCCGCTGAGGGGCAACCTCCTCGCACTCACCGCGCGCGCATGCGCAGTCCGCTCCCGCTACCCGCTAACCTTTGCGTAGCGTACGGGAGCCGCTATGCTAAAACTCTCTAGTTTTTAGCCGCAGCTTGGATTGGATTTGTGGGAAGATGCCAAGAAGTCGATCATCCTAACCTGGTTCGTCCTAAGTAACTTGTGTACCCACGCCTTTGTAATTAGGCACGTTAAGGCACAGCGCTTATGTTGCCTGCACACGTTATTTATAAACAAGGGCACGCCCTCACTCACGTGAGCAGGCGATGTTTTCCCTGCAACACTTATTCAATTTGTGCTTTACGTGCTAGGCGGTCTTTCATATTCCGCACTTTAAAGCGAATTCGCTATCATGCAAAAATTGTCAAACTCTCTCTCTTTCTCTCTCTGTCTTTCTTTTCTTTTCTCTCTCTCTCTCTGTAACCCTTGCCTCGTATTTTTTTTAAGTTATGCGCTAACACGTGTGCAAGGTGCTTACTCCGGGTTTTCTTCGCTCGCGTGTAGAACGAAGACAGTGTATTGGCAGCGCGAAGATAATGCAGGCTCCACGCATACTAATAAGCCGTGCACCGCGTCCAGCACCGACGTGCTATTACGCATGCAGAAAACTTTCTTGCCTTCTCAGCGCAACATACATCCTCGTTAAGTAGCTTTTCACGTCCGTGATCGGGGAACAAGAGCTCGCAAATTACTCGGCCGTTGGCCACCCTCGCGTCTCTTCGGTGGGAATTAAAAACCGACAAGAGAAGGAGAGAGCGGGACAAATATTCACGAAGTGTTTTTATTTTTTTTTTTATTTGCTTCTGCTCGCGCATTTCTCGTGCAGCGTGGACACTTGTTTAAGAATACAATCGTTTTCCGGGAAGGTTTTTTATGTGGGGAGTGTATGGCGTGTAAACTTGTCTAAAAAAAGAACGTTTTTTTTTTTTAATACAGGTAAATGTGGAGAAATCTTGTATCTTTAGTATGGGCACAAGTCTTGCTTTTTGTATAGACATCAGCGTTCACGAGCTGGTGAACATGGTGAACAGTTGTTTTAAAAAAAGGACCATTTTTTTATTACAAGTAAATGTTGAGAAATCTTGCATCTTTAGTGCGGGCACTAGTCTCGCTTTTTGTAGGCGCAGCAGCGTTCGCGAGCTGGGGCCGAATTCTCCAAAAAGGGGTGTCGTTTTGAAGCGACGCGGCGTTTGCATGCAAATTCACGTAATCGTGGGTGGGAGCGTCGCTTTGGGATGCGGGAAAGAGCGGAGAAGACACGGGGAGACCCTTGTGTACCTGATCAATGTCGTGGGGCTGCCCTCTTGACCCCTTCCCTTCAATAACCTCTGACGAGCAGTGGGAGGGAGCGCTGGGTAGCTCTGACCCGCGAGTACAAGCCTCACTCGTGGACAGAGCTGCTACTGTCGCCACCAAAGAGACTAAGCATGTTTATTGTTTCTTAGTAAAGAGTCTTTAGGGTGGCCTCCTCATTCCAGGAGTCCATTGGCACGGGCCGCGTCTTCTGCCCGCTCCACCAACTTGCGCTGGACGTCGAGGGAAGAGCTGGCCAAGGCGCTCTCCCAAAGCTCATAAGTGTGGAAGGGATTGTGCGAGTCAAGTGGGCTTTGTGTACAGCCGCCGACCATATGAAAAAGTGTTCCAGACTCCCCGCAGAAGCGGCACAAACGGGGATACAGGGTGGGGGCTAGGTAGTGGTTTCTGCTAGGGGGGTGGGGGTAAGTATTAGTTTGCAGGGCACGAAGTATTCTATCGTGACCCTTGGGTAGTAGTTTGTGCGGTGGGGCGTACGTTTGTCTTTGTAGCCGATAATGCGTGGTAATCTCATGTAACGAGACTAGAGGAAGCGGACGCAGATCTTCTTCAGATGCTCGGCCAATCAATTCTCGAGCTGTGAGATGGGCAATCTCGTTCCCTGAGAGTCCAATGTGCGCAGGCGCCCAGATTATCTTGGCGGGTCTTCTTAGTGGCTTCTGTTGAAGTATTTTAAGTGCAGTTTTGTGTATTCTCCCGCTGGAAAAGTTGCGACAAACCTGTTGAGAGTCAGTAATTACGGTCTCAACCTGAGTTTGGGTAAGCGCCAAGGAAATGGCCGCTTCCTCGGCGAGTAGAGCGTTGGCTCGGTCCAGTGATACGCTGGTGGGGTGCTCTTGGCCTATAATAACTGTTGCTACTGAGGCCCGCCTTCCGGGATAGAGGGCCGCGTCCGTGTACGCCACGGCAGGATGGCTTCCATACCGCTTTGAGATAGCACGGGCTCTTGCTTCTCTGCGGCCGGCGTGATGCACTGGGTGCATGTTTCGCGGTAGCACAGGTACTGTAATGTGGCGCCTGATATCATGCGGGATGTCTGTGACTTGGGGTGTTGGGTGTTGAAGCGGAATCGATAGTCCAAGTCTCGGACTTGTGCCGGCGGCCACCCCGCTCTTTTAACCTATTTTCGCTCAATAAATGTTTATCTATCTTTCTCTCCAAAGCGATTTTCAACAGGGACCGTCGCTTTGGACAACGACATCGCTCGTCTCACCGTGTGTTTTTCCGTTTTAATAGCGAAGCTGCTTAGCAAATCGTTTGTGTATGGTGTCCGCAGTCAAAAATTTCAAGAAAATGTCGAGAGTTCGTGCACGTGTGCCTCGAGCGCACGTTCGTCAATCTAAGCATACCCACTTAGGGAGACTGGCCAATATTGGCAAAAAAAAAAGAATAGAGAAAACTCCAGCGTTCGCTGCGTGCCTCGAGCGCACGTTCGTCAAGCCGAGCATACCCACTGAGGGAGATTGGCCAACATTGGCCACAATAAACTCCAGCGTTCGCCGTATTGTGGTAACACTTGCTCGGAACGAGAAATGCACGTCGTAGCGTACGCCCCTCGTTCGTTCGTCCTCGTGTCGCCGTGCGCATGCTCTCTGTACCGTGGAAGAGCCGCTACTTGAATGTCGAAGCTGCTGTAGGTGATCATTGACTCCACATGGCCGCGGCCGCGGAAAAGGCCGCGCTTCGAGCGGCTCGCGGCGTGCACAGCATCCGCTAGAGGAGATAAGTCGCGCTTGCAGAGTGGAGTACGAAAACGTCGAGCAAAACGACGAGCTCACTCTGGCCTTGCTCATCATAAGGTCATTGAAATGCCATGCTGCCGACGTCAACCACGACACCACAACTAGTATACTGAAACTCAACTTTGTGTCCGTCAATGATCAGCTACAACAGCTTCACCATTCAAGTTCTGCGCGGGAGTGCAAGCTTCCCTGAATTTTTTTGGAGAATTTGACCTCTGTTGACCATGGTGAACATTTGCCCCCCACCCCCCCCCCCCCCCCCCACCCCCTCCTCCCCTTAAAAAAAAGGAACTTTTTTTTTTTTTTTTTTATCGCAGTCAAATGTGTCTGGGCACTGACGAATCTTACTTTTTGTGGACATCATCGTTTGCGAGCTGGTGAACACGTCCATGACTTGATCGTTCGCGCTCTGACCGTTTACCCTTTATTTCGATGGTCAAAAAAGAACCACCCGAAAAAACAAAATAGTAGTGAGAACCCTTGTCGGACAATGGTCATGCCGGGTTTACAATTAGTAAAATGAGGAGTTAAGCAGGGATGTTCCCATGCAACCCAAAGTTTGGAGGTATTAAATGAAGGCTCACTCATAGACTCATCAGACATGACTGTGCCTTGCGAAGGGAAGATTTGACATCCACCTGATATGCAGCCGTACGGCTGCATTTTGCGCTGCTGTATTTCCCTTCCAGAAGAGAGAGAGAGAGAGGGAGGGGGACTGTATTTCCGGCCAGACCAAGACCTATAGTTCATCTCAGAAGCTAGCTGCAGCACTGTGGAGGCTACATTGTTATCAATAGTGCGCCCACTGAGGGCGCCTAATCCGCCGTGAAGGGGGTCCTGAAAGGACACTCCCTTCTCCCCTCTCGGCAAGTGACACCGCACGGCCCCGGCGCCTTTTGTCGCTTCCTTTGCGGTGAGTTAGGCGCCCTGAGGGGGACAACAATGTAGCCTCCACAGTGCTGCAGCTAGCTTCTGAGATGAACTATAGTGGTATTCTTCCGCCATGAGAACCATGGCAAGCTGGTCGACGAGGGCCGCCGACGCCAACCACACTCGCCAGTTGGGGGAGGGGGCTAGGGTAATGGGTGGACTGTTGGGCGGCGGGGCAGGAGGAAAGGATGTGCTCAACTTTTGCGTACGTGGGGGAGGGGCAATTGGGACAGGATGGGTTTGAGCGGTAGCCATATATGGTAGAGGTGTGCCGGAGTGGTGAGAGTGTTCAGCTGGATTGCCCGAAGGTTGTGGACTTGTGCAATGGATAGGGAAGTGTGGGGTGGCCGAAGCGTCCGTAGTGAGTGCCGGAGGTGTTTGTAGCGTTGTTTGAAACTTTCTCCACCTTGGGTTTATTTCCCAAACTGGTCGGTTATGACTGTCTTCGGCGTCACCTGTTCGTGACGTGCACTGCTGTCAAGGGTTGCCTTATTCGCCTGTTGGCGTATGCAGGTTCTGCCTTTTTTTTTTTTTTTTTTGTGCGGAGTTCCAGTCATGAGCCTTATTCGCGTCGAGTGCGGGGAACTGTAGCCCGCCTTCAGTCGAGGGGCAGACGGGGCGCGATCAACTGCAAAGCATGCTCGTGAGCTTGCCTACTCACCACCTCTTTTGGCAATCACACGGGAGACGGTTGGGTAGGGCATCGGTGGATAACAATGCACAAGTTCCGGGCGGGGCCTTTGAATATTTTGTGTTTCAGATGTTCACGTGGTCTCCGCCTGGCAGGCCAATGGGGGAAGGGGGGGGGGGGGGGGGGGGGGGGGGGCGTCGGTTGAGCGGCTGTGTCGCGTTCATTCTTTTCGGTATTGCTTTTTTTTCTCTTGCTCTAGGGGGAACTTGAACGGCGGTGGGGTATTCATTCACGTCGCTTCCACTCCCTTGCTGCATACAGAGATCCACGAAAGACCCCGACGATGGAGAAGTTGACAGGATCGCTGTGAAGCCTTGATCGCAATGAGGGCGCATGTAGTTTTTGTTATGCGGATTAGCAAACTTCAGGAATAAAAAAAAAATCGCGAGATGGTATTAAAGCGTTGCCGTTAACTCCCACGCTTACGAACACTGCAAACAGTTTCAGATAACAATAGCGTGTTTGTCCTTGTTGATGGCGCTAGCTTTGTGTAATCTTTGCAGAGCCGGCACTACAAGAAACATTCCATTCACTTTCTTCTACTTGCGCTAATGGCTCTTGCGGGCCTAGGAATCTTCAACCCGATAGCCGGAAATTGGTGCCGGGGCGCAGGCATTGATATCCCTACCGGCATCGCCCTTTCTTGTCTTTTGTACGCGGTTTTTTTTTACTAGAAACTGAGGCCTGTAGCCGGGACTGATCCGCATGTCGTTACGATAGAAGCCGAGCCACTACGACGTACTCTGGTGGTGCCGCGGTCCCCGGGGCTTAATTATCCGGACGTAATTAGTCAATTAACCGGAGAAGCCCCGTGCTGGCGTCGTCGGGTTGTGTTCCTCCTCCGGCTTACACGCACTCTGCGGAGTGCAATAAAATCGGGGCTCGTAAAGGCGCCTCGGAGACCGAAAGCGTCGGCACTGCAGCCCCGATGGTTGTTGTGCGCGGCCATTCCCGAAGGAAAGAAGAAATAAAGTTCGCGCCGGGGGAAGCAGCTCCTCTCACACGTGATTTGCAATGCTGCGGAGGCAAGTTTGGCGGCTGTTACGACGGCGGGGCGACAACAAAGAACCCGCGCTGCTGCGTGGGCGACCCTCGCTTGTCCGAACAAAAAAGGTGCCTACGCAGCGCCGGGTCGCCTTTCCTTCAGAACTCTGCTGTCGTGCGGAGAAGCGGTTGTGGGGAATGGGCGGGTCGTATAGGTTCGGAGGCGAGGTTAGAGGCTCGGGGAGAAAGGGGCAGGATATCTCA
This sequence comes from Haemaphysalis longicornis, assembly GCF_048455015.1. Taxonomy (NCBI): domain Eukaryota; kingdom Metazoa; phylum Arthropoda; class Arachnida; order Ixodida; family Ixodidae; genus Haemaphysalis; species Haemaphysalis longicornis. Next base: position 147,606,262 of record NW_027526295.1, read on the forward strand.
CTTTACGAGTGAGAGTGGCTTGAGCCAGTTGTTGGCCCGCTGTTGGTTTTCGAAGAGTGTAAATGTCGGCGGGGTGGTACTCCTCGGCTTTACTTATTTTGCCGTGTGAATTCCGCGTCTGCTTGGAGGTCGTTCGAATGGTCAACTGCAAGCACCTATCCTGTGGTGAGGGCCGTTTTTAGAGTGCTTTAATGGGGCTCGCAAAGAGGCAAAACAAAGCAGGAACGCTTTAGGTTCCTGGGGCCTGCCGTATTTGATATTGGTGCACGCCGTTGTCTGGTATCGAGAAGAAGGCTGGACCCGTTCCAAAGCTCTGCTTAGCGTCGTTATTGCGCTACAGGTCTTTCTGAGGGTGGCTACCACATGACGCTTTGTCTGTCACAGGAGATAAAGACCTTATGGTTGCTTCCTGGTACCTTCGTTCGTGGTATTTCTGAGTTCCGTTGTAGCGCACGGCGCATGACGAATTGTGGTTCAAGAAGCGTTCCTTGCGCCTATTGAAGAAAATTGTGATGTCGTTAAGGTTTGCAAGTTTTCTGTAATGTTCCCCTGTAATGTCACATATTTTTAGCCTTTTAAGTGAAGCTTCTGTGGCTAGGATCCCGGATTTAATTAAGTCAGCGTGCGCTCGAAAAATCGCAATGTGGCAGAGCCAGCTCACAAAGACCAAAGCTAATTGGAAACTCTCCTTTAAAAAGGCCGTCCACAAAGACGCAATACAGCGTGTTCAGTCTGAAAGAACCAGCCTGTGGTGCCTCACTCAGATCCATTCCATCCACGAAAGACGCTTTTTTATTAATTGATTGATTGATTGCAGGGTTTAACGCGCCGACGCAATGCAGGCGATAAGGCGCGCCGTAGTGGAGGGCTCCTGGTTAATTTTGACCACCTGGGGATCTTTAACGTGCGCCAAAATCTCCAACACACGGGCGTTTTCACTTTTCGTCTCCATCAGAAAAGCGGCCGCCGCGGCCGGGAACCGAACCCGCGTCCTCGTGCTCAAGAAACAACGCCTTAGCCACTGAGCCACCGCGGCGGGTAAAACCGCATAAATATTGAAAAACATTCAAATTTCGCGCTACGCGTGACGTAAGGTGATCAGGAGGGGTGTATTATGGGTCAGCATCAAAGACGTAGTGTTCAGTCTGTTGACTGAACGTTAGCATTCAAGTTATGCGATCAAACGGACTCTACAATCGTCTAGTCATGTTACTTGGTGGTGGCTTAGCTCAGCGGCCGCCAACCACGCGAAAAAGAACTCTGACATCATAGAGAAGTCGCCGGAAAGTGTCTGGAGAGTCGCCACTGCTTCAAGTGTTTTTAAAGACGGTAGTCTTTCGTGGCATATTTAAACGCAGAAATTTCGGTCTGTCTGTATGTCTGTCTGTGACTCGATTCAGCCACCAGGCCAAAGTGAAACTAAATCCGCGCAATAGTCTTATTATACCCACAGCGGAATCTAGACGTCCAAGTCCGGTGGCGATCTTCATACATGTCAACATTGCATACCAATCTTGCATACCAATCTTGCAATCTTGCATTGCAATCTGCATACAAACTGACAAAGATTGAGCGACTTTACTTGGGGATTGCGGATTAAGGAATTTTGTGTCCTTTTTTCCCTTCAGGCCACCAGTGTGGTCGTGCTCTTACTTCGTAACACGCCGCCAAACGCTCCTTATTATTTTTTTTGACGCGCGCATAGACAGAGAACGCCTGGGCAGAGATTTCACTAATACAGTGTTCACTGCTGCCGTGTTTACCCGTGTGTTTGTCCGTCCCAAAAGAAGCTGCAGCTCCTCTCGGGTCGTTTATAAGGGCTGCCCGGCCGTCTGGCAGCGGGCTGATTGGGTTAGCCGTACACCGATCCATAACGCACAGAGAGGGCCAAACCTCGCGCTCTTCCGAGAAGCCAAGGCCGGCCCGTCACGGGAAGAGCAATGGAACGTCCTGCAGGCCAGGGCGAAACATCCCAAGCGAAAAGGAAGGATGCAGGGGGGAGGAAGCGAAATGGGCATAACGGCGGCCGGCGCACGTGACCCATCGCATCGCCAGGGTTTCGGCTCTGGGACGAACGAACACCGCGGGAGGAGGCGGAGGAGGAGGATGGGGAGGAAGAGCGAGGCGAGGGGAGGGAGGGAAGCACTCCGAGAAGCATCAGCAGCAGCAGCCGCCGGAAGGGGAGGAGAGGGGCGCGCGTATCCCGGGCCCGGTTTGTTGCGATCTCGGCCGTGGCGCAGGCAGGAGCGCGCGCTCCGCGTTTTTTCCCACTCGTCGTCGTCCCGCAAGTGGCGAGGATCGGTCGGTCCGTTCCTTGGTCGCCGGCGTGCCCGCTGCTCTGCAGTCCTCCCTCGGCGGCGACACTTGCTCGCACCCTTCCTGATTGGCCCCGCGATCATCCCGGTCTTTCCGAATCCTCGCCGACTGCCCCTACACGTTTCTGTACGACTCCAGTTTAGGGAAGAAGGGAGGGTTTGGAAGAGGACGTCATGCGCTTCTTCGCTCGAATCCGCCTCAGGCTGCTGCTCAAGGTAAGCCTTTGACGGACGCCGAATGAAGCGGTCTTTCTTAAGACGTCACGTGGAGCCCCGGTTTTAACGAGCAGCGCGTTTCCCTACTTTGAAGGCTCGTTAGGGCGCCTCCTGACTGCACCTGGGTTGTCACGCTCGCGCGGCTGAGACTGGCAGGAGAGGCACGTGTTACCTGCGTACGGGAGTTTGAATGTGCCCGAGGGACGTGTTCTCATTAATGCACCTCGGATCGGTACCTATAGAACGCGCGTTGGTCGTACAGGTTGCTCCACGCTAGTGCGGAACCCAGAAATACCGCTGTGAGCAAGCGTGGTAGATCGAACCATTTGTGCGTATGAAATCCAAAAATAGTACTGCCGCTGCGTGGTCTGGGAGATACCTCTTCAGATAACTTGGCTGAAACGGTGACTGTGCCTCGAAATTTTTCTGTTTGTGGAGCGGTACGCGAAGGAAGTTAAAAGGTGCGACAAATCTGTGAGGTATTTTGTGAGTGCCGCAAAAAAGTTACCCAGAAGTTTTATCGTGGCGCGAGAAAGGCTGCCAAGTTGCTGGGAGCTTCAACGAAGTCATGGCTTTGGCCATGTCTTGAGAGCATCGGGCGTAGAAGCAAATTGTGGATGCAACCGTTCACGAATGAGGTGTATGTGAACCTGAACAAGCAAAATCAAATATCACGGTATATTTAGATAGCGCTATCAGTGGACTTTATATTGCAACATCGCTAGCTCGCGAGTATTTGAATTAGATGGAACGAAATCGCTAAATTCGTTTGGCACTGTTCATGTTTTTGTGCTCGCGTTTCATTTTCCTGCAGCTGCACCACGTGACAGCCCGTGTGTTGAAGTAAAACTATACGATTGTTGCTACCACATAGTGACCCTGTTTAAAAGTGCCACTTTGTCCACGTACTAGCAGATGCCGGTGGCGGAATAGGCGGGCAATAAATCAGGGCGGATATGGCTGGATGTTTGCGGCATCCTTATGTTCATTGTATTGGGGTGTAGTCTTCGTATGTGTTTATAAATGGGCATACCTCTCTTAAAAAGAAATGGAATGGAATGGATGACTTTATTACAGGAGGAGGCCAATAGGCCCTGGTGTGGGGGACGGGGAAAAGGGGAGGGGAAGATTGTTCATATAAAGTCTGCACTGCACTGTGAGCGTTCACTTAGCACGATATGCACAGGTGAAGTTGTGACGAGGGCACTCGACTACGACCATGATTGGGGTATCCAAAAGGAGCCGTTCAGGAGCCACAAGGGGTGTGTTTGGGGGTACATCTAGAGAGAGGGTGAACGATCCGCCATCATACTACTTTATAGAGACCTGTTTTGAGACCGAATTCTGTAATCTTCTGTAAAATTTGGGGGTTGTTTCTGACGTGTTGGACATGTTCTTCAGAAGTCGTCGGGCGTACGTGCGTCGTAAGGAACTGGTCGCGGTCAGTCGAGTAAGCTGAACAAGCCCAGATGAGGTGGAAAAGATTCGGTGTATTGTTGCTGCCACAGTAGGGGCACCGAGGACTAGCAAGGTGCCTATGCGTAGCTCAGTTGGTAGAGCGGTGGACTGTAGCGGTTCAACGATGCGGGTAAAAAGAAAGAAAAAAGTCCGGGCCACCTCCACAAACGCGAAACCTGGTGAGGGGCGAAGCATGCAGTGTATAAGCGTATTCCTGGCGCCTTGGCGTTTTTGCCAGCGGAGATGAAACCGTTGGGGAGTAGAGGTATACAGCTTTGCTGTAATGAGTCTGAAGCACGAAGATCTCTTGCGCGAGGCGTAAGTAGGTGTCCTGGTGTTTTTTAGTACGCGTTACGAAGCGCTCCAGCGCGAGGCGTAAACGAGTGTCCCGATGTATTTTTATAGTTATTGTAATATGTATTTATTAATCGTAATTACACTCCATGCCTTGACGTCTGTCATCGCCGGAGGAGGAGATGGTGCGCGTCACGTTCTAGCGCAAGGCGTAAACGATTTTTCCGGTGTTTCAGCACCGTGACTACATGAGTCGACGTTTATGACGACGACATGAGACGCCAGCAGCCCCAGCCCTTAAGGGGTTTTGCCCCTAAAAACAAAGCGATGACTTTTTTTGCGTCTAATCCACGGGTAGAAAGGAAATGGTGCATTTTATAGATCAGGGTTCGGCTGCCTTGAAGCCACTCTCGAGAGGGCCCCTCGAATCATCTGGCTGATGTCCACGCTTGGCAAAGCGGGACACCCCTATATCGGACAGCGTGTCGTGTGACGCGGAATGGGTCGTGCTACGACCGAAGCGCTTGTGCGAAACTTGGCGGAGCCCAGCGGACTCCGTACGCTGCAGTGGCCCTGTTCTGGCGTAACGTTGCGGACCGCACAACGCTTTCCTCCACACAGACAGACCAGGACTTTCCGACATCGGCGTTGCGGCCGTGCCGGCCTAATGGCCTTAATAGCTGACTGTGAACAGGCGTGTGTTGCTATTAATCGATTCATGTTCAGTATAGACACTTTAACTTTGTAACCACAAGTGGACGGGTGGCCTGGTTTTTATGAACGCTAATGAAGTTCCGTAATGCGAAGAACGTCACGTGCTTAGTCCTATTATTTTAGCTACCAAGGACGAATAACAAGCGAAGCTCTCGCAGGGACAGATCTTACCGGCACCGTATGCCCAAGTGCAACGGCGCCCCTGGTATGAAAATGTTCTTCTGCTTATTGTTGGCTCACAAAGCACGAGGTGGCGCGTTTACGGGGCTTTTCCGAGCTTTTCCTGCACTGTTGACACGCCCCCTCATTGCTTTAAAGCAGTGAGGGTCAGTCATTTTCAATTTAGGGAAGGTTGTGCGTGAGTGAATGTCATGCTGGAGTGCACGCGATGCAGGTCAGCCTAATCGCCTGTCGAGGGTTCTCGGGCGGGGAGAACTGCAGGCGTCGCCGAGGGCGTAACTTTGTGCGTAAGCTTCGCAGTGGTTCGACAAGACCGATTCTTTCAACATTGAACCGCCGAGAAAGCAATGGTGTTGATGTACTTTCGAGAAGGGACGTGTGCGTTGAGTTCTATAGTTAGCGTATATGCTCTCTAGCATTGGGGGAGCTATATACAAAAACTACATGTTGTCCAAGTAGAAGCTTCCCCTTAGCGGTTTAGTTATATTATAAGTGCACCCTGGTTATAACGAAAATATCAGGACATGAGGCTTACTTCGCTATAAGCGTTTTTTTTTTTTTTTTTTTTTTTTGAGGGGGGGGGGTAAAAGCTGGATGATCCGATTTCATGCGTTGCACTGGGGACCGGTAAAACTTCTGATAATGCGAAAATTCGAACAAGGTCATTCCGTTGTAACTAGTATATCTGCACTTCAGTGTCCTTTTCTAAGCGCCGACAACGATACTTCTAGTGTGTTCCTTCTTGTTGAGACACTAAAAAACGCCTTGCGGTTGCTTTATTAATCGACCTTCGTGCGCGCATAAAGGACGCGCTTTTCACTTCGCCGCGACCGAGGGCAGGGTCGTGTCGCGTGCTTTTACGGCGTCGTTTCTCCGCAACGGCTATGGCATGCGCGGTGCCAATTTATTGTTAGGCGCGTCGGTGCATAAACCATGAAGCTAAGGGCCTGGCCAAACTCAGCGGCGAACGTTCGTTGCGAGCCCATAAAGGTCGACCGCATAACGCGTGCGCCGCATGCTTGCAGCGCGCGCTGCCAGCCTCTTCGTGTTACGGCAGTTTCTCGGGCGCATTGAATAGAGGTATCAAAACTAGACGTCTTTTGCCACTTCAATTTTTGTTTCGTGCATGACGACATGCAGGCTAACACTGCTCAGTTACGGAGTGGGTTTCGTTGCCCGTTACGTAAGAAAATATACGCTCGCCGGCCCGCGCAAAATGATGTCCCGAACTCGGCAGTTTTGTGGTTACCGAGCTGTGCGATTTTTTTGGCATATTTAGTGGCATGCCCTGATAGGGTTAGTGGAATCCCCGTTAAACAGACTGGGTATAGTTGTTTTTTTTTTTCTGTTCTTTATTTTTTTTCCTTTTAGCCTTTGTGTAGACGCACAATTATTCGTCTTTTTGTTTTTTTTCTTTCGTCGTGGGGCCTTGCCGGGAGGGCGGATATTGATTAGCCAGTCTTAATAGTATATTTATGAATGCGATGCGGCTTTCAGAATGATAATCGGCAGGCACTGTTGCGTCAGTTTTATCTAACTAAAGTGAATAGTTGGGTAAGTTGGTTTCTAACTAAGGAATTCATCGTGTTAGCGAACTTCGAACAGGACTAAGTGAAGAAGAAACGAAACACTCGCTAGGGCTAGTTTTAGCTTCACCCATCTTTAGCAAGGTTGTTATAGGAATGTAACGAGCTGCGCCGGCATTAAGACGGAGGCACGTATAGTACGAACATATTCTGCGTTATTTGAGGTAGCGTATGCGAAGGTTGGCTTAATCGGGGTACAGGGGGGATTAAAAGAAATGCGAACAACGGAGCGCACAGCCTCCGACGCATACTACACCGTCTGGCTGCAAAGTCAGTTAACTGCGCGCATGCGCACTCCTTCGAGAGCGTTTGAGAGTGTGGCCTACATTATTGGGAAATGCGTGATCGAGAGGCGACGCCGGTCGTTTATTTTGAGGCGGCTTTTCACGCTGCGTCGCCACTGAGCAGGATGAACGTTGAAGGGCATCATGCTAGCTGCAATCAGCCTGCTGCGCGCTTGGCTCCCAAATGCTAACAGGATGCTCAGGGGAGGCTCCCAAATGATACAGGATGCTCCCAAATGATAACAGGAGGCTCCCAAATGATAACTGGATGCTCAGTGGCGACAGAGCATAACAAGACGCTTAAAAATAAATGACCGGTGTCGCTTCTTTATCAAGCATTTCCCCTAACAGTAGGCCACACTCTCAAACGCTTTGAAAGAACTACGCATGCGCGCAGTTTACTGACAGTGCAGCCAGACGCTGCGGCATGCGGCGGAGGCTGTGTGCTCCGTTGTTCCTATTTCTTTTAACCCCCCCTGTACAGCTACGAACGATAGCATATTGCAAGCGCACGTTCACCGATCTGATAAAATACTGACGTTTGTATGGTGCAAGTATTGTCGAATGATACTGCCGTATTGAATTTTACAGCTGCCAAAGAAGTTTAGTTGCCTCCTGTGACGAGCGCGTCCGCCGCAGGTGAGGAGTGATATGTCCGTCAAGACGAGTGGGGTCCTGGTCCTAGTTCCGCCATCCACGCGGAGTGACCGAGTCGCGGCTTGAGGCAGCGCCGCTCCCTCGTATTACTTTTCATGCGTGCGAGGAGCGTTTGGTGAGGACCGCGATTAGGTACTGATACTCCTCTTTAAGAGGACGCTCCTTTTGTCGGTGTTAATGAACGAGAGGAGCGAGGAGGTGTTCTCCAGGAAGCGTGGGGTCCATCCGGACCCAGACATTACTCTGAATGGCGTGTCGCTTCCTGTGAACAAGGAGCACAAGTTCTTAGGTGTTGTGTTTGACCAGGAACTCACATTCATTCCACACATCAAGGAACTTAAACATAAATGTCTGAAAACAATGAATATACTTCAGGTTCTCTCCCACCAATCGTATGGTTCCGACAAAGAACTCCTACTACGGCTCTATACTGCTTTGGTGGGGTCTCGTTTAGACTATGGCAGTGTGGTATATGGGTCGGCGACTAAAACAGCGTTGCGAATGCTTGACCCAGTGCTACACTTGGGGCTACGGCTTCGTCGGGTGCTTTTCGCACTAGCCCTTTCGAGAGTCTGTATGCCGAGTGTAATAAGTGGAGCCTTGAGAACCAACGGACGTATATGGACTTACTTTATGCTTTTAAAATTTCATCGCTGAATAACCATCCTTTTTATCCTGTCTTTAACGACACATCCACATCTGTGCTTTTTGTAAATCGCCCATCCGTTCCGCTGCCCTTTTCACTTAGAGTGAAAGAGCGAGCCTCGGATCTGAGCGCTTCGTTTTTAGATGTGTACAGATCATCCTTTTCAGACATTTTACCTCATTGGAAAGTTCGTCCTGTGTCCTTCGACCTTTCTTTTATGAAACTTGACAAAAATCGGGTTCCGCGAGCTGCAATACTGCAGCACTTTCTTTCTTTGCAATTTAAATACCCACGTGCAGAATTCTACAGTGGCGCTTCTAAAACCTCCACTATGGTGTCGTGCGCTGCTCATGGTCCGAATTTCAATGCAGCCAGAACCATGAGCGTGCACGCAACAATTTTTTCAGCAGAAGCGTATATAATTGTACTTATTGTACGACACATTCTTGAGAACCAGATTCCCAATTCCATCATCTATACAGATTCTTTGAGTGTTGTTCGCTCACTGGCATCGCACAAGCCCTCCAAAAACCACATAGTTAATCTTGTATTCAACACTATTATGTCTGTGTATGCACAAAAGCATGAGCTGCTCCTCTGCTGGACACGCAGGGATCGCTGGGAACGAGTTGGCAGACGAGAGGGCCGCTGCTGCTGCACTCAGGAACACTGTAGACATCACAACGATACCCTACACAGACTTCAAGCCACACATAAGACAACACCTGCGCAGAACATGGCAAACACACTGGGATGAACAGATAGACAACAAACTACATGTAATAAAGCCACACTTGGGACGGTACACAGCTGACTCACACAACAGACACACGGAAGTCGCCTTGGGTAGGCTGCGGATAGGGCACACCCATGCAACGCACTCGTATCTGCTGACGGGATCTTCTAGACCCCAGTGCAGCAGGTGCGGAGAGGCCCTATCCGTGGTGCACATACTAATCACATGCAAGGTACTTCACACAACATGACACAAACACTTCAGAGAATTCTACAGACAACATATCCCACTACATCCATCGTTGTTTATAGGTGACGATGCCATAGTTTCCGTGAAACGTGTGTTTGAGTATTTATCATACGTAAAGTTTTTAAACCTCATTACCTATCACGCATAGTCAAATCTGGCCCTATACACCAGCCATCACCATTGCCGTTAACTGATTTTATTGTTGTTCTGGCTTTAGTAGCCACTATTTTTTTTAAGATACTTTTGTTTGGCGCTCTTTGCCCCAGCTGGCCTTGCGCCAAAAAACTCCAACCATCATCATCAGAGAGGAGCGATGCAACGTCGCTGCTCCCGTTGAGGATGAAATTCCAAGCGCCGAGGTTTTGTTTTGGGTCCTCCGGGTAGTAAGACACCGCTGCTTCCGACGAGAAGCGGGATAGCGTTGGTGACGAGTAGGGCCGACCAGTGTTGCCACATTGCCAAAGGCACTCGTCGGTCAGTTGAAGGTGGGCCACAGTGTCTCACGGTAAGCCAGTTTGCGCACTGGACAGGCTGCCAGTGCTTGGTGGCCACAACCGCAGTGTTATCGTGTGTACGTTTCACCCGCAGACCCTCCATTACTTTCGCCGGAACCGTGACCGGGGCTTCCAATATGGTAATCGCGAACTTCCATCCCGCAAGTGGGACGTTGGCGGAAAGGCTGAGGCTGACTTATCAGCTAGGCGTGGTGGGCGCTGATACCGGTGCGCGCTGTCGGCACCGTGTTGCGTGTCCGCGGCAGGGGAAAAGGGCCATTTCCAGCGACGACCGCGTGCATTGGCCGCTCGCTGTCGCCGCCTCTGCCAACTCCCGGGGGCGCTTGATTCATTGGCAGCCGTTCGGGGGGTCAGGCGGGGACCGACTCGTCAGGGGAATCATTTGGCGGCAGCTTCGAAGGTGGTGTGACCGCTGCTGCAGTGGGCAGCCTGCAACGACTGCGCGGCAGTGTTCGCCTCCTGCAGCGCGATAAACGACCGTCTGGGCCGAGGTCGGTGTGTCGCGAGCGCGGCGGGCTGTGCCGGTCTGTCGCGTGGAGTCCTGCTTTACTTAACGCGATTGGTCGGTCACCCGGTATCCCGCGATCCCGTGGGCGGTAAGGCCGCCATGCGGATACTTGGTCCGAAAAGCTGGCCCCGAAAGTTGGCAAGCGTGCGAGGCTTGGGAAAGAGACCTCGAGGGACTGGTGGGTTTTGTTGCGTTCTTTGCTTTCTATTCTCTTAGGAGCGATGTTTGTAAAGTTTGGACCGAACGAAACACGAGCTTAGTTCTCTTCCTGTTTGGGTCTTGGTGCGAAATTTAAGAGGTTTGGGGTGATTGGAAGGGGTCAGGAGGTCCGAATTTCCAGATATGTAAGGGCAACTTACTTCGGCTGGAAAATCAGTCTTTTATTCACTCCCATGCTCGCGCCACAGACGTTTGTGCGTGTGGGAAAGGAAAGGTGTTACGTGTGATCCTGCCTTTGGAAAACCCTGTGGGCAGCCTAGCCCTCGCAGCAGCTATGGGTCTCCCGCGAGGTCGGCTTGGGCCAGTTTAAAGTAATCAAGCGATGCATTTTCAAGCGGTGCATAAGGACTGTCAGTTCGTATAATACTGCTTAGCTTTTGTTGACTCAAGTGGCTGTGATTCACCTTCGCTTTCTCCTAACGGATTATGATGGGATTTTCAATTCCTTGCGTACGACGTTACGTGCTATGCTGACTAGTTCAGCGACAGCTAGCAGTATCCATTTTTTTCCTCGCGCGCTTTAGGATTGTAGCGATGAACCCGCAACGCACATCAAAGAAAGCACAGAAGTTCTGTATTGTAAAATTATGAGGCTTGCAGGTGCCCCACAAACACTCACTTCCACTGGCGTTTTTTTCCTCGTTTTGCGGCGTTCTTTAAAATTTTGTGGATCGGGACAGGGAGTTAAACCCTCCGGAGAGCTGCCACCGTCTCTATGCGCAGCCTATGGGCGGGGGATCATTCATTGAATGTTGGTCGTTCGTTCTGATCCAATAACAACAACCCTCCCTAGTCGCACAGGTACACGCCTGCTCGCATTGTGCGCAGGGACCGTGTAAACATATTAGCAATTTGCCAACTGACAGGTCGTGCACCATCCGGTAAATGTTGCACCTCGCCTGTAAAAATTGCTGTATTGCCATACGGGAAGCGAGCACGGAGGAATTTTATCTCCTCTTCTCACTAAAAAAAAAAAGCAGAAATGGCATTGGATTTTGAGGGAATTAGCAAGAAGCTTGAAAAAGGAAGGGAAAAAATTGCATCAGCTGCGCTGCAGCGCCGGCACAGCTATAGCTGAAAATCATCCGAGCCTCCACCTGGCGATCTATTTGCAATGCTGAGTGGTAAAACTAAATTTTCCGGATCTTCCGTTATGGAACTGAAATGAAGAATGCTCTCTCAGTGAAATTTTGCAATCTTTCACAATGCATGAAATTGAGAGTGACGCCGAGCCGCAGCCACTCCTTCCGAAACGCGTCGTCGAAGAGCGCCGAGTCGCCGCGGCGCTGATCTCGGCCGCGTCGCTCGCTGAAGTCGGAGTTGCATTAATAAGTTTACTCTCTCGGGCCCAGTACGATTTCGCCGTCGCGGCTGAATAACGGGCCCAACGACGACTTCATTTTTCCCGTCGCTCCCAAGTTTGTTCAAGAGCTTGCGATGGGCGCGCAGCGCGGCATGCCTCGAAGCAATTCTTCGCTCGCTCCGCTCCGAATACACGGGCTGTCCGTGGTAATTGTGTTCCTTCTTCCGCTTCTTTTTCCACTTTGCTTGAAAGACAAGTCGCAGGAGGAGGCTGTTCTTCTTGAAGCGAGCATGTTCACGTGTCGCTCTCAACTTTTGAAAGCTAAACTATAAGTTATACGCAACGGAAAACGTGGTATGCGGACTAGAAGGAAGAGGAAAAAAACTACAGATGCGTGTATTGAAGAAGGAAACAAAGTTCGAGCACGGCAAATGCAAATCTGTTTCATAACGCCGGGATGGTGCTTCCGGAATTGCGCGCCAGCAGGAAGGAAAAAAAAAACGCAGAGCGGAAGAAGACGGGCGCAATCGTGCGCGGCGGATGCGTCAAGGCGCGTCTCGCATATTGGATTTTGAATGAGCCCAAGTAAGGAGAAACAAAGGGGGGGTGGCATTGAGGCACTCGCGTATTTATTTTCGAGTTACTGTTTGCTCGTGCCGGCGAGCGAAGGAGGAGGGAGGGGCCGTTCACCGCGTGCGCGCCGGATTTCAGCAGCCCTTAGTTTTGTGTATGCTCCGCTTATGTTATTCTCAGTTTCCTTGCGTTGAGGGCGCTGTACTGGATCGCATATCTCGGCTCCGCGGCGAACAATATGCGGGCGGATTCGTTATGCGACGCTATGGGCTGCTGGGAGTTGGGAGCGCATATTTGTAGGGTGTTCCTGCTCGCGGAATGTCTCCATAACGAGTTAGGTCACCACGTGCGTCATTTAGTGCAGAAATGGGTCTGATTTAACACCTGTAAACCTAGTCATCACGAGCGAATGGTGAACTGCACGCACCGGCGGCCCAGCCGGCGCGGCATCCATGACGATACTGAGCGACCAAGCGCCGGCGAAGGAGATGTTAAGTCGAGTCACGTGGTACCGCAGAGGCGAAGCTCCTAGCGAGCGCAGTCGCGACGGCTCTCCGCAGTGGGCTACGTGGGGTTGCGCCGCACCTGCCACTCCTGCGCCCCGGTGGCTCAAGGTGATTGCGCCGTGATGAATGGCCTTGCAGACATAACATAGTGGAGCTTTTGCTCTAAAAACCAGTGAGAGGAATACCTCGGCCGGCACTGGTGGCGCGCTCCTGTGCACGTTCCTGTCCCTAGCACGGCCTCGAGGGACTGTTCGCGAGGCCGTGGGTTCGAATCTCTGCCGTGTTGGTTTTTGGAGATAAAAAAACGCGATTTTGCGCGATATTTAGGCGCACTTGCTTGGCTGCCACATTTTCCTGGTAACTCGTAGACATTACGTAGTGCGCTGTTAAACGGAATAAGGCTGTACGCGATGTGTATAAATCTTTAATTTAGAGGAGGACGGCCGGAGTTGGGAGTGGTTATTTGGGAAGGTGTGTGGGGATGATGTGGTCCCTAAACTCTTTTAAGAGGAAACACTTTTACGCGTCATAAATAGGAAAAAAAAAACGGCGTTGTTGACCGTACACAGCTGATGTGGTAGCAAAAAGTATCGCGGTGTGTGGAGAGAACACGTGAGTGCTGATTCTGGGCAGTCGCACTGTGCCACTCGATGCCAACCAGAAAATTTACGGGTTACTCAGATCTGCTTATATCAGGGGAAGCCTCAGTGCTCTCGCATTCGAAGCACGTAAGCATGGTGAAGTGCTCTTTTTTTGCCACGCCGGAATCTCAAGATACTCCCACGGCGATAGCCTTGGCGCGCCTGTGATCCAGCGGTGTCGCTCACTCCTATAGAAGGATTGCTCGAGACTCGCGTAACGGACCCGAAGTGGGAGGACGCCCTGGCAATCCCACGAAAGGCGTCGTGTGACCTGTTTTACAATCGGGTCGTTACAGTACAGCCTACGGTGCCGAAGGGTCGGTGCAAGTGGCGATGCTTTCTTCGTCTTCGTCGTTACGGTTCTCCTCTTTGATGTAGGATTGTCACTTGTGCAACGCGTCCTCTGTCAGGGCGGCTCCTGTTCTTGCGCACCCCTGGGCAAGGCCTTTGGGACTATAGCTGCTCGTTTCGATGGATACATTTATTCGTAGGACGATTCCTCTCGCCATTTTATCCGGCGCCACCAGGCTGGGCTGCATGGTTGCCTGCCCCGCTCCGTTGCTGGCGTTACTGCGACTTGCCGGAAAGTTATATAGTTACGCTTGTCCGGTCGTCCTTCTTGTCTCTGTTTCCATTCGTGCTGTAACTATGTTATGTCGCACCAGCTCGCCGTGCTGCACACTTTGGCCTCGGAGAGCTTGTAGCGTTACGGCGAAGATTCGTGACCAATAGGAGTGCGGAGAAAATGTTCCCTCAATGCGTGCAAGTTCTTCGTAGTATACAGCGCTGAACCGTACGTTGTGAGTTTCGGTGTCGCGTAACGACCGTCCTGCGTGAATGCCTTCGCTGAGCTTTTTTTTTTTTTTTTTTAAATCTGGGCTGGACTACCGCGGGTAGTATTGCTGGCGGTACGGTGACCTGCGAACATTTATAGCACTTCTGGTCTCCTAATGTACTTAACACCCCTAATGTACCTAACAATCCTAACACCCCTGCCTTCTACTCCCACTTCTAACTCTTGACTTCCTGCCCAAATAAAAACCATCTCTATTCCCTCCCCCCTCCTCTCTGTCTTTCGAGGTGGGTCAAAGTTTCATTTCTTACGTTTGCCACTTTCTTAAGCGCCCGAGTACGATATAACTGACCCCGTTGCCCACTTCCCAACGGGTCCTCTCTTCCGATTGGTGAGGGGATAAATCACTTGCTTCATGCTGGCACTAAACGAAGTGGCTGGACTAAGAGGAAGTCTTTTGCGCGCTAGTTTCGTTCATCGTGTGCACTTAGCGAATCATACACATTTGCCAACCTACTTTCTCACTGAGGCTTGAACGAGCAGACGCGCTTGTTCGGAATGCATACACATCTTGTTGCCCGTGCAGTATACGGTAATGCTCGATCAGACTCCTAATCAAAAGTTAAGCGTCACTTCGGTAAATCACCTCTGGTGGTTCGTTCTCTGCTTTCTTTTCTGCGCGCGTCTCTTTAATGCTTGCATGGCTGTCAGTGTTCTTTGTGCCCGTTCGTCATGTCTGCCTGAATTCTGTCGAGCGTTGTGTGTTGACTGGATATTTCATTTCATTTCACTTCATTTATTATACCCTTAAAGGCCCGAAGGCATTACATAAAGGAAGGGGGGGGGGGTCATGAAACAGTGTTTACAGAAATACAAATGAACCTAAATATTGTTGAAAACACAAAAAAAAAACATGCAAAAGCACTAGAGCACCACAGAGTTCGTAACCTTGGCTAAGTTATGAACATCGCAAAGCAACTGTTACATAATTTTACAGAGTTAACAATGGCTATTACAGAGGTACAGAGTTAACAGTGGCTATTAATGCCCCTATACGCTGAGTTGCTACGATATATCGACTTCCGTCATTGTCGCACTATACTATTCAAATGGATGTGTGCCTGTCCGCATGTTGTCGGTGGAGGGGGCGATTGTTGGGGATATGTGTGGGCGTGTGAGTTCGCGTAATGTTTTTACTAATTGTTTGTGAAGCTTCTATCCGTCTGACGATATCCATCTTTCTTTTCAGAGCAATGACAGCTGGCAGGCTCCGGACAGCGATCAGGTAAGACAATTTTCAATAATGTTTCCGGCCGTACAATAATATTTTTATCTTCACATATTCGCTTCTCGCTCCACATTAATTACTACTACAGAAGTGCAAATACAGTAAACTCCAGTTAAGACGAACGTGAAGGGACGGACAGCGAAAATTTGCTCGTATTATCAGAAATTCGTCTCAAGCGGATGTTTTCTTTTATATATATATTGCATTATGCACGTTGCAAGACAGCAAAAGGGTTGGTTGTTCGTCTTAACTATGGAGATCGACGTAACCGAGTTCGTCTTAACGCGAGTCTACTGCAATGCTACCGATAATTGGCGCGTTCCGCGCTTCCTATCACCGTAGTGTACTAGCTAGAAGTGCTGATAGAGAGAGAGAGATAAAAACTTTCATTGACACCACTGGCCTAAGGAGCCGCCACCACGGCTTGTGCTGATACTACGTTCTTCGCAGTTCTGCTGCGTCGATAAGGTACGTATCTGTTTCTCAACCAGCGTAGCAATGGCGCCCGGTCACTTAGGCAAGTACGTGCGCTGCATGACTGAGAAAGCACGTCATTTTTCGCGTCGTTTTGCGCCATGGCCCGCGTGGTTCTCCTGGCGATGCCTCGCGAGATTTCCGCCGTTTCCCGCCCCCCCCCCCAACTTCCGAACCCAAGAATACACGCATTTTCATGCGAATACCGCGCCGTTTCCATGTGACCGCCGTCGTTTTAGACAATTATGCCCCTGATGGACAAGAAGACAGCAGCCGCATTCACTCGCGTTATGGGGCTGCGCAGCGGAATGCCGATCCCTGCGTCCGCTTCGTTTCTTCTCCCGCAACGGATGCCGCTAGATTGACCTGCGGCAAGTGCTTGGGGCGTTACCTAGTCGCCTCAGGAACCAAATTTTCCCCTCCTGTCTTGTTTCTTACTCCGTGGACGCAATGTTTAAGAAACTTAATCATTAACCTTAACTTATTATTGAAATAACAGGAAACAAGAACTGCGCTCATTTGGTTCACATGGCGTCTGAGAGCATTCCTTTAGTTTCATTCTCTTTAAGTGCACATTTGTATTTTGAAACCTCGGTTAAACTTAGATGGGACACGTTGCATGTGGCGACTGTCACTGTATACCTAACGCCTGCGTGAGATGTAGACTCCTATTCCACATTTTTACTAGAGTCACACCTACTTGAACCACCCGAGGCGCGAACATGTACAGACCACAAGTCCTTGACAGTTACCCATTGCTGCCAGCAAAAAAAAAACCTCCAAAAGGTCGGCAGCATGAACCGAATGGCGGCGTCCCTCTTAGTCTGCTGAGACACTAATCTATTTCTTTCTTACGAGCGACGATCATCATTCCACGCTGCAAACGTATACGGGCGTCGGCGCATTCCATGCCCGCCCCCCATTTCGTGACCTCTATTGTCGTTTTGCATTAGCTCAGTAGCTATGTAGACTGAACGTCCGCCAGCTCAGAAGGCAGCCGTGGCCTTCTAGAGTGGCGCATCAATCCTTGGCAGTGGTTGATTAATTGCTTATCCATTCCGTCACATTCTGCTTCTGTTACTTTGCTTTTTATTTCGCGTCCCGTATCATTTTGTCGTCGTCTTGACGTGCATCTTCTGTAGTCGTTACGAACACGCCTTCAGAAAGGGCAGTCGCCCCTCATACGAAAACAAGTCACCCCGGCAGAAGAATAGCGAAGGGACGTTCTTCAGTGTTACGAGAATAAAGGGCGAAGAGGAGACGGCGAAAGCGATGAGTGGCCGCGTGCCTTTTGTTTGAGGGGCTACTTAATGATACGCAGCCGGCTAATGAAGCTGCCTCCCCTCCTCCTTGCAGTCAGGAAACTGGGTCCCGACCCAACTCGGCCGGGCGAGCCAGCGCCTGGTTGGCGGAGGAAATGGTGCCGTGCCTTCTACAAACTCCCTTTTTCTTGCCTCAAGTGCACCACTGCTGACGTTTGGTCTTGGGAGAATACAGAAGGAGTAGGAACGAGGAGAGAAAGATCTATGCCAGCGCAGGCTCTGTTCTCTATACGCAAGCAGCCCGCTTTCCTGCCGTTCCTATTCTCTCGCGCTTTCCCCCCTTCTCTCTCTCTCTCCTCACGTTCGAGTGGCGAAACTTCGACAGTTCGCGATCGAAGCATCCCCACTAAAGCGCTAGGCAATCAGCTTTAGTTTTGCACTTTCAAGTCGTTCGTTTCTTCGTTGGTCACCGCACACTTCCCCCTCTTCCCGAGCGGCTTCGCCCCTTCCTTTTGCGCTGTTACGTCTTCTGGGTGCGCTCAACCGCAGTATCGGTTTGCCGACTTTTTGTGTAGCTTCGCTGCCCAGCTTCGAGAACGGTTTATAATTTGGCCCGCTAAGGGTTTGGGGCGGCGGATCCAACTTTGCTTACGCCGACAGCTGCTTCCCCGTCCCCTGTCCTCTCGTTCTTTTTTGCTTTTCAACTCTGTAGCGGGATTTATTTTCGTATTCATCCTTCGATGTCTGCATGAGCTGCGCATGGCCGTCGATCTCTCACAGTCGCTAACTGGGCAGAAACTTTCCTTTCACGACGTCGGCAGTTTCCCGATTCCTCCTGATTACATTTGACGTTATCGGCTTTGAACCGGTCGCAGCGCCGTCTAGGCCTTTTGCCGCTCTTGGCTTCTTGCATACGCGATGAATTTTTCTGGACTCATTCTTTTTTTTTCGGTTTTGTTTTTCTCTCTTTTACATATTGCGTCACGCTTTTGATAATAGACTCCGGGAAGCTCTACTTAGTTCGGGCCATGCGCCTCTAATTGCTCCCTGCGCGCTATATCTGTCTGTAATTACGCTTACGTGGGAATTGCTGCCACTCGCGTTTTTTTTTTTTTTTTCGCCGTAAACAGAAGAAATGTTGGATTCTATTGCGCAAGCCTTGGCCTTCCTCCCCCCCCCCCCCCCCCCCACGCACACGCACACGCACATACAAACGCAATGAAAAAAAAAGTAGTGGAGTTAGTTTAATCCAGGCAAAGTTACACCGTTATTGCTTACCAGCAATTTGCACTTCATTTGTCTTTTACATTTGACAGCGTATACCTATAGCTCCACGCATGGGGTTGCGTGCAGGCCGCTTTGATACCTAACCGCATCAGTTTTTTGTATTCCGAAAATTTGCTGGATTAATGTCCTGAAAATCGGTATTCTCGCTTCTCCCGGTAGAGACAGTTGGGCAGGCATTTGAACTTACTTTGAGGGGGACTTACTTGATCACATTCCTATAGGATTAATTCGTGACCCACGGGCTTCAAAAGCATCCTGTATATGCGATAGAATTTTTTTTACAGATAAATGAAAACGTTCCTGGCGGCACAGGTATCGTTCCTTTCAGAAATATATTAAATATTTACTGAAACAAAAAGTAAACAAGAAACACATTTTGGTTTATCTAGTTTTCACTAGATGGCGCCAGCTGTCTAGCAAGCAAGATCTTTATTTTTTATTTCAGTACCGAAGTGACGTTTCCAAAATGAGCAAACTAGGCCGTTTGGAGCGTTTTCATGGACCTGCAGAACTATTCGCATCGGTACCTTATGGTTTTTAAGTCCGTGGTTCATGGAGTAGTAAGTCCCATAGGATCGTTAACAGGTGAGTCCCCTTTAGCTCACGTCGTGACGGAAGCTAGATGACCAAAACCCGCGATGCATGCGAGCCAGTGCAGGCGAGTTAGAGTCCCCTGGCTACCCTTGCGGGGTACCGCTCTGTGCGAGTTTTAGTTCAGAGCTTTTTAAAATGTACCAGTCGCGAAACACCGCTATAACTGCGGAACCCGCTGTCACCTGCCCCCCCCCCCCTCCCCCCTCTCGAAGTAAACGAAGAGCAGGTAGGTCAGTGAGGCGTCCTTAATGATACATCTTATTCAATAAATCTTGCTTTTAAATTTAGGTAAGATTTAATGAAGATATTGTTATATCCTTCATTGCTAGCGAAAACAGCCGCAGACGGCTGATTACTACTTCAACTTACTGTCATCAGATAACAGGCTAATGTACTTGTCCTTGTAGGCCCCTTGTAAGCCCTTGTAAGCTTGGGGGCATACAGTATATATAGAAGTCTTATGGAACAGACGTAGCAATTCGATTAGCCGCGCTGTCCGAGAACCTTGTATAAGATATTGTTAAGTAGATGGCTCTTCCCTGTCGGCCATGGGCGTGTTGTTGGGAAGACACATATCTGGAGTTCTTCAAGGCACTCCGCTTCGTTTTCTGGTTTTCTTTTTCCTTCTTTCCACTGAGCGGAATAACGGTCCGGACAGCGAGGCAAGGAGCGAGAGCGTTTTGTTTCTGCTTCTTTCTTCTTGTTTTGTTCCTTCGCTAGAGCGCCGGCAGAAACGTGACGAGGCACGCGGCCCTAACGCTTATCGCGACAAAACTGCCCGCGGACGCACTCTCTCAGGCCAGCTGCAAAAACGGCAAGCGAAAGTGGCGGGAAACGTGCATGCACGGGAAGCGGGGCGAGTAGAAAGAATAAGAAGCCCAGGGAGGGCTGTTGTTCCAAGTGTCGCCTAGCGCGCCCACGAGGAACGGGAGCAATTCGTGCTACTCCTCCGACCCCGTTGTTGCGCTGTTCTCTGTGTACGTCGTCGTCGTCGGTCTCGGCATTTTTCTTTCTGTGTGTCGTTTACCTCGAAAAAACGCGCTTCCGCTACCGACGCTGCTTCCGCGCAGTCAGTCCTCCGGCCCTTTTTCCCTGCCTTTGCTGTTCTCTTTTTCTCTTTATTTCTATTTTCCGGGAGGGGACTACTGTTTTGTGCGCAGTTCTGACTTTATCGCGGATCCTTCAGAGCGGAGGCCCGGGAGAAGTGCCTAGGCACGCGAGCAACGGTTTTGCGCAGGCTGCGGATCTTCCGCTGAGCCCTTCTGTGACCTCGGCTGTTTCGTGCGCTGCGCCTACCTCGTGCTTTCCCACGTGACCACCGACGTTAAGGAGAGAGAGAGAGAGAGAGAGAGAGAGAGAGAGAGAGAGAGAGAGAGAGAGAGAGAGAGAGAGAGAGAGAGAGATTTGCTTGTTGCTAAAATTCGACAAAATTATTGTCCAAAACTATGAGACACGCAGTAGCTGCGTTATTCTGTTTTGTTTCTCATTTTTTATTATCAGTTTTTTTTTTACACGAAAGGGTTTTATTCCTGAATTCACGAAGATTTCACTTACGTCATAACCATCACGGAAGTGACGCCAGTACAACGAAGCAAATGGCCTGTAAAGGGTGCACCCCTGCACACAGGGTCTTCTTGCGAGGAAGCAACCTTTAGTACTAAAAAGTACGTTATACTTCGGGCTGTACATTTTCGGGTTGTTATATTTTAACACGAAAGTGTTTTATCCCGGGATACACCAAGATTTCACTAACGTCATATCCGTCACGAAAATGACGCCAGTACACCTTTGCCGAAGCGACCCGCCAGCAAGACGTCGCTCGCCAAGCACACCCACAAGACAGCCGCCGGCCCGCAAATCATGCTCAGCTGCAGATTTCGCTGCAAATTTCACTTTCCTGTTTTACTGATTTCTATGAAAGAGGAATCAACCACAGTTTTTTGTTTCCTTCCCGTGATTTTCTTTTCCTTGGGATGGTTCTATTTTCCTGTAGTGGGTTGTGGCGTTTGGATTCTGAGACGAACGTGCTAGAGATAAATACACGCAGAAAAAAAGTTAGGTTGGAAAATATATTAACATCTAAAATAAACTAGAAAATGGTTGCGTAATAAAGCGAGATATGACTTAAAAAGCAACACGAAAATACCTTTGTAAATGCGCTATTTTTCTTTTTTTCTTCTGAAAACAAGTAATACGTGTTTACCGTTTCAATTTTTAGATCCTTTCCCTTTTTGCCCTTCTTTGCATGACGCGCATGAATTGTTTCTCCAGCCCCCGAAAACCAAATTTTGTCGCCCCCGCCCCCCCCCCCCCCCAAAAAAAAAAAAGAAAAAACGTTGCCCGTGTGACGCATTTCTTAAAACACAAAAAGTGTAGGCACGCCCCAATATCGGCACCGTAGTAATTCTTTTTTCTTGAACTGTTTTTGATTCGCCTTACTCCGCCGTGTCTGCGGCGCGAATTCTTTCTCACACTCCGCAGGGGGGTTTTACCACGTCCGTTCACCCTCCCCCCTCCCCCTCCTCTCGCGATATTTCAATGACGTCATTCACGGCTCCCCCGCGCAGGTTTCCGTTGGAAAGGCCGCAGCCAAGGAGCCTACGATAGGTTACACGCTCTCCTCGTTTGGCTGTGACGCGTTTCTCATATTGCGTCACAGAGCAGACAGAGAAGCCTCTCTGCCAGATCGCTTTTCACGGTTGGCTTAGCGCGATACAGTCGGCTGCGGGCAAGGTTGCGCGCCGACTGCATCGCGCAACCGATAGTGTAGACGGTCCGGCCCGTGGGTTAGTGGCAGTGGTGTGTGGCTTCCTTCCGGCGGGCGGGCTTCCGGTGTTGGCGGAAGCCGCCCTCGTGCGCCGCGACCCTGGGCGGAACGGGAACAATTTCCTCCTTCCGAGGAAGCTGCTCGAACAACATTGCGTGTAGTACCACCCAAGTGATACTGTCGAGGTAGTTGTGGGGGTCGCGTAAGTAACTTGTTTGTCCTCGCCTTTTTTTCTCTTTACTTCCTCTCTTGCTCAGCCTGTTTTCCTTTCTCAGACCACAAAGGAAACGGGATCCGGGAAGCCGTAAGGCCACCACTCACGCTGCTACAGTTTCCCCTACTGCTTTATCGCTAGGGTAACGTTGCAAGCTAGGCTTCGTGATGTTATCGCGTGACTGTTTCCTGTGTTCTTTCGCCGTGATGGGTGGTATGCGCAGCGTATTATTCTTGCTTGTTTCACTGTAGGTTTTATAGAAATAAAAGGAAAGAAGTCCACAGCCCCTCCGTGTTGCCGCCGTGGTCGTGTTTATGGAGCTCTGCGAAAAACTGGGTAACAGCCAGGACAGAATGCGTCGCTTCCTAATTGGTATGGTTTCATTGCTGGGTGAGATAACCAGGTCCATGTTACGTGAAACAAACAAGTCTCTCTTTTCTTCTGTTTTCTTGGTGACGTGAAAAAGCAGAAGTGAAGTTCTTGCCGCTCTACTTTCACGGGTCCGCGCGGAGCGCGTCAATGTAGGTCGGGACTCTAACCATGGCTAAGAGTAATCTAACGATGCTTGATAAGTCTGGGGTGTCCAACCTGTCTAACTTTATCCAACCTGCGCGGACATTTTAGCTTCGGTTCCGGCCGCATCAAAAGTCGGGAATTCGTTCATTGATTGATTTGATTGATTGTAGGGTTTTAACGCGCCGACGCAACGCCGGCGATGAGGCGCGCCGTAGTGGAGGGCTCCGGATTAATTTTGACCACCTGGGGATCTTTAACGTGCGCCGAAATCTCGTACACACGGGCGTTTTTGCTTTTCGCCTCCATCAGAAAAGCGGCCGCCGCGGCCGGGAATCGAACCCGCGACCACGTGCTCAGTAGCGCAACGCCTTAGCCACTGAGCCACCGCGGCGGGTAATTCGTTCATTCCGCTGTGTGAAGCGTCATGGCTGACGTAGACATTGTCGGTCTGTCCTAAATTAAGTTTAGAATTACCGCGTAACCTTCAGCCGTTATTAGGCATTTATTTAGCTTCGTGTCATCGAAAGTTAGGGTACTATAATGCAGTGTGAAGCAGAGTTCCTTGCGCAGATGACCGAGACTTTGGTAAGAAAACAGCTGCGTAGTCGGTAAAAGTTCACATGCGCCGGGTAAAAGCGCAAGGTTAACCGTGATTCATAATAACAATCCTCTTTCGGAAATGAAAGTTTGTTGCACCTATGCGCTATTCATCTCATGCCGTGCTGATGTTTGTTTAAGCGAATAACTACTGTATGGCTAACGGTGAAAGCTCCCGTGTAATGAACGTGCTGCAACCGATGAAAAAAAGAAGGTTAAATAGCACTCGTAGACCTGGGCGTCGAAAATTTATCTGCAAGGATTTAGTAGCTACTAAAGTTTAAACGCAAAGCACTCAAACAACTGGCGAAGCTTTTCTGCTCGACAAGGGCGAAAGCAGTAAATCGTGAGCGCTGGCAAATTGAACATCTGTGCAGTGGCGTGCCCTTCTAGTAGTTGTCTGCGCCGGTCACACCGGTAGCGAGTTCTAGACTTGCAAGGGGTCGCGCAGTGCGAAAGAAAAGAGGTGGTAACTTGGAGAGATCGCTAGTATTATATCAATTATACCCGGCTGGCCTTGCAGCCCACTGGCAGAAGCTATAAATTTCTAAGCAGCAGAAAAGCTTGAGAGGAACGGCAAGCTGAAAACGTGCACTCACGCGGCCTACCCACAAAAGTGGCGAAATAACGTCCGGGTGATCTGCTGTTTCTTGCGCTCGCTTTTATTTCGTCGCTGTGTACTGTACCGAACTTAAAATAGAAATTGTTTTGAGGATATCTAGCCTGTTGAAGCCATTCTTTCCAAAGACGATACATAGAAGGGAAGAGGGGTTGTTTTCAAGCGAAGCTTGAAATATCTGACTGAACGTGCGACATTTGATCTAAGCGTCATACAGTAAACCGTGCCTTAAGGAGCTGTGATGATTATGATGATGATGACCTGAATCCACGTTCGCAGGTCTATGGGTGGCCTCGGGTCCCATGTTTTCCTATTGTCGCCTCGCCTTTATTAGAACAAATGTGTCTAAGTGGGAGTAAAATACATAGGAAGCTGCGCCAAAGAAAAAAGAAAACACAAAAACACTTTTGTAGCACAGCACAATGCGTTTTCGTTGAATGACATGTGAACAGTAGACTTCCAACTCTGTTGTCACCCTTTGTCCTCGCCAGCCCGAAAGTTTCAGCAGCATTCAACGAAGTGTAATGCACCTGCTCCCTAAAAATTGCTCTCTCAGTTATCTCGACCAACCGGGAGTGCATGTACGTAACTCTTATTAGAAACCGCTAACTCGTTTATACCCCATCTTCCTATAACCGCGTTTCAACAGCTTCCGGCCATTTCTTTGGGCTTCACGAATAACTCGGCTGGACCCTCGTTTCTTTCTTGCGTTGTTGGCGGCGCCGTGTAATGCGCGCTCGCCTCGTCTGAGCTTGTTAAATAGATTGCGTCGTGTTTGTTTCTAAGCCGAGCGGGAAAGTTTTCGGTCGCCGCCCTTCTCTCCGTTCTTTATCCTCCCTTCCCTGTACAAGCCGGAAGGAACAAAAAAGGAGGGACGGCAATAAGCTTAATGCGCCACGCAACGAAAGCCAGCGGACCTCTTTAGCCACCGAGTTCAAAGCAATCTCGCGGGCGAAACGCAACCCGAGAACGAGCTTATGTGTTTTGCTGAAGCCTCGCTGAATTTCTCGTAACGCGCTCCGCCGGTGCCCTGGGCGTTTGCCTCGGCGGCAGTCTCTGTGGTTTGTCTCGCGGCCGGGCTGTCTCGCGTGACTGCGTCCCCGAAAAGGAGCTCGTGCATTGTGCAACCTCGGCTGATTTACTCGGAAACCGGGTTACGCGAGCGGCACGCTCGCTTTTGGGGCTCCTCTCGCCTGACGGAAACAGATACTAGCTCTTCGTTATTTGACGAAACAAAAGGAGGAAAGGGGGGCTTCCTGGCTTTTACTTTCCTCGCGCATACATGGAGTGAGTGAGTGAGTTTGAGTTAGTGTGAATGAGGAGGAGAGGAAGGGAGGGAGGGAGCGTGAGTGTTTAAGAGAGTGAGTGAGTGTGGGGAAGAACGAAAAGAGGAAGGGAGGGAGCGGGAATGCGTAAGAGAGAGGAAAGAGAGCAGCAGCAGCCAAATGTCTTCTATTGTTTTCTCCGTGGAATGAATGCAATTTTCTAAAATTGCATTCAGATCATGATGCATCTAACTTTGCTTCAGTTAAAAGGTAGGCGCGGCGAAAGGGGAACTAACGAATATGTGAAATTTAACCCAAGTTGCGTTTGGTTAAGCTAGGTAACAAAGGAAGTCGAAGGATAGGGTAGGGGCCCGCTTGTCGGGAATTTTCCCGCAATCGGTTGTTTATGCCGCCGAGTGTGGTTTATGCCTGTGCGGATTGGCCGATGCTGCTAAAAACACTCGAAAAAATTGACTGAGAACCGAACGGAGGAAGGGACGTAGACGAATGAAGGGGAAACGCAGAATGGGAGAAAGTGCGGAGTAATGGTAGTGGGGCGATGGGAATAGGAGTCAGGCGGGAGGGGGACATGCAGTAGGGAGGAGGGCGCGATGGGAAATATAGAAGAGCGTTGGAACGGGGAAGAGGAGTGGGTCGTACGGGCAGGAGGAAGAAGGGGGAGACGACATTTGGGGAGTAGGAAGATGATGGTTGATGGTTCTGGGGTTTAACGCGCCGACGCAACGCAGGCGATGAGGCGTGCCGTAGTGGAGGGCTCCGGATTAATTTTGACCACCTGGGGATCTTTATCGTGCGCCGAAATCTCGTACACACGGGCGTTTTTGCTTTTCGCCTCCATCAGAAAAGCGGCCGCCGCGGCCGGGAATCGAACCCGCGACCTCGTGCTCAGCAGCGCAACGCCTTAGCCACTGAGCCACCGCGGCGGGTGGGGAGTAGGAAGGATGGGAGGAGAAGAGCAGTGGAATGTGAGGGACAGGTGGGGACGGAGTCGGGAGGGAGGAAGAGGTGCATTGTGCAGCAGGAGCGGCTGAAACGCCTTCGTCTTTCGACGCCATTTGGGGCGAAGCAAACGGATACGGGGCCGTTATTTTGTTCGTTTGCATCTGGGCACTGTGGTTGAAACTGCGCAATCCCTACCGAGCTACGATTTAACATTATTGGTTAATCGTTACTGTGATCTATCGCTCGGGTCCAAGTGGGGCTTCGCCACACCAAGGGTGTCCTCGCGGAAAAGCTAGCTTTAACGACCGCAAACTCGATGTTGCAGGTGAAAGTGACGATTACGCGCCGCTTAGCTGCACCATGGGCACTCGTAACCTTTTAAGTGCGGAATATTTTATGGCCCCGCCTCGTCGTCGTGACTCGTTCGCTGCCAGAATGTCGAGCCACCGCCGCAGTCAGACGAAGTAGCGACATAACGGACCCAGAGAGAGAGAAACAACGTTTTTTATTGTCCGGCAAAAAGACGCGGCCTGAACGTCACGCTGGACGGCCACCCGGCGCTCGCTACCTACTCGCACCCAGCCTCCGAGGAGAACGTGCTGTCGGCCGCTGGCGCTCGAGAGCCTCCAGCGCTTGCTGGACGGCCTCGCGCTGGGCGTCGTAGTCCACACTCGCCACCGCACTCGCTAGGCGCGGCGGCAACGCGTCTGTGACACCGTCCTCTACTTTGCATTTCCACAGCATGTGCGCCATGGTGGCTCGGTCCTCGCCACACACCGCACACACGTCACTGGCGTACACCTCTGGGCACACATGTTTCGCCACCACCGGTGTCCACACCGCTCGCGTCTGTAGCTGCCGCAGCGTCACCGCCTCCTGTCTCGTGAGCTTACGGTGGGGCGGCGGGTACGTCCGCCTGCCCTCCCGGTACCAGTCCAACACGTCCTTGTACGAGGCGATCGGCACCACTTCGTCGTCGTCCTCCGCAGGTCGGGGGCTCGGGCTCGCGCCGCGGCTGGTGAGCGCGCGCGCCGCCCGGTCCGCCGCCTCGTTGCGGTTCTCGCCCGTGCTCACCGGGCCCATGTGTGCCGGAAACCATTTCACCGTCACCGGCACCGCTCTGTGTCCTAGGGCCCCGCACACCCTCGCCGCGCACGGGGACACGTTGTCCGTCGCAAAGTTCACGATCGCACTCCGCGAGTCGCTTATCACCGTCGTACACCTCGGGTTCGTCAGCGCCAGCGCAATGGCCAGCTCCTCCGCATGCTCCGGGCTCCGCGCCCGCACGCTGCACGCCGTGCACAGCTCCCCGGAGGTCGCTGCGACCACGGCCGCCGCGTACGTGCCCGGGCGGTCCGAGTACCTCGCCACGTCGACGTAGAAGGCTCCGTTGTCCGAAGCGTGCGTGGCCGTGAGAGCTTTCGCCCTCGCCAGTCGACGCTCTCGGTCCACCTCGGGATGCATGTGTCTCGGGATCGGCGGCACCTGCAACGAGCGGAGCAGCCCGCACGGCAACGGCGACCGGCCCACACTCCCTTGCAGCCCCCCGCGGTATCCCACTCTTTCCAGTATCGAACGCCCCGTCCTAGTTCGCGCTAACCTAGCCAGCTGCGCCGTTCGCTGCGCCTCGGCTATCTCATCTAGCGTGTTATGCACCCCCAGCTCCAGGAGTCGCTCTGTGCTCGTGTGCGTGTACAGCCCCAGTGCCGCCTTGTATGCTTTGCGTATAATCGCGTCCACCTTCTGCCGCTCCGCCGCCTTCCAGTCGTGAAAAGCCGCGACGTAGGCCACGTGGCTGACCGCAAACGACTGCACCAGCTTCAAGGGACTGGCTTCTTTCATCCCCGCGTGCCGCGTCGACACCTTCCTGATGAGCCGAATGGCCGTAGACACCTTCGCGTCCAGCTTCGCAATTGTCAGGCCGTTGTGCCTCAGCGCATCGATGTGCAGCCCCAGCACCCGTAGCGTCTTCACGGGCGGGATGGCCGTCCCGTCCCTCGTTCTCAGGTTGATATCCGGCTCGGTCGTGTCACTTCGACTCTTCCCGCGCGGCGGTACGATCAGGAGCTCCGACTTCGCCGGCGAACACACCAGCCCCGTTCCCCGCAACTGGTCTTCGATCTCGTCGATCGCCCGCTGCAGTGCCGCCTCGATCTCGCCGTCGCTGCCGCCGGTCACCCAGAGTGTTATGTCGTCGGCGTATATAGTGTGCTTGACGTTCGGGAGACTCCGCAGTCGCTCGGCCACCCCGATCATTACCATGTTAAACAGCACCGGCGAGATCACGGCGCCCTGCGGCGTGCCCACGCTCCCCAGCGTCTTGTTCGGTAGCTCCATGTCGCCGGCCACGATCGTCGTCGTACGGTCCGTCAGAAAGTCTTTGACGTAAGCGAACGTGCGTTCTCCCATGTTCAGCCGGGACACTTGCTCGAGTATCGCCGAGTGAACAGAGCTCCACGGTGTAACGTCGTAACAAAGAAGCTTCGAAACAAGCGGTTTACGTAATAATAACCGTTCGAAACTCCAGAACCGCTGGTACTTGTTATACATCTCCCCATTATTTAGCGCAAAGAAAACTGCAGGTAAATTTGAGGCAAAATCTGTATAATTTACCGGCCGCCCCCGAGTTCATTTAGTTGGGAACGTTCGTTGGGTTGGTTTTTACGATAGCAAGCGAAAAAAGGGGTCGCGAAAGACACGCGGTCAAAAGTGCGCAGTAAGGCCCCGGCACGTGTGAGATGCAAGCAAGCACAAAAAGCACAGAACTCCCGGTCGTGCTGTTACAGGCAGAGGGCGCGATAGCACTTCGAAGGCGGGGAATTTGAATTGCGTTGGACAAACCTCTGTTCAATTCAAGAACAGAGGAGTGAGACAGGGAGGGGACGAGCGTGAATGGTGGTGGCAATGAGCAAATAACGGTGCCGCAGCATCTCTGGTGAATCACTGCTCGGCACTTCCGACAGCTTTCAGGTTGAGTGGAGCTGCTTTTCTTTTTTTAATGAGTTACGTCATAATACGGTCTTCTGCGTAGTTATTTTAGACTTTTATATGGCTAGGGTTCCTGGCATTCTTTTTTTTTTTTTTTCTGTGCCTGTAAACGCCTTTCGGCAAATCCAACTTTATCGGTAATGCTCAGCAGAAAACTGCTGTTTCCCCAACAAAAAATGTGCAATTGGTCGCTGAGACGACTCTGTCGCTACGCTGATTTTGTGTACTTGTCTTTACTTGTTGCTTTAAAGTGAAGTTGTAAACGTACAGAATTCCAGTCGGCTTTCAATGCATGGACTTCAGCGGTAGGAAGACCGACAACCCCATATTTGCCTACTAAGTTAAAACTTCAAGTTCCAAGTTTAACTAAGCAATCGCAAAGCCATAGTCACTGTCATTAACGAATGATAACGTGCGCATACTATAACCATGTGCGTGATTCGTATTTTATAGAACCTCGCTGGTCGCTCACTTTACCGGAGTGGAATGGCTTCTAATTTTGCTGCATCTCTCCTACCCTCTTATTCATTCTTTGGGCTTAATGTGTATCAGCGGATGTACCGTAAAACAAATTAGTTTGTTGGTAATAGCAAAATGTGAGAGTGTTCACAGTCCTTATCATCGTCATTTCCAGCACAGTGAACTCCCAGTGTTCTATTGCAAGACATAACAAGAAATGCTGACATGAATGGGTTCGTTGAGAAAAAAAAGAAGAATAAAAAAATGAATCACCTTTTTATTCTTTAATTTTACGTTCTTTTCGTAGGGGCTGCACAACCTCGAAGAAACTAGTAGAGGTGTTTAGACGTCGTTGTGCGGGGCCCGCAACTTGTATTGTGACACTTGCTAAAAGCAGAGCACCATAACTCGCGCAAGCAAGTGAGGCGCTTAACAACAACACGGAGGTTATGTGAACTAAAAATGTCTAAAGCATGTATGCGCCGTATACGCAAGTGAAGTCGCTACAGGTAATAAGCGCGTAGATACTAACAATAATTAGCGCGAATGCAATTTTTCACGCCAAGTGCGGTACTTTATTTTTGTATGCGCAATAGTATATCTCTTCGTGGAGTTACAAGAATGCCTAAAAATTGGTTTAGCTAGGTTGTAACAGATAAAAATAAGTGGCTACTGGTGTAAACAGCAGGAAACCCAAGAAAAGTTATCTTTTTCCTTCGCGTAATGAAGACATTCAGGTAAGAAACTGCCGATATTCTTCAACAGGGCATGAGTGAACAGAGTAGACCAACAAGACGGTTTAATTATGTTCTCTTTAGGGGGCTGTTCTTTTGGTGAATAAATGTACAGTCTTTGTCAAAACTTCATGGGCCACTGCTTATGTTTATGGGCCAAAAAAATCTGAAACCAAAGCTTAGCGTTCGACGGTGACGAGAATATTTTATGACAGTAAGAAAGGCGGGCGTTTTCTCCAGCTTCATGACATGAAACGTTTCAGCCTCGCTAGAGAGGTAAGCTTGTACTAAGAATTTTTTGTGGCCTGTGCCCTTTTGTCATGGCCTAGAAAATTTTGACAAAGGCTGTGCGTGCGGTTTTTGGCTTCAATACCGAATCATTCTAATTTGAAGGAGGGAACACAATGTATAACGACGTACGAGTTCAGTTGAGACGGGCGAAGTTTACTTCCCACCTTATATCTGGCGTGAGTTTACGGAACTGTTCGTGGCGTGATGAGGTCTGATCGGCAGCTTCGCTGTGTAGGTGGGAGGTGGTGATGATGAACAGGCTTTATTTATAGAAGTAAACGCTCTATCTGGGCCGTTAGCGGAAAGAGGGAAGGGTGGGTACGGTAAGGGAGGATCCTTTAGTGCCATCGAGTTTTACTGCTTGCTTCGTGGAAGCCTGTCGCCTCACGGCAGTATAATTAGTCAGAGCTTAGCTGACTACACACGTGGGCCCCGCAGGTTACTTGCGAGCTGGGGTGGGCCACTTAAGTTTTTTTAGTGAACACACTTTCTTAGCAACTGAAAAAATCCCGGGCCATCTCCACTGACGTGACACCTGGGGAGGGGCGAAGCGTGCAGTGTATTCTTGGCGCCTTGGCGTTTTCGCCAACGGAGATGAAACCGTTGTGGGGTGGAGGTGTACA
Source organism: Haemaphysalis longicornis (assembly GCF_048455015.1). Taxonomy (NCBI): domain Eukaryota; kingdom Metazoa; phylum Arthropoda; class Arachnida; order Ixodida; family Ixodidae; genus Haemaphysalis; species Haemaphysalis longicornis. Next base: position 147,637,596 of record NW_027526295.1, read on the forward strand.
GCTTCGCTGTACAAGTCTCTTGTCTTTGAAACACGAAACTCTCTAGCGTGGGGCGTAAACGAGTGTCCCGGTGTTTTAGTACCGTGACTACATGAGACGAACAACGATTACGACGACGACGACAGGAGACGCCAACAGCCCCCGCCCCTAATGAACCATCTTTCTACAGTTTTTTTTTTTCACGCTACACTGGGGGCGTCTGCATTTACTCGGCAGACGCTTCAGCGACCTGCAGAAGAACAACACCGAGGAGCCCCATGCCGAGTCGCGTATAATTACTTTCTCCCTCTCCGACGAGGAGAGGGAGAGGGAGAGGGAGACGACGCTGTACGCGCATGCACACCGATGCGCGCGCTGCAATTCATCTCTCGCGCTTCCCTTGTAGCGGACTCGGCGACCAGATCCCGTCACTGCGCCGTAATAGCGTTTCGGCCGGCGGACGCACGTGGGCGCTGAGCGAAACGGAGCGGCTTGCTACATACTTCATCATGCCTGTCGGTGGTCCCCGAGACCTGCCCGCGCGATAGGCACCGTTCCTTGGGGTGCACGTAATCCGCTGCGTACTGTACTCGCGTATATCCCTACACTGCACGCACGCATTACGCGAGCATGAGGCAATTTCTGTGAGAGTGTGCGTGGGGTTACCACCCTACTCCCGCAATAAGCACGCCCGCCTCGCTCGGCGAAGTGGCCCGTCGGTGGCTTCCCCTGTTTGTGTGCGTGGTTTTCGTGGGGATCCGATTAGCGTTTCTGGTCGAGGTGGAACGGGAGACGGGGGGAATAAACCGGGAGGATAAAGGCGCAGTGTGAATCTTGGAGAGCGTAGTGTGGCGAGGGAGTAAACTCATTTCCCAGCGTCCCTTTCGCACGTGGCGCTTCCTGTGTGGACGTTCTGGGGGCTATTCATCATCCACCATATCCCGTCGCAGTGGCTCGGTGCATTCTGGTTCGGCGTGCTTGTGTGCTCTTGCCGCGGTGGCCGCTCTCCTATTAGCTCGGGGGCCCTGCTGCCAGCGACAAGTCATTCTGCATGCGCGCACATCCAAGAAGTTCATTCGGACTGCTTGTTCTTCGTCCTTTTTGTTCCTTCGGGCTTGTTAGCTGGCGGTTTTTTGTAACCGCGCAGGAAAATGTATGCTTGTCTGTGTTTGCAACCATGCTTGCTCGTTTGGAAAACAATTGGGCACTATCGTGATAAATTGAAATACGAACAATGGAGCGCGTGGCTTTCAGTACATGCCGCGCATGCGCAGTGTGAACACGTTACGAGAGTTTGTGTCCAACGTTGATGTGGAAACACCGTCGTTCGGCGTGTGAGCGTTCTGGTTTGTCTTCCCACCGCGTTCGGTGCCCGCTCACGTTAGCGTTATCTAACTTTGTTGCTGCGATGAGTGAAAACCGCGCACAAAGCTAAAGTCCTTTATTTTTTTATTTTGTGCTGAGCGCCCAACGGACGGTGGAAGTACGACTGTCTTTCCATATCAAGGTTGGCCACGAACTCTCGTAACTTGCTCGCACTGCGCATACGCGGCCCGCGTCGCCAGGATGCGCGGCATGTACTGGAAGTCACGCGCTCCGTTGTTCGTATTTCAATTTGTCACAATAGTACATGCTGAATTAGGTTTTGTGCGAATCATTATCTCACTTAGGCTTGATAAGGAAAACACGATCAAACAGATATCGAAATTTCTGTGCAAGTTAGAGGCTACCAGAGGGTCTAAATTAATCCGGAGCCCTTCACTACGGTGCGCCTCATAGCCTGTACGTGTAGCTTCGGCGCCTAAACCCCCCAAATTTAATTGTGGGATCAAGCTTCCTCGACGGAGTGCGTTTTTTTTGGCATATTGACCGTTATATTGGTACTTTTACGCAAAGTCTTCACGTGACACGGCGCTTTGACACGTGACACGGCGTTGGACACAGCCGTTAGACCAGAGATGCATGTACACTGCGCGTGACTCTTCATTTGTGGGAAGGCTGCCGGAATATCTTGCGAGACGGGAGGGAGGCAAACGCAGTGAAACCTCACTGAACCGATTATGTTTCGGTGGAACGAAGCTCTGTGTAAAGTGCCGCCGAAAAGCTATCGTAGCCGGTGGGCTGCACTGCTGAGTTTCGGTGAAAACGTTTTCACGTTTCGGGTGTGCAAACCCTTTTTCCCTACCCTTCTGTAATCCCCGTGGACCAACTCGCATACCTCAAATCAGCGGACCGAAGTTTTTGTTCGAAGACTGAAGCATTTCCTTCATTTAATTAAACTTTATTTTCTCTCTCTCTCTCTCTCTCTCTTTCTCTTTCTCTCTCTCTCTCTCTATCTCTCTCTCTCTCTCTTTCTCTCTCTCTATATATATCTCTCTCACTCTTTCTCTCTCTCTCTCACTCTTTCTTTCTCTCTCTCTCTCTCTCTCTCTCTCTCTCTCTCTCTCTCTCTCTCTCTCTCTCTCTCTCTCTCTCTCTCTCTCTCTCTCTCTCTCTCTCTCTCTCTCTCTCTCTCTCTCTCTCTTACTTTTAATGCAAGAGCGGTGTGGGATTCAGATTTAGTGTTTTGCAAGTTTTCAAGGGCTACGGTTAGTCTCGTGGTCGAGTTTTTCTGTACCGGTGCGACAGCTGTGAACGCACCAGCTCGGAAAAAAAAATAATTATCCAAGATGCTGCCGCCCGCGCAATCTTTACAGCGTTACGTATTGGTAACGAAGCTAGATATTTGAAATTCAAATGCAGTGTTCAAGTCCGAAGCGCCAAATGTTTAGTGCGCCGGGGTTTAACGCTTGCAGGAGCGCATAATTTTTCTCGTACCCCCTACCGAGCACGATGCAGCCCCATCACGTGTGCGCAATTCCGCCAGTAATGTCGTATAGGGATGGGGGCGGCTGATGAAACCAGCGCCGCGCTGTATGCGTCACCTTAGGCGTGCGCAGAGCGCCTTCTCTTGGGTGCTCCTTTACCCTAAGAAACAACTTGGTGTCGGCAGCTTGGGCTGTGGGTGAGCGAGCACACCTTGCAACAGCGGTTCTTTGAGTTGGGCGCTGGGTCTTCCTACTTCTGCGGGGCCGAACGTTATCGTATTGCATGATAGCACCTTCCGGCGGCCGAGCTGTGCGTCGACGTGTGCGCAATTTTTCTAGTGTCCTTGGCCTGAGATAACTGAAGGTACGCCACGTTACAGTGATTCAACCCTGCAGAATACCACCATGAATTGAAATAGGAGCAAACTTAGCAATGTACGTTACATTCCAAAGTCCCAGGTTCTTGATTGATTGTAGGGTTTAACGCGCCGACGCAACGCAGGCGATGAGGCGCGCCGTAGTGGAGGGCTCCGGGTTAATTTTGACCACCTGGGGATCTTTAACGTGCGCCGAAATCTCGTACACACGGGCGTTTTTGCTTTTCGCCTCCATCAGAAAAGCGGCCGCCGCGGCCGGGAAGTCCCAGGTTCGTGGCCAGCGTGGTGCAGAAGAGCAAAAACTTAGCGCAGGGAAACGATACGAAGGCTTTCTCATTCAATCCACCATACAAAGTGCTTAGGCGTCCTCGTAGTTCTTTTTCTTTTTCCTTTTTCTAGTTTTTGGGACCCGGCATTCTTTTGTGTGTGTAATAAATATTCTGATTCTGCATTGTGAATTTTATTTCTCTCATAAATCTTTACGGAAACACATTGTTCAATCGCTGTTTCTGTATTCCGTTTTTATTTTTTAATTTCTAAAATCTGGCTGCCGTTCGCTGCTTCTGCGGGACTGTCTGTATAATGTAACCACTTCGGTCTACTTGTAACTGCTTTGTTGATGCGACGTGTTCGACCTGCTCCGGTGAAAAGAATCTTTCGAGGGCGGAACTGCAGACGTCGTCATCCTTCCGAACCTGCTGACTGTGCGTCGGTTCGTTATGGCTTCCGCGGGTTGTGAAAAAAGCAGCAGCGTCGACATGTACACATCTTCTTCCCGCTCGGCATGAGGTTCTTTAGGGCTTTTGCTGCGCTAAAAGCCGGCACACCGTAATGTATGCGCTTCAACTGAGAGCTGCCCCTTCCCAGTGGCTGGAAGTTGAAAACATGCTGTGCTCCAAGTAGATTGTGTTGAAAAAAATTAGCAGTGGCTTAGCTCGGCTATGCCAGGATATACGTAGCGTGAGCTAAGGTTCAGCTGGTTATTCTTATCTTTCCTGGTTGTCTAAGATTAGCGTGATTATCATCCTTGCTGCTGCTTCAATGACACACACACGGTATACGCATTATGTGACACATGTATATCTATCAAGCGGCTCCGGCGCAGCGTCGCCAATCGCCCCAGAGCTAAACTGGTTCCACAGGCGCACGCCGGTGTTGCTGCGACGCACGAGCCATCGGTTCCACACCCGGCCACCCCTCGCATGATCATCAAGTGGACCGGGCCGCCACGTGCCGCGCCTGCACTGCACGGCTCTCCAGGAGCCACGCGAAACTGCTCAACCTCGGCCAGTGTAGTTCACGCTACAAAAGTTTTTATTTATTGTTAAAGGATTAGCAAGAACATATAATTTTAATACAATGGCGGGTCTTCACACACCCGCCCGCGCCTCCAGTTTTACCGCTCCAGGTTAAAACAGAATAAAATACAGCGAAGGTGAGTTCAAGGAGGAAGGAAGTCCTCGATTATTCAGGCGACCCTTCATAATCCAGAGTGAGATGCTATTTAAGAACAGCAGCGGTGTTAAATTCATGCTTATGATGAACAAGATGATGTCGTGTAAGCATTACGTTCATGTGTATCCTTGTGACCGGAGATACATTTTGAGGGATGCATGCTTTTCACGCTCCCGTCTGATTGCAACTGCCGGATCATTCATCTACCAGTGCAGTTTAGGGTAATATGTAGTCGAATTTTGTGAAGCAGTTAAAGAGACACTTAGGTTTCTGTTAATGCACTAAAAAAGTCAATTCGGTGCACAATGATGCGATATGGGCAGTATCCCAGGTGCGTCGCATAAAAAGGCACCCTTAGCAAATGATCAGGCGAGAGGGAGCTATCGCCGCAGGTCTATAGCGCTCTCTTTTATTAACTTTCGACGCCACTACGGGGATAAATCGGCACCAGGGTCTAGCAACACTGCAGCAGACGTTACGTAAAAGGGGACGCGGTGAGTTCGCATCTCACCAGCAGTACACCTATTTCTTCTCTAATTTTGTTATCACTTCTGCGTTCAGTTATAAACTTTGAAACTCCTACATTGTCGCACCTTTTCTGCTTTGGCGTCTCCCCCCCCCCCCCTCCTTTTTTTTTTTCCGGCGTTCATGATTTATGATTCTGTTTTCGCACCGAGTGGATTACATTTTCAAGGTGTTTCGTCACATACATTTAAAAAAAAAGCACACACAGGCGTGTTCTCTCGCAGCCGTTTAGCCGAATAATCGCCGACAGAACGAAGTGCGCGAAAACTCGGAACCAGGGAAAGGAACATTTGTCACCGCGGTGCGCACATCTGGCACCCGGAGCCTTGTATCACACCACCAACGGCGGTCGTCTTTTTTTGCTTGTGCTCGCTTTTGTTTTGTGTTTCATTCCTTAACGCGTGTCGGTAGGCAAGTCCGACTAGGGAATGCGACTTGGTGGCAGCCGAGCTAGCTGTCAACGCCGACGCTAATGGAGTCGGGAAATCACTGGGAGACTGAGAGCGCAGAGAGAGGGGAGCGATCGAATGGGCTGCCATGTAACGCCATTGAAGTGGACGGCACAGGCGCCGTGCCCGGCGGCTCCCTAATTTTGCCGCTGGCTGGGCCGAGGCTTTGGCCCAGTATAGCGGCATGTGGCAGTCAGTGAGCACAAAGAGAGGCCCAGCGTCGATTTATAGACCGCCGTCTCGCGGCTCACTGTTACGGCCCTGCCGTTTGTGTTTACTGCTGTGCTTTTTTTTTTTTTTTTTGGGGGGGGGGGGGTGAATGCTGGCGCTCTTTTTGGCGGAACTCGCAGTTGATCCGGCTATTTTTGCCGTTTTCTGCGCCCGGAAGAAGTGCGCGGAAACTCGGAAGCAGGGAAAGAAGAAAGATTTGTCAACGCTGCACACATCTGGTACATCGAAACATGTATCACTCCGCCGCCAGTTCGTTTATTTCTTTTTGTGTTTCTGTATATTTAATGATTTCCTACGTTTTGTAGCGCCGAAGTTTGCGAGCACGGCGCCTTTTTGAGCAGTGGTCCAGAAACGCGAACGAATTTTGTTGTTGTTTGTTCGTATACGCGACGTTTCGGCGTTTGAAAGAAGAAAAAAAATAAACGATCGTGAAGAGCTCAGAAAAAGTTTTTCAGTGACGTTGCATGCGCGATATTTACAGAAAGGAATGAGCAGAAAAGTGGACTTCCAGTCTAGATAGGAAAGAAAATTGTAAACTCAGAATGCGTCTTTTATTCCTTCTTGGTAATACGTTTGCCATCCGTCATATTCGCGCTGCACAGCTACTTACACGACCGTATTTTTGTTTCGTGCTTTTGTTCTTGTTTTCTACAGCAACAGCTATGCTGTTGCTGACGGAAGAGTTTTTTTTGCCTTACAATCTAAAGAGTGGATATGTTTTTGAGCCAGTGGCAATGTCACTTATAACACCACGCTTCCTCGAACTCGGTTGGGTGAAGAGTTCGAGCCTTTTTTTTATGGACGGACGTTACGCACTGTTCTGTCGTATACGTTTCCCTCCTACGTTCATTGGTTGACTGGGGTCTGTGGTCAAGAGTCAGCCTTCCATTCCAGTGTGTGTGTTTGAATCGGGATTCAACCCCGTTGAAAGCGGCGATTCTTTGTCTTCATTCAAAATGACCGTTCTCTGGGCGTCTTTTCTACTTGCGTATTTATAAAAGAATGAATGACCCTCGATGAACAATGTCTACGATGAATGAATGTTTCTGGAAGCAACGATGTTGCTGCGAGCTATTATAAGGAGGAAGGGAACAAGGGTGGGTAACAATGAACAGCCTCGTCTTATTTACCGCCCTATCTATAGCTGGGGAAACCTTGCAAAACACTATAGCGCGTATACTGGTGTTCGCGCGTAGCTAAAGGTGAGCGCGGGAGTGCGTGCCAGCAGGCATATCAGAGACGCGTATAGAAGCTTCTGTTGCGATCTCGCGCATGCGCAGTGGGTGCGCGGCGAGGATGCCTTGCCATCGTGCGCGTCATTCCATCGAACATCGCCTTCGCTCTCTGCTACATTGCGCGCTGTCTGCTTCGGGAGTGTTTTCTGCACGCAGGAAAAGATACTCAAGAGAGTCCTCTAGTATCCCAAACGGGTGTAGGAACAAATGGTTCCGGAACAAATGGTCCCGGAACAAATGGTCCGAAAGTTTATGGTCCCGGAACTTATGGTCCCGGAACAAATGGTCCCAACTCGAAAGTAGGAACAAATGTTCCCAAAACTTGTGGTCCTGGAAGTTCTTGCCCGGAACAAATGCTTCCGGAACAAGTGGTCCGAGGCACCTCTTCGGGCAAAATGATTCATAAAAACTCCACGTAGATTCTGTCTAAATTTGTTGTATCTTGCGGGAGTGCAGTTTATAATTACTTCAGTTTGTTTATTTTTGTTTTATTTGTTTGTTTTTTATATATTCTGCTAAACCAGTTATCTCAATTTACGCTATTATAGCGATTAAATGCGTTATTTCTGCCGACCATGCATTTTTGTGCAAGTGCAGGGCGTTACACGATTGGCCCGTTTCGGCAGTTTTTTTATGCGTATTTCCGTAATTCTTGTCCGGCCTTTTTTTTTTTAGTCTTCACGTTTTCTATACGTTAAAGAAAAATATTCTTATTTATTCCTTCTCTCTTTCTTTCGTTATTTCATTTTTGTAATATTCTCATTGTTTTCTGTTTTTGACTTCTGTTTTCGAGCGACAAATCGGCGAGCGCAAGGCACCAGTACAGCTCTATGTTGATTAAATGTCAGCAGTACCGGCTCACTCACATTTTTGATACTTTACGTAACCTAAATAATACTGTCACTGTAAATAGGCTCAACGCACTGGCTCAAGTGGGACTCGCTTTTCAAGCGTTAACAAAATTTTGTATCCGTGCGAGTATTGCACATCAGCCAGCTTAGTTTAAACAACAGTTTTGTTGCACCGCTTCATAAGAAAACTGCATTCATGAAGAAAATTTTGGCAGCCAGTTATTGTATTCGCTTTGAACGTCGGCCGAGGGCTGCCCAGTACACGCAGGATTTGATTGAAATGTCTGCCACTGGTTTGCCTGGTATTCGGAATAACAAAAAAACGCGAGCAAAGGAAGCTGGCGAGGACGTACATGTCCGACAAAAAATTTGTATACCGCATTTAACTCAAGTAAATTCAGCCTTAGCAATTATATTGTGTATGAACAGATGCAAATTACATTGTGCACAAATACAAACATATACACATAAATGCATTGACCCCGTTTCGTCCCTCATACAGGCGCTCATGCATAGGTGCAGTAGTGATGGGACCATTTGTTCCGGAACCATTAGTTTCGGGACCATTATTTCCGGGACCATTTGTTCCGGGATCATTTATTCCGTGACCGATCCCAAACGCCTTACAACCGAAGAAAAAAGCATGGTGGTAGTGCGGTCATTTAAGGATGCCCAGTGACAGTGTTGCTAATTAGCGAGATCGCCGCGGACAATTTTAAGGACGCTCCGAAAGAGTTATGGGTGTGATAGAAATTAGCGGCGGAGGAGGCTAGTGGGCCTCATTTCCTACATATACTTCGCTGCGTCCACTGGTTTATTCGGCGTTAGAGTGCAACAGCGCTCCCTGCCAGCTGCTCCTTGAACGGAAGTAGCGGCGGAGAAGGCGAGGCTCTGCAGAAAGTAATGAGAAAGGGTAGTGGACACCCTGGACATCACCGCAGCGATGGCTCAGAGGTACAGCACTCGCCTCGTATGCGGGAGGTACCAGGTTCGGATCTGCGTACCGCCGGGCACCCACCGGTTTCTTTAATGGGTTCTGGCGTCCCTGGTCGAGTGGAGACCCTTGAAAAGGGGAATCCACGCCCGGAAAGCTGACTTTACCCTTGCGAGCCGGGGCCCCTGACCGTTGTCCATCTGGCGGGGCCACCGGCCATCATGCCGCGTTGCGCCATTGCCGGTGGAGTGAAAGAGCCTGGCGGAATGTCCTGCCACAGGTGGTTGCGAGGTGAGCGTCCACCGTGGCTGTGAAAGGCACCATGTGCATTCGTGTGCCTTGGTGGCACCGGGAACCTACCGGTAAAATAGGTACAAGTGACTTTTCCGGCCTGGCGCTTGGCCCTTGTGTGGGACTGCAACGCTTGGGAAGTTCACCCGCGGCTTGCACGGGAAATCGCCCCTATGGAAAGGGGTGGCTGCAAAAATTCAAAAACTTTTTTTTTTTTTTTTTCACGTAGTATGACGCCAGGGCCTCCACTGATTATTCTTTCCTTCATGACGACTATCTTCCTTTCGGGGCATCTTCCATTTTGTGTTCCGTTTTTTTTTTTCTCTCTGTAGTTTTTCACCTATGTGTATGCGGCCAAGCGAAGCCATATATTTGTCGCCACCATGACCTGCGCCCGAGACGCCTTTCCCCAAACCCGTAGGCTTTCCCACCCAAAAGCCCCATCTTGAAGCGAAAACGCGGTGCCATTCCACAGGGGATTCCCGCCTGTTCGCGCTTAACATCCATCATGCGTCGGCGCGCTATGCGCATTTTCGCGTACGTCTCACGCGCCGACGCTCGCAGTGTGTGTATATATGTATCCCTTCCGAGTCTTCTTCGTTGAACCCCATTTTGGGAGGCCCCCGCGAAGTTCAAAAGCACTTCTCTTTGGGGGGATTTACAGCAATGACGGCGGCGGCGATGGCGACACGAGCCTGTATTCTCAGTTGAGCCCTTCTCGGGTCGTTCGCGGCGTCATCTCCGGTCGTTCTGGTTCGAGGAAAGGGGAGTGCTAGGGGAAAGAAAAAGGCGCAGATGATCGGGAAGGAAGATAGATTCGCGGGGCGGGATCCGCTGATACGGAAGGGCGCACAGGTTGCGGACTCGGCTGTCGCGGCCCGCAGCGCAGCCTGTCGCCCTCGCCCTTTCCTACCTGCGACCCTATAATACGACTCCGGTGCCATCAAGGACCCATCAGCGCGAGGCAGCAGCGCCTGGTCGTATAGCTGTAGGGGATGCGGGAGGGATGGCCGAGAGAGAAAGGGGGGACCCGAAGTAACGGTTTCGAGTGGCGCTCCTTCGTGTATCACGGAGAGTTCTCTCTCTCTCTCTCTCTCTCCTCTCTCTCTCTCTCTCTCTCCTCTCTCTCTCTCTCTCTCTCTCTCTCTCTCTCTCTCTCTCTCTCTCTCTCTCTCTCTCTCTCTCTCTCTCTCTCTCTCTCTCTGTCCGTTCCTGCATGCGTCCTGCGAGGCGCTCGCCTGGTGCTACACGGCGTAGTTTTATTTTATTTTTTTTGTCCTCGTTTGCGCCCTTCAGCGCTCCGGAGCGGTTATCAAAATCTCATTTACACCTCCCCCCGTGCAAATTACGCGCCGGGACGAGAGTCCTCTCCGCCCGCGCCCGATATGTCCAAGTCGGGCGGAAGATGCGCCGGCTCGCATGTTCGAGCGCGCAGAGTCTGCTCCTCGTGCTCGGCGAAGCCCGGAGGAAACGTCTTCGTGCCCCACCCGCCTCCTTCCACCGTTGCCCTGGTTTTCATTTACGCGCTTGCCAGTGGTCGGGATGCGAACGTGGGTGTTACTCGTGCGCTCTTCTGAGCCGTAACGCCGAGCGCGTCGTCGAAGAAGGGACTGAGAATGATGATGATTGTGAGGCATGCCCGAAGAGCCTTCTCGTGCTTCTTGTTGCAGATCGTAATACGTCGAGTATAGAGGGCAGCACGCCGGCCACAAAATCAATACGTAAAAGAAATTGACGTTTCAGGTCCCCCGCGGCTTGGTCGGCGTACTTTGTGGTCGGCGTACTCTGTGTGTATTTCTTGATTATGCAACCCGACCACGCGGGTTTCCGTCACACGTGTGACTTCAATTTGTAGCACGTGTAGCCCAGACCGTCTTCCACAAAGCGACGCATGACGAAAAGGCTGGCAGCATAGCCCTCTGTTTCGCAGCCTTAGTGAACAGAACTGAACAGAACTGAACAGTGTTATGTCGCATCACGAACAGTGCGCGGTACAGGGGTTTCGCGGCGGCGGCGAAGGCGTCCGCGTAACCGTGCGAGCGAACGCGCCACACCAAGCATAAAGAAAACAGAGGAGCAGCGACTGGCGAAAGTGTGAGGGGGAGGTCGGCATGCGCTGCTCAGGCATCACCTCTGTCAGCCGTGGCGTCACACTCAGTATGTCTCACTGCTTCCCCCTCTCACTTTCGCAATGAGTCGCCGCACAGGGGCGCCCTCCCCCTCACACTTGCGCCAGACGCTCCTATTTCGTTTGTGGCTTATCCGAACCACGTGACGTTTGCGCGGGAGGTTCAAATACGATTTGCAACAGGCGCTGCGAGATAACGTCAGAGTAGCGCGCGCCGCCGTGTGTTCGCTGATCACGCGATCCTTCGTGAGACGCAGCAGATATGCGCCGCGACCAAAAGACTGCAGCTCGCGCTGCGCCGAAATTTCGCATTAGTTATCGTATAGTAATGTAGTAAGTATAGTAATATAGTAAGTAGTAATCGTATAGTGAGAGTATAGTAATCGTCGTGTCATTTTTATTGCTTTCTTTCGCTGCAATGCGACTAATCCTGGTGGTTGGAAGAATCTCGCGTTGTGCTACAATCCGACTTTTGAATTTTCAGCTGCGGCGCCACTTTTGCGGCAAAGCGACCGATCTTCGTAGTTTCGGCAGCAACAAAAAGATCGTTTTACCGCACGAGCGGTGCCGCAGATGCGAATTTGCAGACAAATTCGCAGCTGTGGCGCCGACCGGCCGTGTGGCAAAACGATCTATTCTCGTTGCTGTGGCAAATTTCCGAATTTGCAGCCGAACTTCTCCTGAGAACGCCGCTTGGAATTTGGCAATTTGTCGGAGCAGGGAAAATAGGAAACTAGTTCGTTTTTCCGCACGAGTGGCGCCGCAGCTGCGAATTCGCAGGCGAAATTTGCACCATGTAGAACGGGCTTAAGCCAGCACTGAGCTACTCCGGTGGGCGGGGCAGCAGCTTCGTCGATGATGTGCGTATACACGTAGTCGCACTATAGTACGCCGCGATTTAGTAATCGTGGGCGCCTCGTGGGCGCTGCTCACTACTGAGTTTGGCGCGCTGTGACGCGCGAACCAATTACGTCCTAGCGGCTCCGGTGCCCGCTGCTGCTGCCGGCTGGCTTGGCGCGAAAGCTTTTCCTCGCCGCTCGCGCCTCGCTGGTTGGTGGCTGCTCGTGTTTATGACAGCGCTCCTTAATCAGTCGCGCCTCGAACAATGCTCGGCCGGCGAAGCATGCAGGCGCCAGCGGCGAGCCCTGCCGCCTGGAAACCGTCGTAAATCTCGCCTCCTCACTCGCCCCCGTTCCAGCCTCCTGTGCGATGCCCCCACAGCGTGGAGAAAAGAAAGTGCACCGAGATGGGAGAAGTTACCGAAGCCACGTGTTTCTCGATCTTTACTTCTTTTCGCCTTCTCGTTTTTGCATAATGCGAAGCGATATTTCTTACTCTTTCCACCTCCATATTCTTCTAGGCTAGCTGGAAGAGGTAGAGAGCTGAGCAGCCACCTGGGCCTCCCATCGCCTTTCCCATTTACCGCTAATGGAAGACGGGGGTCACGGGTCACTTCTCTGCGATTAGACTACTTGAAGGAAAAACTAATAACGATTTTTTTTTTTTATTGGGGAAAAACGAAACCGTGCTGTGGATTTTCTGGGGACCATTTTTACTCCTGCCAAGAGCACATTACGAATTTCTTTAAATGAACTCCCTGCCTTAAAGGGGCCCTTTGCGATTTTACTTGTACAATCGCTGGAGTACTGAAAAACGCTTACATTGTTACTATGGCAGATACCTAAAGTACACGTGAATGACGCTCAATTAATTTCCTCGCGCGGATCTGTACACGAGAAAGATTCTTCGAAAGAACGAAGCTACTGGGGAAATATGCGATGCCCCTGTAAAGGTTGCTACACCTGACGATGGGTAGCACTGTGGGGAAGCAGTTCAGTTTCACTGCGTGACTAGCATTGCGGTGAAGCGAACATTATTTTGCAGGGCTGTTTTTGCTTTCTTGGTAGAAAATTACGGCCATCACTTCTTGCTTTTCAGCTGCCTTCTCCGGATTAATCACATCAATTATTTCGGGAATTGACAGGTATCTCTTTATCTCTTCGTACGTACATGCATGTATACAGCGAAGCTTTAATTGGCTCACTCCTAGGGAGTTTCTGTTTCCGTCAGCAGTATACGCTTTGCACTAAAACCAACTTGCTCGCGAATGATCTGTATCTCGCAAACTAATGTAGATATCCCGGGAAAAAAAAAAACACACTGCAGATGATCGCCAACACGATTCGATCGTTACGCCGAGTTTCATTTACTTGTCTTTATAGTAGTTCGTTCATTGTAAAGTTGTAAACGTCTCGGAATTCCCGTCTGCGGTCAATACATGGGAATCTGCGGGATGAGTGGTTGCGGCAAACGGCGGTAATTCTGGCCTTATCCGGACTGTCTGGAACGAAGGTGTACGTCGTTTGACCGCTGAAACTACTACGTAACCGGATGAATCTTTATCTCAGCAGGCATCATGGGCAACTATCAGACGCAGGTTTTAATAAAAGTAACGCGAAGCCGCCGACCCTAAAAAAGCCACCGTGCCACGGCTAGCCCTATGTTTGTATTTTGGATTAAAACCGTAAAACCGTAGTCCTCGCAAGTTTCGTTAAACCATTTAACTGAAAAGTGCAATAAATCGCAAATTACGACCAATCGTGTTTTGTTTCTTGCATAGTTTGTACAGCTAGCGTCCCGGCCAACCATGTTGACAGCGTGGATTACGGGCCATTGTTTATACGATACGGCTCCTTATCGAATGGGCGTTGGCTCATTTTGGGCCACAAGATCGCAATTAGCGAGCACTATCGTGCCTTTAATAACGGAAAGACTCATTTCCGGTGTTTCGCGGCTTACAGGTTTTGAATCTGAAAGTTGGCGACGTCCTTTTTTCTAGCTCCGAGCTCGCCGCCGGCGTACGCTCCCATCGAGGGACGTGTCGCTACTTGAGCGCTTCGGTCTTCTTTATTTTTTCTTTCGGGCACGTACTTAATGTCGTTCTTAACCCGTTTCAGCGCGGCAGACGCTTCCACTTTTGGGGGCGGTGGGAAATCATTAACTCGGCCGAGTTGCGCGCACGTATACGGAGAGTGTCCCGCGGATAAACTCTGGTTGCGACGCCGCCTTGAGCTGGAAATGATAAAGCGTTCTTTCCCGCCCGCGGGAGTTAGCCTGCCTGAGTTGGCTCAGAAGCGCGCGAAATTAAAACGATGCCGCCGGCCGCCAGCCCCCGAGTCTTTTCTCTCCTGTCGCCGTTGTTTGCGGAGTCTTGTGTTTGTCTCCGCGAACACCACGTTGTTTCTGTTGTCTGCTGTTCGGTTTAAATGCACTTCTTTTCTTTTCTTTCCCGAAGTTTTAGAAAAGGCAAGAAGGCGAACTCTCATGAAACTTGAAGCATGGCTGTGACCATTTCTTGCTCCGTGCTCCGCTGTGCTTAGTTTTTTTTTTTTTTTATTATTATTAGTGTAATGTGTGTAGGTCTTCGTTCACCTTTCGAAGGAAGTGTTTATGCTGCGTGTCAAGTGCCGTTGGGAGCTGAGATATGAACCGTGATGAGGCTGCTGGTATTAAGTGCCTCTGTTTTTGTTTTCTATCTTCCGAGTTCCCGTGAGGATTTCGTGGACGAGATATTGTGGCACACGGGGCTCCCGCGTACGCTCGTCCATGGAGAGGCAGCTCAGTGTTCCGCGGAATCGACAGCTGGGCCCTTCGCGGTTTCGGTACATCGTGGGCGCAGCGGTGAAAGACACGGTCGTTTTTGAAGCGAAGCTCTATATCGCTAGGCGAAAGGAAAATCCGGCGCAACCTCGTGCGCATGCGCTAAAAAAATCAAGGTTGGAGGGGAGTTTGGAGTAAGGTGAGTGAGATTGGCTGGGTGTTTAGATGACGTGGCTACTCGGCGCATCGGAGAGAATGAAAAAAATGACACCATCTTCCCGTGGGGAACCATGAGGATGATGCGAAGCATCATGGGGGTTCTGTGTGAGTTCCATTGTGTTGCTATGTTGTTTCATTTATCGGAGCACGAATGGGAACGTAGTGTGCACCCCCATATAGAGACAAAGAAATGTAGAGAAATGTAGAGACAGCGAAGAGACCGACACCCGCGTTACCTGATAAAACACCTCCTAGTTCTTGTCTTTCTTTATTCATGCTCCTACCCCGCTGCCCGCCCTCTTCGTCCTCTTCTCTGGTTGAGCTGCAAGGCGCGTGGCGCTTCCCGCCACAGCTTTCCCACGGGAAATTCAACATCCTCCTCTAAAGTTTTCAGTTCGTCGTTTCCGTTGACGTTCAGCTTCGCGTGCCTTCGTTGTAGCAGTAGCTTGAGTGAAGGACATAAGGCGCGTTCGTAGCACATGCTCCCGTCTCGGTTTGTAGCGCAGTGGGAAGAGCGCCACGTACCTCCCGTAGCGGCCAGAGAGTCGTGGCATCGAAACCGGGCGCCGCCTAACTATTTATTTTAATAGTGGACTGCGCTGACGTCAGGCCAAATGCTGACGGGGCTGAAGAGACGCGCATGTGCAGTAGAGTGCGGACGGCGGACAACAACGACAACAAGGGAGGGAGGGACACAGCCCCGAGCATGAGATGCTTCGCATCTAAAACAGTCTCTCTCACAGCAGAGCCGCCGCGCATCGAGCTACTGCATGTAGCAAGCGACATCGGCGGGCAGGGGCGGTGGTGGTTTGGGCGGAGCCTCATTTTAATCATCTGGTTAACATGCTAATCATGTTAATCATCTGGTAAACCATCTGTACGGAGTGCGTGGACGCAATTTTTTTTAAAGAAGACACTCACGACAGCTCTGAGTGTGTGCGCCCTAATTTTATAAGCGCCCGCGTCTTTTTTACACTGTATCTGCGCTGAAGCTCAGCGTGTCTTACCAGCGCTGTGTAGCTGCAAAGATGTAATAAGCATTTAATAATGGAAAGTACGGCAGTTTTTTTCGTGCCCGCTGAAATTTAAAAACTCGAGTTATGCCCCGGAAACGTTGTGCCGCAGTCTCGCCTGCAGTCTTTGCGTGATCGTGTGCTGCAATTGGTGACTCATGCTTTTGGAGGTTAATGCTGGAAATGGGATGCAGTAGACTCTACCCTGCGAAGGTATTCTCGTTCCTGGTCGGTAGACTGCATAAGTGCAGCATCAGATACTTTTTTTTTTGTTATATCGGTATAGTTCGTTGAAACCGCAATGCGGCCTCTGCATCGCCATTGAGTCAACACGAAGAGCCCGCGTTTTGTTGAAGTGCGGAGGTGATGAAACTTGCGGGAACACGACCCGAACGTGGAATTCGTTTCGCACCTGTAAACATGGTGGTGATTCCTTATTGAGCTTTCGCACTCGGCACGCTCTAAGGCTCTAAGTTCGACGTATTTGTTAGGGCACGATGCGTGTGCACGCATTTCAGCGAACTAAAAATAAAGGAGTGATTGTGAGGGTGTGTTGTATGCCGTAAGAAATCCGCAGGTTGTTAATTGGCTGATGGGATCGCGTGTGGACATATTGTAGAGTAACAGCCGTGCAGGTTTAAGGGCGTTAATCTACCTCCGCTGTGGCGCAGGTGCCAAGGGTTTGTACTGCTGTGCCCAAGGACGTGGGTTCGATCCCGCCCGCGGTGGCTGCGTTTCAGGTGGAAGCAAAAACGTCCGTGTGTCGAAATATTGGTGCACCTTAAAGGTCCCCAGGTGGTTATAATTATTCTGAAGCCCTCATATCCCAGGTGTGGCTTTTTTCGCGTTA
Organism: Haemaphysalis longicornis; assembly: GCF_048455015.1. Lineage (NCBI taxonomy): Eukaryota > Metazoa > Arthropoda > Arachnida > Ixodida > Ixodidae > Haemaphysalis > Haemaphysalis longicornis. Next base: position 147,654,540 of record NW_027526295.1, read on the forward strand.
AACTCCCAGATTTTGACATTTTGACAGATTGAAACATAATGCGTTTTTTATTCGCGTTGTTCTTTCGGTTGTCCGCGAATCTCACATCCTGTGCTCTGGTTCAATCCGGCCGGCCGCGTAGCTTTACTGTTACCTCGTCCACGCCCGCTACTATCTGGCCAGTGTATACATTTGAAAGGAAGCGATACAGCTAGCTGCGTCTCAGTGACTAATCGACACCGGGCTGTAGGTTATCGCCTCGTGTACGATAGGCGTGCCACGACCTACGCGTGAGGCATATCGATAGGCGCTCGCGTAGTACACGCACACAGAACAGCGCGGCCCGGACGCGATACGGAAAGGAATGCTTCGCTGGCCGGCCCACAAAGGGTCCCGTCGACCGGGCGGAACAAAGCTGCGGCGACAGCAACGACGCCGCCGGGGAACGTGCGCTTTTGCGATGCCACTGGCCGCGGTGCGTCCTCGTTGCGTATCTACCAGCCGTGTTACACTTTTACGCTCCCCTCATTTTTATGGCGTCCGTCCTGCTCCCCCGTTTTCGTCCACTTTTTTCTTGGGCAATGGCTATGCCCCTTCCGTCTTTTTTCCTTCGTCTCTAAAACGCGTCGGCGAGACACGGTCGAAAGCCGATAGGACGAGTGCGGGAATACAAGGGCCTGCTTTCATTGATTTCTGGCCACTGGTACGGTTGTTGCCGTTGCTACTTTTCTTTTCCATTCTCCGTCCTTTTGCTTTCAACTTGTGCAGAAGGAAAGGATCCGAATCCCTTTTGCTGGGGTATTTTTGTGCGCGTCTCTCTCGCGGAGCTCCTCTGGGGCTGTTTGTCCGCGTAAGGGCCAGTGTGGGAGTGAAAAAAAGGCTGGTCGGCACAAAAGAGGGGGGACGTCGTTAAGCGCTCGTGTTGGACGTCTCGGCTGATATCTATCAGCGCGAAAAGAGACGGCAGCCCCACGCGCCCTATCTCGCCGTGGCGCCGTCGAGGGATCCCACCCTGGTCCGCATCGGTGGTATCGAGCTTCGAAGGCCGTCCTCTGGCTATTTCGCCCTTCTACTCCTGAAAAGTATTACTGCGTTTTTTTGTGCGTGCATTGTCTCTGTTGTATGTGTGCATGAGCGTGGCCAAGTGGTTTGACGTGCCATAACTTCATCGCTGTCTTCGGCTCTTGCGAGTTGCGTTTACTTTCCTACAGAGGAATTTTTTCGTGTACGTCTCGGCTCATTGGTCTTCACCTCGCCGACATTTTATTTCCTCTTCTTGAGCCTGCTGTCCCCCTTTTGTTCAGGAATGATGGCAGGGGACCCATGCAGAAAGGGGAACGAATCCCTCCGTGATGGATTGTTATGCGGTTAAGGCACTCTCGCGAGGCCCTTCCTCCCCACAGCCGGCTTTGCTGTTTTCGGTTCCCCATCTTTTCTCTTCCCTTTTTCTCTTATTTCAAGTTGACCTCACGCAGTCACCAGAACCGTCTCTTTTCATGTTACACGGACTCTCTGACGCAGAAATGTCAACGGAGCTGCACTTAGCCCCTAAATTTAATTTTATTTACAAAGCGTTCTACGTCCAGGCTGTCACTGCTCCACTTCTGAGCTTCTCGCGGGAGCAACTCTGCCGATTTTTGTTGTCTTCGCATCACATTCCTTACCAAATTTTATTTCCATCCTCTCTGGCCTACATACGGTTAGGCCTAACGTTGATCGTTTTTTAGGGCGCGGCCCTTTGGCGCCCGTTCGTGGGCTCAGGGTCGTCGCTGACAAGTCCGAAGAGTGAAAGAAGGCAGAGGAGGAGAGTGTCGCGAATTTGGGAGGGGGGGGGGCAGTATCCCTTGGCGAAAACGGGAGGGGGGGCGTGCGCGTGACGATGATGTGCGTTGGCTTCCCAAGACGCGGGTCGCGGTCCCTTCACGAGACGCACTTCGCGCCGCCGGCGCAGAAGCTCACAATCGCTGCCTTCGAGAGAACCGAAGAGTGAATGCTGCCTCAGCGCACTTCAGCACTCAGGAATGAGCGATGAGCTGCGAGTGAGGCAACCGGTCGTGCGCTTCGACAGCCGCTGCAGCTGAACGAGCTGCTGGAGCGGAGGCTGAGCACCGCCGACGCCAGAACCCAGAGTTAGGCGGAACAATGAGCGACGCAACCGGTTCCTGTGCTTCGTCAGCCTCTCCACAGCCTTCGTCAGCCTCTCCACACGAACCGTATACATAACAACGGAGAAGTGGCCATCAACGCAGGCAGAACTCCTTGCAGTGCGGGATGCTCTGCTACACACATCGTTGCTAATCAACCACGCTTCACCACAGTGTACAATTTACACTGATTCGTCGGCAGCTGTTCGAGAGCTTCGTAAAACTCTCACGTCCAACGAACTTCTGCTAGAAATCCAGGACATAATGGACACTTATCCATGTCGTGTGCGCGTGTCATGGCGCCAACGGAATAGCCACCCCGCAATGCAGGCTGCAGATGCCGCAACACACCCCATGCGTGTGCACTATCCAGCTCCTCTTGCACCTTCGTCAAACGGTGTTCGCCTTTCCAGTGCAAAAGAACGTCGACGGCGCACCGCGCGCGCTCTCATACCCCCGCGCGGTACAGATCTCCCTGGCGGGTTGTCTCGCCAAGATGAGGTCCTGCTCAGACGTCTTCGCCTGGGAGTCGCCCTCAAGCCAGCTGTGACGAGGTCCTGGCCACCTCAATACCATGCCCCGTTCAACTCCACGTGCCCCTTTTGCCCCGCTCCAGTTGACCAGGCTACAGCAGAGCACCTGGTGTGGGGTTTCCCTGCTCTGCGAAGCCTACGCGCTGTGCACATCGCCACCTGCGGCCCGCGCCCCGGACGTCCGCCAGACTTCATGGCGTGGATACAAGGACCACATCATGGCCCCCTGCTCCGATTCCTTCGGGAATCCGGCGTGTATCTATATATTTAATTTCCCCTTATGCTGAATAGCAAACTTCCACAATAAAAAAAACAACAACTAAACAGCTGCGCCCAAATTTCGCATTAGGGAGTATCGTAATCGCCAGGCAATTTTTTTTCCTCGTCACTGTTATCGCGTCTTTTTTTTTTTTTTTTTTAATTAAAGATGAACATAACGATGCAGACGAAAGGAGGAACACGCAGAACGGGGAGAGCAACCCCGCCCCCACCCCTTTTATCGTTTGTGTGTTTGTTAATCGTTAGGACTCTAAGCTCTAAACATACCTGTTTACTGTCTGTCCGACCTTTCTCCGTTCTGAGCTTTCTCTTTTCTGCTGATTTTCCCTTTCCCATGCGCAGGAGAGGCTATTAACTTTCCTGCCTTCCTTTCACCGCTTTCCTTCATTCCCTGTTTGTTTGTTTGTTTCTAAAGTTTGAGTGGGGCATCGACGGAAAAAAATGTGGCTTTATATTATATGCTTACTTAGTTAAAGGACAAAACGCCAAGAAAGGTTGACTATCAGAAAGAAAAAAAGGAACCGCCACGGTAAAGAAATGGTTTAAAAAAGTAAAGAAAAAAGGAAAATATTTGGAAGAGGAAAAAAATAAAAGTGCTGAGAAAAAGTAGACACGGTAAGAACAGCAAACATGATACGACGGATGGTCTCGGAGATCTGAGAGTGAATGACTTCAGCGACCCCTTCACTTTTATCTGCTCGAACGCCATAATTCACCTGAAGACTTTCGTTACGCTGCTTCTATCCAGTGTGCTGCCCCCATCGGTGTTACAGCAGTGTCGTCTCAGCCCATCATGCGAGGAAGCCGCACCTCATCTCGGCCACATACCGGCCGTACGGGTTTAACTCTCGAGCATCAGCCACGCGTGCGAACGTTAAAAAAAGGGGGAGGGGGGTAACAGACAACGCGATACATAAGAGCGTGCACTGGTGGCCGAGAATCTGTAAAGTACTTGTCAGAAAGTCGATATCCGCTGTTGCACTCGTGCTCACAGTTACTGGCAAGGTTCCTTGCCGATCGGCAGCTCTATAGAAGCTGAATGATTAGGGTAGTACACTAGACCAGAATATCATCCGTGCATTAGAATTGGAGACTAGAGGAGGGGGGTGTGGCCAAATGCTTCTATGCACCATCTGCCATGTTTTCCACCTTTAATGAGGGCGTGGACCATGTGGGTCAGCTGGTAATCTGTATGACAATGCTTGCTATGTGACACCGTGTCCTGTACTACATTGATATGAGATAAGGCTGTGCGTGTCTGCGTGTGTCTGTGCGCGTGTCCTTCCGTCCGCTACGCCACCTTGGTACCACCATAGCGTGAAAGGCAGAGATGCATCACGCTGGCCCAAGTTCGTGGCGGCCCGAAGTCGTCCACGTGGTTCGCCTGAAACCTTACTACGCAAGATAACGAACTTTTTTTGTTGTTTGTTCGGTCTCTTATTTTAGCATCGGGTCGATGCACTCTCGGAGAAAGGGGGGGGGGGTGATGCCGCCAAACCATGCATTTGGTTTGTTTGTTTATGCTTTTGCCGACCAGCTGCGCCGGGCTGTGTTATCGCTCTTATCCGTGGGCCAAGTAAAGCGCGCGTTCCATTCTTTATGCCGCACGTGTTATCTCCTTTGATAGGGAGAGCGTATCGAACTAACGTCACCAGCCTAGAATATTCTTCTTTGATCTGCAATGTTCTGGACGTAAATCGACGGTTCGAGAAACACCCGCGCCGACAGACAAAAGCATGCATAGCAGACGCCGCGGTATTCGACTCGCCGACGCTCGCCTGCGCAAGTCACTTTGTTGACTGCTGCTTCGCCGCCTGTGGATTCTTTTAGTCGTTAGGGGAGCACAAGTTCGCTCCAATAAACTCGTTTTAAATGCAGAGCATTTTAGTAACTCACGATGTCACCCGCGTTGGCGTCCGTAGTCCGCATCACTACGTAGCCCGCACCCTACACTATATAAAGAAATAATACCTTCCGGCGCCAGGTTTCGATCCCACGACTCTGCGGGCGGAACGCAAGGTACACGGCACTTTACCGACTGCTCCACGGAGCCGACACAGAATGGAAGGTTACGCACGCGCCTTATATCCTTCACTCATTCAACCGTCGGCCACAGGTGCGCCCTCTTCCCCGCGTCCTCCTCGCCTTCTCTCCGCTCGCAACACCCTCTCTCGCCGCGTTCGGTTCGCGTTCATGTGGTGGCGCGATTTCGGCGCTATGACGCTCTCGCGAAGGGCATTGGATTGGATTCGATTGGATTGGCTTGGCTTGGATTTGGATTGGGTTGGATTAAGGTGGATTGTGTTGCGTCATAGCCGCGCCACGTTGCGTCGTAGCCTCTCCACGTTGCGTAATAGCCGCGGCAGGGGGTTCACGGCACGTTACACGTTTCACGCTGGAAGACAAGAATTACAACAACAACAACCAATACGTAATCCATAAGACTTGCAGGCACGCCCCCCGCGGAAATGCTCTGCATTTGATCGTGCCCCTCGCGAGGGGGATGTTTTTTTCTTGAAGACAACTGCGTCGTCTTTGGCTGCGTGGCAATATGCGTGCACACAGTGACTGTGAGCGGCGTTCTCCAGCGCTGCCAAAAGAATTTCCTGCCTGTGTGCAAGTTTTGAGCGCGCTGTTTCCACGCTGGCAACTGAAAACGGAATACGTTTCGTCTGAGTGCGCCATTTGCTTGAAATGCACCCGAAGGCACCTTGGTCGGTGCGTGCAAACCTGCAAACGTATGCCAACCTTCCACAAGTCTGGGCTTCAAAGAGATGTTTTTCTGCTTTCCAGCGCTGGTATGAGCATACTTTTTGAGGTACTCGAGCGAAAGCTTATGACTGTTAATCAGTTTCTATTGTAATAACCCCTTTGTAACGGGAATTCTGCAAGTGTAACAAACGAAGCATATGTACCAAGACGTAAATACAACAATACGCTCGTTCGTGGCACTGCCGTGTCAACTGTCACATTTGTTATTTCATATAACGCTTGCATTTACTTTGAAACTGGTATTTGTCACCCGCCGCGGTGGCTCAGTGGCTAAGGCCTTGCGCTGCTGAGCACGAGGTCGCGGGTTCGATTCCCGGCCGCGGCGGCCGCTTTTCTGATGGAGGCGAAAAGCAAAAGCGCCCGTGTGTACGAGATTTCGCCGCACGTTAAAAACTGTCACTTGAAAATCGCGATAAAGTATACGGTTCTAGATAAGGCAACGCACTCGTCGATCATGAAGAATGAGTACAGTAGTATACCTTGATCTGATGAACCACGTATCGGTATGCATTTAGATCGCTCGTAAAGATGCGTTTACTTAGGGCTCGAAAGCATTTAGCATAAATTGCTTCGTGCGGCTTGGGTTCGTTCTTGGTAGGTGATTTGGGTCTTTGAGGTTTGACGACTGATTGGGCGCAATTTCAGCGACGGTTGGACCGGCATTTTTAGCGAAGGTTATGACTCAGTTTTGACACAGTTTTGATGTCAGGAAGCGTTGGCGCTTCCTTCGACTTTATTTGGGAAGGGACGGTAAAGTTTTTACCCTACCACCTTGCCGAACTTATATGCTTCATGCGCGATCGTAAACGTGCGAGATTGGCGAAGTTGTTGTCACTGCCATGTCGGTTGTACCTATACTTGCGTCATTGATGATCCTCTGTCTCGTTCCTTTGTAGTATTTTTTTCGTGCCAGCCATTTTACCGTGCGCGTGTTTTCCCTGCTTCTGCGTGTATTTCTGGATTGGCAACGCTTCCCCTCCCGTCGCCCTTCCGTTTGCTCGATTTCGTACTTCTGCGCTTCTTTTGCCGTCGTGGACGAAATGATGGATAAATAAATGCGGCGTATTTTTTCTCTCTCTCATGCGCAGGCACAAACCCCACTATTGGGCGGTGGTGGCGGCGGCGGCGTTGGCGGTGACCGATACGTAAGTAGCGACACGCGAAATAATTTAATAGTAGTTTATCGTTCGGGACCCGCAGCTCGGCCCCAGCAGGGAGAGTCCCAGAAGGCCTCTGTGCAGAGGTCCTTTGGTCCCCTGTTTGCCGCTTATGACGGCACTTTCTAATGTAGTCCCTCCAAAAATTTTAATCTCGCTCAAGGTATTTGTGCCTTATCAATGCTGGTCTTCGCTTTGAATGGGAAGAAAGAATCACTTTCCAGTAATTATTTCGCTTACAATGCGGCGAGCTCCACGCTGGCAAAATGCGACGTCGTGTACCACGACATGAGGTAAAAACTTCGCTGGGCCAAGATTCGTTTGAAATAGTCAGGTCAGAATTCACCAGGCGCGCACTTCCAACCCTATAAAGTAATCGAGTGAGCTGTAAAATGGTTTGACTTTCTTATTCCGCCCCTTACGCCGGGCTTTCTTATTCCGCCCCTTACGCCGGGCTTAGTTGAAGGATTTTAAATGCAGAGCATTTCAGTAACTCACGATGTCACCCGCGTTGGCGTCCGTAGTCCGCACCGCACCCCTCCCTACTATATAAAATATAAAAATTCCCGCTCCTTCCCGCGAGGGGAACACGAGTAAATGCAGAGCATTGGGGCCTCAGTACTGGTTGAAGGCAGTGTTGCTTCCATCGCTTCTTCCGTTATGATGGAGTAGCAGACACGAGTAAACGTGGGAGCGAGCGTCAACCAAGGAAGGAAGGAGCAACGCAGTGACTTAGGGTGCCTCGATGCGCACCCGCTCAGCGGAGCGGGCGCACATCGAGGCACCCTACAGTGACTGAAGCACGAGCGACCGCTAGCGGCTTTATATTAGACAGATTTAGTTGGGCGCGCGCTCCGGACGAGCGTACGCCCCGGCGGGGCGGCTCGCGACTGCGCATGCGCAGTACGCTACGTAAACGCCCCGGCGATGCGGTGCTACGCACGCAACGGCTGGGAGCGTATGCTCCGGGGCGCTTGCGGGGCGCTGCGGACCTGCTGGGAGGCCCCTTGCTTTCAAAATGGCTGCTGCCTCGGCGATGTCGGCGGCCAGCCGTGGCAGGAGGTTCCCCGACTGAAAACGCGGACCGTCGCGTGTTTTTCTCGTTAGGCGACAACGTTTCAGTTCCAACAGGCATGCAGAACAGAAATGAGCGACCAAGGACAACCTGGATGGCTCCCGAAGCGGGCGGCGGTGTTTGTGTGCGTGTCGCGGCGGTGGAATGCGCGCAGTGTTGGTGCAGATCGGCGGCCTCCATTTAGGGAATTCAAGAATTTTCTCGCCTGCGCCGTCGTCGCGCCCTCGGGTGCGAGCCGAGGACGTTGCGCTACCGTGTGAAACGTGAAGGATTTCTAGTTGGACTCCACGAATAAGAGGAAGTGAGTAATAGGAACGCATCGTGGAGTTGCTACACCCGGGTGAAGTGTATCACCAAACCGCCGTGCCAGCCTAACCGCTGTTTCATTTTGCGTGTCGCATTAGCGTCGCATGCCATGCTCAGTTGTATTTGTCGCATGGTCCTGCCATATTTCAGAGCTGAATAAAGTGAGTATCCCGAGCACTGCGTGTTGCTTCAAAACTTCGGCGTCGCGCGGTTGAGCAAAACAATCGCGACGGGTGTATCATATTTTTCCCTAATACTGAATCAAGGTAAGAGGGTATTTTTTATCGTACTTGCAAGATTTTTACAATCGAAACCAGCATTAACGCATTGAAAAAAAAAAAAAAAAGAAACGCCGTCCAGCTACAGTTTGCCTTGGTTAGCCACGTAAAAAAGTTAAATTTGGGTACTTCGCGTTGGGTTCAACAGGTGGCGCCGCAAGGTTAAATTTGGGTACTTCGCGTTGGGTTCAACAGGTGGCGCCACAAGCGTTAGCGCACGCTACGAAAAACGCTGTACTAAAACTACCCATGGGCGCGTCGCGACGAGCGTACGCTCCGCTTTCAATACGCTAACGCCCGGAACGCCCAACTAAATCTGTCTATTAGCAGCGCGCGCAGTAGAGGGAGCGCGGTACGGGGGGGAGAGCGCGCATGCGCAAGCAGCGCGCGCTCTTCTACGCCCCACCGCGCTGCTATCACGCACCTGTTACGCCGAGACACGGCCGGACTGGAGGAGCGGCGAGCACGCACTTTCATATGAAAGTGCGCGCCCGCCGCTCCTCCAGCCCGGCCGTGGCCGAGACCGCGACGGAGCGTTCCGGGGGTGATGAGCGAACGGGCTGACTACGACGCATGCGCGCACCGGCTGCGGACGCGGAGCTGTGGACGCCGTCCGACGCAGGAAGTTAAGAAATGCTCTGCATTTAAAAAAGAAATACTATCCGGCGCCAGGTTTCGATCCCTCGACCCTGCGGGCGGAACGCAATGTACATTGTGCTCTAACCACTGCGCCACAAAGCCAACACAGAAGTGGAGGCTACGGACGCGCCTTATATCCTTGACTCATTCAAATTACTGTTGACGAGCGCTCTCTCGTCAGCAGTTGCCACAAGTGCAACAGCATTAACGTAACGCAAACTACTTAACGTCGTGCGCCCCCGGAAATGCTCTGCATTTGATCGTGCCCCTCGCGAGGGGGATGGTTCAATGCGTCTTCCTACTGGCCAGTACACTCGTCGCCATCTGTCGGATGTTGCGCGAACCCTTTGCGGCTGATGGCGCGCGATTTGAAACGACATTTGCATATGATCAAACTGAAAGGCTCTCCAAGAAAAACAAATACCATGGCCAGAGTTTCTGCAGTGTATGTAGTTTTTGTTTAGCTTCTGCAACTACGTTAAGGGCTATTTTGTTCAGTATGCAGTCATTTAAAAGCACCACAACGCGATTAAATTAAGTTGATTGATGATTGATTGTGGGGTTTAACGCGCCGACGCAACGCAGGCGATGAGGCGCGCCGTAGTGGAGGGCTCCGGATTAATTTTGACCACCTGGGGATCTTTAACGTGCGCCGAAATCTCGTACACACGGGCGTTTTTGCTTTTCGCCTCCATCAGAAAAGTGGCCGCCGCGGCCGGGAATCGAACCCGCGACCTCGTGCTCAGCAGCGCAACGCCTTAGCCACTGAGCCACCGCGGCGGGTCGCGATTAAATTAAGTACAACCAACTTTCGATCTGGCTTGTAATTGAAAACACATGGAGGGCAGCGAGGGTCGTCTGTTTACCGTCTAACTGTTTACTAAAAATCGTCCGAGAAAAAAAAACGTGATTTTTTTTATTTTAAATGCAGAGCATTTCAGTAACTCACGATGTCACCCGCGTTGACGTCCGTAGTCCGCACCGCACCCCTCCCTACTATATAAAAAAGAAAATACCATCCGGCGCCAGGTTTCGATCCCTCGACCCTGCGGGCGGAACGCACTGTACATGGTGCTCTACCCACTGCGCCACAAAGCCGACACAGAATGGGACTCACGAACGCGCCTTATATCGTTGACTCATTCAAATTACTGCTGACGAGCGCTCTCTCGTCAGCAGTTGCCACAAGTGCAACAACATTAACGTAACGCAAACTACTTAACGTCGTGCGCTCCCGGAAATGCTCTGCAGTTGATCGTGCCCCTCGCGAGGGGGATGTTTCATTGCGTCTTCTCTCGGTCGCGGGACCCGTGGCGCGATCTGGCGGAGGCGTGGCACAACTCGTAGCACTTTCTTTGAAAAAAAAAAGCGCCTCGAAAGCGCGGCAAATATAAAATAGGGATGACGCGCTTTCGAGGCAATCCGCCGACGCGGCTGCTTTGTGTACAGACTCGGCGGCGAGCGTCCCGGGATTCTGGTGCCGACCGAACCCCATTTCTTAGTTTTTTATGCATGCCTTTCAAGCTTCTCAAGTGAAGCAGAGGGTGCCTTAGTAGATGTCACGCAAATGCTTTTCGCAGCGCTGCCCGTGGTCGCGATACCCTCCAATAGCCGAATGTCCTATGGCTATTGAGAAAAAAAAAGAAAATAGTTACGGCGCTGTTGTAAGCCAGCAGCATTGAAGGAGTCCTGAGGACAACATGCTACTTTGCTTCAGCTAAAAGATGCCCACGACAAAGTATAGAGAAATCGGAAAAGGACGTAGTAGATAAGGATACGACGCCGGAGAAACCTTAGGATTCTCCGAAGGCGCTTCTCAAAGATGAGGAAGCTGCAGCTGGCTTTGAAGTCTACTGTGCTGTTGAATGGACACTTGGGCTATTATATTTACAATCTCAGACTCAAAGCGGATAGTCCGCGCGTAGTCCGAGGTATCCCCACGCTATGGAAGTGTGCGTTGAAAAAGAATGCCGGATTGCTTCGCGGGGAGTCAACGGTGATTCCGAAACTGATAATCGAAGAGCCGCGCTGTCAAGTGGGCCCACCATGGCGGCGACCGTGTGAGGCCTACTGGACATTGCTTGTTTGCTTGAAATGCTCGACACGGAACCGCTGCTTCCAAGAGACGCTAACCCATTGCAGCCTGCCAAGAAAAACGCCAGCGCTGCCCACGACTAGTGTGTGCTAGACGCTTTGGCACAAGTACCTCTTCGCGTGCAAGCCGGCCTGCAGGCCAGCTTAGGATGGGCGTTCTCAGCGATGAAGTTTTTCCTGTCAGACCAGAGATGTCTTCAGTCGCCAAGCACATTGGCGCATTGATGATGTGATATTTTTTAGATCGATCGTGCGTCACGGTGCTTTTCAGCTATTTCCGATGCTGATATATCGCATATGCGTCTAAATCGATTAATGCGCCGATTTTTTTTCTACATACATCCGGTGGACGTCCCTGAATGGACCTTCGTAGTTCGAACTGCACAATCAGTACTCGTGGCAATGGTCTTTGACGTTTTGAACTTTAGTAGAAATGAAGAAAGGCCTCATTCACTTTAATTTCATGAAATATATTTTGCGCAAGTGACTGAAATGATTCAAACCGTTACGAACCGTTACTTTGTTCCCATACCAAATTGAAACGAATATATTTCAGTTTCCCTATGCTGCAGTGTAACAGAGCAACTTCGTACAGATACGTAGCTACATTAGGGTCATCTTTCCGTGATGTTCTGAGCGATCACACAAGGAAGCGGCGGCTGTTGACTTCGGTGCCCGTGAATGTAGTGTGACGCAGGTCGCATTTATCGGCCGCACTCGAAGCGGATCATTTCATTGTGGAGGCTTTCGCGGTATATCTTGCTTGTCAGCTGGCCAACAGGAGAAATTACGGAAGTGTGAGCTGGTGCACTCGAAGCACAGCACTGCCTAAACTTGCGCACGTCGTCTTAGCCTCGCATGCATGTCATCCTTCAACGTTCCGCCAGTGTCCACGAAACGGAAGGAGCATGGGGCGCAATGCAGGTCAAGCGTTTTTGTTTTGTTTTGTTTTACTTAGCTATTTTGCGGTGCGGCATATGAAAGAAGACGTAGAGGAACGAAAAGAAAAGGAGGTAGGAAAATGAGGAAGCAAAGGGGATATGGAAATCTGAGGTAGTAAGGAAAGCAAGAGTGATCTGGTGGGAGGGCAGGTCTATCGGTAGGCATGAAGTCCAGTTTGAACTTATGCTTGATTCCCTTTTTTGGGGGGCATGTCCTAGCATCCTTTCCGGTTAGCTACCTTAGACTGGATGAAGCTGATAAAGGCGGTGGGGTTAGAGAAGAGTATCCAAATAAATAAACTCAACTGTATGAAATATAAAACACAACGCAATAAGACAGAGAGGGGACAGGACGACGCGGCATAGAAAAGGCTTTTGTTTCTTCGTTTCCTTTTTTCTTTAACTGCGCACTGGCATGTCCAACGCCCATTCATTTTTTGTTCTCGTTGTACGCGCTTTGCTTTGCTGGTTTCCAACTGTCTTTCAGAGAAAAATAAACGCGGGTAGGAACCGGCAGTGACGTAGGGAAGAACGAGGATCAGTTCAGGTTAGAGAGAGAGAGAGAGAGAGAGAGAGAGAGAGAGAGAGAGAGAGAGAGAGAGAGAGAGAGAGAGAGAGAGAGAGAGAGATCTTTATTAAATGAAAGCGGAGAGGTTCGCCGACATGCTATACGCTGCGGGGATGAGGAGAAGGGATCTGAGGCTTTAAAGGAAGTAAGGCGGACGAGAGTGGGAAAAAAGGAAGTAAAAAAACTTGTAACGGCACAGGCGGCAGTAAGCTTAAATGGAGCACTGCACGGGCCCCGGCCGGCCCGAAAGCCCGGGCCGGGCCGGGCCACCCGAAGTTGATTATCGGCGGGCCCGGGCCGGGCTCAGGCTTGAATTCATAGGCACGGCCGTTAATAGGTCCGACGTGAAGTGTAGAAAAGAGCATCAAAATGAATATTCCTTGTTTATTTTTGCGCGCTTCTTGCTGTTAGTTGTGAGCATTGTTTTAAAAACGTGTTTTGGTAGGTCTGATGGTCACTATACTGCAATTTTAATGACATTTCTTGTACTGCATCAAGATTTTTATTTGGGTGTATACCATACCAAAGATACGATTACAAAGAATGCCCAAGAGGGAAAGGAATTAATCCAGACATCCTGGAGCTGTTCACGTAGGTCTATGTATGTACACGTGTGTTTTAGATGTCGAACCAATCAAAATGCGACTGCCGTGGCCGGGAATCAAACTCGCGTGCCAGAGAAACACCACCGCCTAACAACCACTGCAGGTGAAGTACTTCAACGCGCGTACATACTGGTTGGTTCAAAGGCGGATAAAAAAATTTCAGCAATACCAACTTGTGGCCGAGACAACCACGTGAAGTTGCCAAGAGTCTGGTCATGAAAGGTGATGGTGTTTCTCGTGTAAGAATACGAGCTATTATTACGCCGATATGGCGTGAACTGCAGACGGTAAAAGCTAAACTATGCGCACTTTTAAACCCTTATTTTTGCGTTTCAGTTCATGATGTGCTTGTACAGATCAGTCTTATTGCCCGGAATATAATAAACAAGCTTTCTTCAGTGCCCAAGACCGGGCCTGCATGGTCACACACGCGCGGGCCCTCCCTAGGTCAAAAAATAAATTACCGGGCCGGGACGGGTCTGGGCTTGAGATGGCGGGTCCGGGCCGGGCTCGGGCCAGGCTCAATTATGAATGCCCGGGCCCGGACCGGGCTCGGGCTAAGTGTTACGGGCCCGGGTCGGGCTCGGGCTTTGCGAAGCAGGCTCGGGCCGGGCTCGGGCCTTAAAATCTGGCCCGTGCAGTGCTCTAAAGCTTATGTAAGCTCCGTAGATATTGCATGTTTTTGGAAGCCGAGAGTTGGTTCCTTGCGTAAATTGACTCGAGACGCATCGTCAACAAAAAGGAAAGCGACCTCGAATCCACTGGGTCGAAGACAGCAAGGCGGGCGCATACCGTATAGGTGGACCGGTAGTGCTTCTGTAATTATTAAAATGGAGAAAGACGGGTAAAAGAAAATCGAACCAAAATTGCAGCTGTGGTACGGGCTTTGCCCGCGCACTGCTAGGTACCAAGCGTGATCGCCTTGTCCTGCGGTCTTTGTCCCTTACAGTGGGTGAGCGCGCCTTGGAGGCCGTCAATGCGCCTCCCGCATAGCTGTGCCTGCGACGCCGCTGACGTCGTAAACGCTAACATCACGTGCCGTACTTCGTTACGACGACGACCTCCTTGCCGGTTGCCTTGGCGTTCGCGGGACTCGGATTCTCCGCGCTGCTTGGCGTTGTACACCGTGGGCCGTCCGGAATGCGTGCGGCTTGTCTCGTCAGCGCGGAATTTGCGTTCTATTTATTCGACTCCCGGACAGACGTCCGATGCCGCGCGCGAAAAACTCTTGCGTATTAGCTGCGCCGAGGAGGTGAGTCAATACACACGCTGTATACGCTATCTGGGCATACCTCGCGGTGCCGCGATAACGGCGGAGTCTATTTCTCCCGGCACGCATTTTTACCTCACGTCTTACGCCGCGGAAGAACGTTGGCGCGCGCAGAAACGGAGGGAGAGTGATAGCCGGGCATAGTTCGAGTGGAGCGCGCTATCTTGCGTCGTCATGGATACTGGGACAGTCGCACGCTTTAGCGCCGACCGTGGAGGTGAATTCGCCGAGGCCCGGATACGCAACTAGTGTTTATATTTGGAGTGCCCTGACTGGGCGACCGTTCGGTAGCCATGAGCTTCTTCGACGTCCGAAAATGGTATAGCTTCGTCACCCTGCAGCCGCCCGCGCACGAAGTGCGACTGCAGCGAGAACGGCGCGGCGTCGTACGCGAGAACTACCGCGCCCCGCCTGGATACGTGGACATCGCGCCGACGTGCGACTCCCGCTGGGAATGGGACCGAAGCCTGCGCGAGAGGCCCAGGAAGTCGTCGCGGCAGCTTCGACAGGCCTCCTCGGAGCGCGCCCTGGCCGATGACTCGTCTTCGCAGCCTGCCACGCCTCGGAGCTACCTCAGGAAAGCCAGCGACCGCGCCCCGGCCACTGAGGAGAGCCCTGCTGGAACTGACGTGCTCTCGTCCAGCTTCGAAGCGGCCACTCCGAGGTCGGAAGGGAGCCGAAAGGACTATTCGCCGCGGCCTCAAGTGTCCCTGGATGACAGTGTTCTCTACGAGCGCATATCCAGAGTGATTGGCGACGAGGATCTGAAGGAACTCCCGCCGCAGGTAAAGCAGGAACCGTCACCTCCCGTGGAAGGTACTGTTCGCGGACAAACTGTCGCACGTCGTACAGAGCCATTAGAACAGCCTCCTCCTGCAGGTAACACAGCTGAGAAGGCAGAAGACGCTGGTTATGAGTCATTTGCTGGTTACAATGATGTGCCCCGTTCCTCAGGCAGGTGGGGTGCAAAACTTTTTGGCCAGCCTCGAAAGAGTGCAGTCTATCAGCAGGTTCAAAAGGGTAAAAAAGGGCAGCTCATCAAGTATGGTCAGGATGAACCGTTGAAAACATTGCCAAATGAAAGCCAACAAAGTAACCAGAGGCCACTCTCGGGAGATCTTGGACCTCCAGTTCCTGTAAAAACCTGGGAGCTTGGACGTTCTCCCGAGGGAGAGGAGAAAAGTTCAGGCACATCTTCAACAGAGAGCAAAGAGGTTTCCAGTGCTCCGTCCTCGGGGCTGAAGCCACCCACAGCGCTCGGCGATGACCAGTCGAAGCAGTCAACACTGACACACGTGTCCTCACTGTCAACGGAGGAAAGCTCTGGGAAACAACAGCTACCGCCGCAATTTGAGGAAGCCCCACGGCGATCAGGAAAATGGGGCCGGAAGTTTCTTGACCGCCTTAAGGGCAAGCAGCGGGGTGAAGGTGAGGAAGAGCAAAAGGAAAGACATTTTGCCAGTGACTCTGATAATCCCATCGTTGTTGCCGGTGCTTCTGGCCACCCGCTTGCTTCTGACGCAGCAGCTTGCAGTGATGAAGTAGCAATGAAAAGTAATGCACAAGTGGAAAGCGGTGAGGCGAAAAGTAACCAAGAGATAGAACACCGCACCGCACCACTGCGAAAGGAAGACGTAGCCACTTCGGATGACAATCCACACATTTTGCTGGGCACTAATGGGAAAGACACGTCTTTGCTGGAAAGGGACATGCCACCTTCTTTGCATTCGACAATCCAAAGCCCTGACGTTCATGACTTTCCACCGAGAATGGCTGACAAAACGAATGAATTGGCTTTGCTAATGCAAGAACGCGGCGCGGAACCTGTCAGCCCAGAAAAGGTTCCCTTCTCCCCACCAGCACAGCCTGACCCCGATTCGTTCTTCGAAGATGTGGATGAGCCCAAGTCACCTTCCAAGAGTCCGAGCAAGAAGAAGAGCAGTTTCTTCAAGCTTCCATCCTTAAAGAAGAAAAAGAAACTTTCAGCCTCCAGCATAGAAGAGCCCCCTCCTCCTCCTCCTCCTCCCTCTAACCCTGACCCAGAGGCTCGGGAGCCTGAGAAGTCACTATCTTTTGACGAGATACTAGCAGAACTTAGGCAGCAACACTCAAAGCAGTTGAGTCCTGCCTCGTTGGACCACAGATCCCTACCGCATGGTTCACTGAAGAAAGTTCCTCCCCCTGTTCCTCCCAAGACATGGAAGACAACTGCCAACCTGGCCTTAGAGTCTCAGGAAAGTGAAGAAGTTGGCGGTGCAGAGGGCACTGAACCTGTTCAACCAGTGCCTCTGACTACGGAGAATGTTCGTGTTTGTGAGACTGTTGTTCCTCTGCCAGAACTCATCCCTCCCACAGGAGTCGCTTCCCCGGATTGCACGGCTGCTGTGCAAGAAGCCAACATCGCTGCGACCGTAGCCGAAAGCCTGCAGCTTCCCCTGAGGTCCTGTTTTGATCAAGAGCACGAAGTGACAGTGCTGCAGAACGAAAGTGCGCTTTCATCCTTGCCAACAGAGTGGAGCTATGCGACGTTCCTCCGTGGCTACAGCCAAGATTTTGTAGATAGTTCTCCCCGCAGGCGACACAACCTCCGCCTTCTGGCTGACGGAATGGGCAGTGCTGACGCATCACCAACAATAACCGAGGCCAGGAATATTCGCCTGACAGAAAGTCTCAGGTGGGAAACAAGCCCAGATTTGCTTAGCAACCCGTCCCCTGTTAAGCCAGTGGACGTGCCACTGCCCATCACCAGTTCGGCCCCTGATGTTCAGCAAGAGTATTTCTTGTACCGACCGGAAGTCGAGAGCAAAGGCGTGTCCAGGACAAAGCTATCAATCTTTAAATCGACGAAGAAGAAGGCAGACGAACTTGAAGATTCCTGCAGGGAGGTAGTTACTGCAGCTTGTGAGCGCTTCGAATCATCGACGGATGTGTCAAGAGCTTCTGCTGCCCCAGAAGACTTCAGCCTTGCCAAGTCCCTGCCTCATTCCAAGGATAGGCAGCACGGTGATGCAGACCCCGCCGCCTTTACCATGGGAACGTCACAAGAGTTCGGTGAACCCACAGTCACCAAGGAACGTCGGTTCAGCTTCAAGATGAGCTCTCTGAGAAAGAAGAAAGTGGACAAGCCGACGAAGAAGCCGGATTCGCACGAGCAGCCAAGAATACTCGCTTCGCTGCGGCTGGAGAACAAGCCAAAGCCGCCGGTTGACAAGGGCAGCATGATGGACGCTTACCTGCGCTCGTTGGAGGCACAGCCGAAGTTGCAGCCACATAACCGAAGTGACGATAGCCTGGACTTGTCCTTTGTAAGCTGAACTCTTGATGCCTTAGACTTTATGACAGTGAAAGTAGCCTGTGGGCCTGTAAGCCAAAATACGCAGCCTAAATAGTGGCTAGTTCCTTTCTCACCTCCTCGAGCTCATGTTCACTTATTCAAGTACTTAACATCCCATGATGGTTGTGCCTGTTTCACAAATAAATATAAGAAGTCTTCAAAGAATTGTCTCTTTTTTCCTTCGGTGTAGTTCTTGAACTGCACTATTTTTTTTAGTAGTTACACTGCCAAAAATATTTTGTTAAATACTCATAAATTTGTATCCAGGTGTTACAAGTCACTCCTGCTAGAGAACAGCAGCCTGGTAATTTTTTCAGGTATTTGTTAAGAACCCCTTTCTCATTACACCATCACAATGTTGAAGTAGCTGGTACACTTCTTGCGTGGACACCCTTATCAAAAGGCCTGCATTTATCAGTTAAGCGAGTTCGTTGCCCTTTTGAAGCTGAGTTCACTTCTTATCGACACGTCACTTTTGGGCGGGAGCGTGACCGTAACGTCTCTTTCTGCCTTTCTCTTTTGTCTTTTTTCCTTTGCAGCAGACAAATGGGGAGGATGGTTGGGAGTTTGAAGAAATCACGCTGGAAAGGGTGAGGGTAACTGTCTATTTTTTACCTTCCTCTACCTTGGCTGGAAATTCGGTTTGCTCTTTCCAACAGTAGGCCATGCTTCCTACATATCTTTTTTATTTTATTTTTCCTTTGCTTGCCTCATTGAGATATCTCAAAAATGAACAGACGAAGAAAAAGACAATCGGCACAACTTAGCGCTTTGAATGAGATAGTGCCTTTAATTGTAACCATACATGCAGCACTGATAAAGAAAAAAAAGGACGTTAAGGACAACTGAGATAATGCTCTCGATGAGAACTTTATATATAGTTTGTAGGAAAATTCTCTTGCTTTGATAGTACCATATTTTTGTATCGGGTCCTGCAGTGCTGGTGTCCCAAATCTAACGCCTCCATCTAAGAAAATAGCAGTGGACATTTGGGGTGGGTTTGGTTTTCCTTTTTGAACATTTTTTAGTGTGCAAGCTGCAGTTCTTCCAGTGTTTGCTTTTATTTCGTGTCTATTTAGATGTAAATAAAATGTTCCAGTGAAAGCATGCATGCTCACAGTGATTTTACAGTAATGCCATGCCTTTGGCTCTCCATTGCGAAAATGAAGATAAGAGTCATGTCTGCTTCCTAAACTATTCGTGATCTTTTTAAAGCCAGTTATAAAATTTTTATGGGAAACATTATATTTAGATTCCTTGACATAGAATAAAAAAGAACCTATAAATTGCTCCTGAAGTTATTCTGTAAACATTGTCTTCTTGTAAGATGAAAGTTTTATTTCATGAGCTATTCATCAATTTGAAGAAGAGTATACATAAATCTATGCATACATATAATGTATATGTATAATATATAAAGTAGGGTGTGTGCATGATCCCACCGTGATAGGCTCAGCTTCCTAATGGGCTCTTACGTTGTCGTTATGGGACTCGTATTACGTCTAAAGCCAGGATAATGTTATCACAAATGATGGGTGTCCATCTATGGACTCAGTTCCTTAGCTCAGTTCAGTGATGCCTACAAAGTAATTCGCAATTTGGCATCATGTGAAGTGTTGTTATGAACAAGCTTTCGAGTGTGACTAAGCTTCTCCGATACTTGCCTGTGCAAAAACAGGCACCTTCCGAATGGTGCATTGTTTGATGTTTTTTTTTTTTTAATTTTAGCAGCCTGCGAGGCATACTTTTCATTGTGTGTCGTTAACCCCGAAGGCATGAAACCAAGTTTAATGAAAGAGTCTCTCTCTTCGAGCTGCGTCACTCGCATGAAGGTAGCATAGAGAGAGAACGCATCTTTCCTCCCACCGCCCGGTCTCCTGACTAGCCGTCCTGTGTGCGCCTTGCAGGGTGGTGCGGGCCTGGGCTTCAGCATCGCCGGAGGCACAGACAACCCGCACATAGGCGAAGACCCCAGCATCTACATCACCAAGCTCATCTCCGGCGGGGCTGCTGCGGCTGACGGGAGGCTACAGTGAGGCCCCCTCCTTCTCCTCTTCTCGCCCGCTCAGCATACTGCCTCCCGTGCTTGTGTCATCTTCTCCCAAAGAGAGGAAGGATAGTCTATGCGCACCTGATGAAAATTTTAATTTATTTGGTCAAGAGCACAACTGGCAAAAATAAAGTGCAAGTCATTCTCGTTGTGCATTTGAGAATAGTAACCGGCACGTTTCGCAGATCTCGATGCTACTATTGCCCTCAATGTATGTGTCATCATCACCTCATCACTGCATTTCTAGAGAGCAGTAACCACGAACGCCAATGAAAAATTCCATTCGGTATGGTTGAAAGCACGAGCGGCGGAAATCGGATTAAATTTGTTCTGTTTTACTAAACAATGTGTCCTAATGTCTATTTTCATTGTCACAAATGCATACAACTGTTCGGTGCTTAGGTGGAGATGTTGTGCTAACTTATCTGATCGAGCTCTTGATTGTAGCAGGAGGAGTTTCAGTAATGAAAAGGTTGATATTGGTCCCAGGGTCCCAGCATGTTGGTCCCAGGGAACCCTGCTAAGCTCCGAGAAGTGCCAAGGAACCCCCCCCCGCCACCCCCCCTCGCTATTTTTCATTCCACTCGCGCTACATTGACGTGCAATAAATTCAAAAAGAAGCAAGCTTGTTTGCTTTCCCCAAACAGGAAAAATGCGCATGGGGGTAACATAAGGCAGAGATTCAAGTGCAATAGTTTAACCACGCGGCACGTTTTCTGAGTGTGGCTGGCTACATGTTGCTGGCTGGATTTATTACGCAGCTCGCGCCTTTCTGTTATGCACTGAGATGTTCTTACTGACACTCGTGCGTGAGTAATGCAGGTTCCTTAGAATGATCGCACCTAGGGTTCACCATCTAAATTACTTGGCGAGTGCGCAACCAGGGAAAATTTATCAGTGGCTCGCGGAACCCCGTGGAGGGGCCTGCGGAACCCCTAGGTTCCGCGGAACCCACTTTGAGAAACCATGCTCTAAGGGTGAAGAATTTTGTAGACATCTATGAAGAAGTAATCTAATTGTGACTGTAGTGGTAGACTTCAGAAAAGTGTTGAGAGCTGCTATGCATAAAATGGTTAATAAAAGCTTGGGAATAAAAGTTTTGTTGAGAAATGTGTGCCGACACCTTTAAAATTTATCAGGGCAGCCTGTTTGTCAAAATTCCCCATCATACACACGTCCAGTTTAACATACTGCTGCCAAGGGTAGCCTTCAGTTATGTATCCGTTTCGCAATACATAAACTAGGTGGGCAAGATGCGGCCTACACATTCGCAAGTATATTTCTTGGTACTATAGCTTAGCTTTCAGTGCTGGCTGTAGCACTGATGGTCTCCAAGTAGCTGTGCGAGCTTGTTTTAAGTTCCTAAATGAGTAGCTCCACCCCTGCAATTTCAGTTTTCTGTCATTTCGTTTTCACTTGTTTGGCCAATTCCTTTGACCAACTTCCAGTCACATTTGGGAAACTTTGTGACGTCAGTTGCGACTGTTACAGGGAACTCAAAAAATTATAACTGCAAATTTTTTCACCGAAATTTAATTGTTTTGTGTGAAAAAAAATAAATAAAATGAGTGTTCTGTTCCACATTCAGGTTGGCAGTATTATTTGATTGGCATTGCTATAGATTGCCAGAAAATGGAGTTTTTCAAAAACAGCTTCCTTTTACGTGCCATATACCTTCAGATGCACTTTATATAGTTAGTTTCTTTTAGTTTTGCAGCACTAAAGACATAATATTTTGGCAGCACCTAGTGTAAATAAAAAAATTTGGGCTGGCTTATTACAAATGAACCAACAAATTGTTAATGTGCCTTTTTTTACAAATTCCTTTTGCAGACAAAGTTGCCTCCTAGAAATTTTCTCAAAGGCTACATTTTATTTTTGCCACATTCTATAGCAATCGTGGACGCTTCTCAACATGGCCAGAAACAAGCCACACGTTAATCTTGAAACTTGTGACTACCATCACTAGCACCGTCCGCATTCAGAATGAAAATGAAAATGGAGTACTTGCGACATTGAAAAATAATATAGCATATATCTGTCTATGTTTTTTTGGCCGATAAAAATGCAGCAGGTCTCACTTACGCCCTCCCTGTGGTTAATGAACGAGAATGTTCTTGCTTTTCACAGAGTGAATGACATCATCCTTCGAGTCAACGACGTCGACCTCATAGACGTACCACATTCCATAGCGGTCGAGGCCCTTAAGCGAGCGGGGAACTCAGTTCACCTGGTAAGTCTGACTGCGTCTTCCTGCGTTACTTGCAAGACTGGTGCCAAACCAGTTGCAACAGGCTGCTCTTTCATTCTTTCCTGCAAAGAAATAGTCAGTGTTTGTATATATGCTTTTACCCTCTATGTCCAGTGCTTGCGACAATGTTTGGGATACACGTTAGGTTTCCCACTGAATGACCTCACATTTTCTGGTGCTCGCCATTTAGTCTTAGAAAATTAGGGGGAAAGGTTTGAACATACAGAAATCCTTCGTTAACTCGAACTCGGATATCTCGAAATATTGAGTAGATCGAAACTTTTTTTGCCGTGCCTGCCTTAGGCACCATGTACCTGCCCTCCTTCAACTCGAGGCTCCGCAGATGTCGAAATTTTCAGCAGATTTTAGGACTTGAAGTTAACGAGGGATTACTGTATTTCCCATGGCACATTTCTCGCTGCTTAGAACGGAAACAACACGCAGTGTGGAATCCATGGACACAATAAAACGAAATGTTGTTAACCCCTTGTGGTCATTTGTCCGGCCCTGTCCGACACGGCTGTACACAGAAACACGGCGGTAGCGGTCTGCTGTCGGCTTGCACCCGACTTGGGTGTTCAAGGTTAAGTTTCGCGGTGTTTCTTACAAATGAGTAAAAGGTCCGGTCATTCTGGTCTGGACCGGAAAGGCTTAATTGAGCAAAGCAAGCCAGAAGAGCCCAACCAAAAGCAGTGCCCATGGTCATAAGCATGCGCACAGGGGGGGCAGGTGGGGCAGGGGGGCGGCCGCCCCCCCTAAGCATCTGAAGGGGGGCGCCAAATTTGCCCCATACCTTGCCAATGTAACACATGAAAGCAAAAATTTCTGCTCAGAAATATTTTGTGTGTTGCAATTCCATCGCATTGAAATAAAAATTTTACGAACATCCCTCTTTGCACTGCGTTCGGACCGCTAGGCCTTCAGTGGGAAGAAGTCGGGAGTTGATGTAAGAGGGGGGGGGGGGCAGCGCTAAGACTTTGCCCCCCCCCCCCTAATCGAGAACTCTGCGCACGCCTATGCCCATGGTGCAATAGCAGACAGCAGTTAGCGAAGTGTAGG
Organism: Haemaphysalis longicornis; assembly: GCF_048455015.1. Taxonomy (NCBI): domain Eukaryota; kingdom Metazoa; phylum Arthropoda; class Arachnida; order Ixodida; family Ixodidae; genus Haemaphysalis; species Haemaphysalis longicornis. Next base: position 147,677,874 of record NW_027526295.1, read on the forward strand.
CCGGAAGTGGTTGGAGACATCAGTGCAGAGAAGCGGAGCATCATGGGCAATGTCATAGGTGAACGCTGCCACAGCAACAACAGCAAGGAAAATTATCAACTGAAGAGAACTGCGCCCCTGCGAAAAATGTGCTTTTTGATTTACGATAACCCCGTTAATACTCTTTGTTTTTAGAAGATTTTCAAAGGAGGTGATTACTGAAATATTGCTTTACTGGACCATATGTACACCATTGTGTCAGCAGCAAGTGTGTCAAAACTCCTATAAGTACTGTTTTATTTTTGTTCGTTTAACCTTTTTAACTCCCTTGTTGCACATCGTTATAAAATATAGACATGTCTAAAGGAATCAAGAACACATCTTGCCTAAGTGCTGTTCTTCTGTCCTGGTGAGGGGAAGCCACCCATCGCCACTGAAAAAGAAGTCTGAACATATTAATGGTCATTAAACACAATTGAAAGTTGGGGGAGTTGGTGATACATTCTGGTAATAAGCACGAAAACGACGACGTGTCGTCGTTTTCTATGACGTTTTGTATGTTTTCTACGACGTTTTCTCTGTTTTCAATGTGTCATAGTTTTCTATTTTACGTGTCATCCTTTTTGCGCTTATTCCCAGAATTGCTGGTCATTGCTAACTGGTGCACTTTGGGATTCACCATGTTTTCGTTTTCGATGGGCGCCCAAAAACTTCACTGTGCGGTCACCAGATACAAGGAAAGCAAAGGGAATACAAAAGCTGGCGATTGCGTACCACCAGACTGAGCTGCAACTAGCATGGCTACAACACATTCAGCTGTAAGCATCGGGCAACACAAATATGTCTACTTTTGCGGACAAGCTCTTCACCACTTAAACTGACAGAGTAAATCTTAAGCTGATGCAATATAATGAACTTCCCAACAAAAGGGTTCTGAAATTGAACATACAGCTCATGCTGCACCGTTGCTTCAGGCAAATGTTCCACGCAAGAGGCATTTAGCTTTTAGCCCCTTTCGCTTTCAGCATTCAGCCAATGTAATTATAGGCTGATACCTTTGTAGCAAGCGCAACAGATGTTGCAGCAGTATCGGTGATCAATTAGAGCATGTGCACCCTAGGAAGCACATGCAGTAAGACGTGTTGTCGGGTGAGTCGGTTCATATTACAGGAATAAGATTTAGCGCTGCGAAAGACACAAACGGTGAACGGATGACCTGTCAGTGAGCCTTGACCCTCTGTGGTGCTACCCTCTGCAGTGCTCCAACTGACGTGGGAGTTAAAAATGGAAGAGTGCACAAATATGCACACTTTGTGAAGAGCACTCAACAGTGTTGGTGAAAGGTGCTCCAGGAGGTACAAATGTCTAAAGCTAAAAACAGAGAAAACTGAACAGTGATTGCATCTCCAGTAAAATGGGCTCATCTTGTGAAAGTTCTTTATCTAGTATGGCATAATTTGTTTTGATTTAACAATCAAGGTACAGACGTAAAGAATAAGGTTTGAAATATCTTTGTGAATCAGCACTAGTTCTTGGTCATAAATGACGCAAAAGCTAGACAGTAACAAACATAAACGTCATAATTTACCTCATTGTGATAGAATGCGCCCCAACAAGCATGCTTGCATGTAGCTTATATTTCATTCCAAGAACACCGTTGGAATTTTGCATGGCTGATATGGTGTTCAAGTAATTGAAATGTGCTGCACTGCACAGGCCCATCATTTCCATCAGGAGACATTGTTGGCTTCGCAGCAAGTGCACTCCATAAAGTCACCTTTACCACAATGCGTATTTGTTGATACCACGGACAGATTCACGAAGGACGGTGCCAGCTGGGGTATTATTAATTCGCTGCTAAACCGTTCCACATCACAGAGCTTGTTGTTTTCACTTATTCTGTGCTGCTTATTCCGCAGCACATGGCACATCTTTACTTTGAGGGGCTCTTGCAACAAGACCTCCCTGTGGGGTGCAAGTTCGACCATCGTTTTCAAAGCGTTGTAGCTGACTGACCAGTAGTGCTGCCTTTGCATGAGAGCTGGGGCGGAATTCTCAATGTTGTCTATTTCTTCAAAGTGTTTGTTTCAGCCAGGCCCTGATTGGCTGAAAGCAGCAGATCAGGGGTGATGCAGCCCAAACTAGGCGAGCCGTCGGCTTCTGTGCACGTAATTGATCAGAGGACTTGCAAGTGCACCTGCGTCACGACTGAAATTGTGAAATGGACATGTTTGAAATGGACAAACTCAGAATTTTGCCCCTGCTCTGAGTGAGTGATGACGTTGTCGTTCCGGTTCCCCTGAAACAGTTGCGTCGCTTGAGCATGTTTGGTAATCCCCCCCCCCCTTTACTGCGCAGCTGGTGAAGCGTCAGCGGTACCCGGTGGGCTCCTCATCAGCCCAGGCAGTCGGGGCAGCAGCCGTCAGCCAGCAGCAGCAGCAGCACACGCCCCCGCAAGTGGTGGAGATTGAGCTGCTCAAGGGCAACAAGGGCCTGGGCTTCAGCATTGCCGGCGGCATCGGCAACCAGCACGTGCCGGGCGACAACGGCATCTACGTCACCAAGGTCATGGAGGGTGGCGCTGCCAGCCTCGACCGACGCCTCGAAGTGGGCGACAAGCTGCTGGCCGTGAGTAGTGGTGGCCTTTTATATCTGCATTTGCATCCTGTTACATGTCTGCCTAGGTGTTGAGCGTGCAAAGCAGTGGCCAGGTACCAGCAGATGTTGGGCGTCGATCCATCTTTACCAGCGACTTTCGCTGCTGACAAGTTGCTAGTATAGCTTATGTGTCTTTACATTCATACACATCGTTAGAAAGAACAGTGCAAAGACGCGGATGACAGAACATAAAAAAGACTGTACAAGCACTGTACAGTACAATATAGTACAAGCCTTACTTCGATTCATACACAGTTTAGTTAACACACGCTTACACATGCTTACACGCTTTCATTTCATTCTTCATTTCCCTTTATTACATTTCCTGAATGGGAGGATTTGGTAAGGGGAATGCAAAGCAAAACAATGGGTCATTCAGGCAAATGCAGTGGTAAAGAGCAAAGAGGGTACTAGATGAAGAAAAGGAGAATAACCCAGGACAAGTACACGACACAGAATGGCAGGTGAAACTAGCATATCATCTCACAAGTATGTAAATAGCCCTTTCTCGCTGAAGCAGCACATTGAGAACAGTGCACTGCTTGTGAGCCACAGGTATGAAGAAGAGAAATCAAAAGGAAAATGTCAATCTGGAGCCATGAGAAGCCATGTCACAAGCCAGGCCAAGCAAGAATGAAACACTTTCGAGCAGTCCTATAATGGTGTGTGACTGTAGTGACAGATTTTCCCCCTACTAAACTGAAGTATAAAACTCTGTACTACATATTATTTGAAGGCAGAAATTGCCTACAAAATGGCACAGATGTTCCTTGACCAGATATGGAAACAATAATGTTGGAAACATCATTCCACAGTAAGATCTAACTCAAGGTGGTGTCAATTTAGAAATTGCTGAGTGTTACTGAAGGTGCATCAATAGCAAGAATGTTTATTTGTCTTCACATGCGTGTGAACATTTCAAACGGTAGTAGTGCTCAAAACCGGTGGCTGAGAATGTGTTTACGAAGTAAAAAAACAAAGTGATGGAACTTCGAAGTCTGGTTACACCAAAATGAGTCATAACTATTTAGCTGCTCTATTGTGCGTGGATTCTAACATGTTGATGGCTAATGTTGGCCGAAGGCCATATATGTGATATAAATTCCAGCTGTTGAGTTTATGCTGCGCAGTCCGATTTGCAAGTGTGTGCAAGTTATTGTACAAGGTACGGAAATTTATCAACAGCAAGGGCAAGAGTACACTGCCTTGCGGCACAATGGAAAATACATATGAAGTAAGACGAACAGCTGTGAACTGCTTGTGTAGGAGAAGGACGAATAACTTTTATTGATGTATAGAGCAAACGTTGTTTGCTTCTTGAGGTGGTGGAGCCATTAGTCTAAGCCACCAGAGCCTTGCGCCGTTGCTCGAGCCCTGGTGATCAGCGTAAGCTGTTCGTTCATGTCCGAGCTGGTCAGCGCAACGTTCCATTTCTCAGGGGGCGGAGTGGGAATTGGAGGGGCAGATTGGGTGTTTAGGCAGGCCCATGTTATGTGGTAGAGAGATCCGTATTCACCGGGCCTGTGAGGGCATTTGTTCGAGGGGAACTGGCCTGGTAGATGGCGTGTAATAGGCTTAAGTGCGGATACGTCTTAGTCTGTAGACGTCGTCAGATGTTGGCTTCTTCGACACTGAGCTTTTAGTGACGCGGTGGGAGCTTCTGGCATGAGAGATGGTAGCATAGACACGAAGGGACACAGATCATTTACAGGGCAAATAAAAAGTTTAATTCTAGGGCACATAATTTGGAGATCAAATAGCAGTGAGCTACACAATCAACTTATGTTGTGAAATTTCATAAGTTTTTCCATTCTTATACCATGGTAAAGTAATCAATTCAAGTATGGTGTGGGGTACATACAGTACAGATTAAATCTTTATAAAGCCATAGTGAATATGAAAGAAAGGTAATTCTCTGAGATTGCAGCCAACATAAGTGATTAAATATTATTTAAGCAACTTTTAACGTACGACTGCCCAGAGAAGCGGTTGGTTACTGTGAAGAGTGCTTTTATGCCTTCTTTGAAAAGTCTTTTACATAAGCACTTTTTTTAGTCAACTTTAGCAGTTGGAAGTTTCCAATCAATAGTGTATGTCTCTACTAATGCAGTCAAATTTTATTATAAAAAATATTGAAGATTCAACCAGAGAATCACTGGTTGTAGCTGGAGTAGGCCACATCTGAAATGAAGGAAAGAGCATGAGGTTAAAGACGTTTTTGCTGCATAACTTTGCTGAGGGCCTCTCTATCTCTTTTCTTTTTTGCAGACTGAGTGTAGTGCTAAAAATCTATTTAGATTATCTTGCAGGACACTACTACTTTTCTCTACATTTATATGTCAGTAGTATTTCAAGGCAGCAGTCATTGCACATCTACAGGTAGTATTCATTGATGATTGCTCTGTTGATTGCCTTGTGAATACTACTACCAGAGTACTTCAATGCTTTTCTCGTCATGCAACTCCTGCGCAAGTTTCGTTTGGAAACAAGGGCGCCGCCGCCGATCAGAAGGCACCCAGCGGCCACGGCGTCCCCCGTGTGTGGGGCCATGATACGGAGGCAGAATGTGCACCCACTTTGGGTGGCACTTTTAAGGGCAGAGCACTTTATGGGCTCATTTTGTCATCGTAGCTCGCTCGCTGGACCCAAGTAGAGCCACACGGCGTTCCGTCGTCGCAGCGTAACCCAGAGGCTTCGAAAGACAAGCGGTTTATATAGTCATAAGCGTTCGAAATTCGCAAACCGCTGGCACATCTCATACATCTCCCCGTTGTTTATCACAAAGAAAACTGCTGGTACATTTAAGGCAGAAACTTGGGGCAGAAACTTGGAGGCTCACTAGAAGGGTTCAACTTAAATTGAGGACGACTCAGCGCGCGATGGAACGGAAGATGATTTAAGGGACAAGAAAAGAGTGGAGTGGGTTAGGGAACAAACGCGTGCTAAGGACATATTAGTAGAAATTAAGAAGAAGAAATGGACGTGTGCAGGGCATGTAATGCGAAGGCAAGATAACAGTTGGTCACTAAGGGTAACAGAGTGGATCCCTTGAGAAGGCAAGTGTTTCAGGGGGTGGCAGAAAGTTAGATGGGCAGATGAGACCAAGATGTTTGCGGGGATAAATTGGCAGCAGTTAATGCAGGACCTGGGTAATTGGAGATTAATGGGAGAGGCCTTTGCCCTGCTGTGGGCGTAGATAGGCTGGTGATGATGACGATGATGATATTTGAGGCAAAATATACGTAATTAATCGGCAGCACCCGCGTTCATTTAGTTAGAAACGCTCGTTGTGTTGGTTTTGCGATATAGTAAGTGAAAAAAAGTGGCAGTGCAATGCCGGTACGTGCATGAGGAAAAGTGAGCACAAAAATTGCACCATCTTCCCGTGGGGAACCATGAGGAGGATGCGAAGCATCATGGGGGCTCCGTGTAGGTTCCATTGTGTTGCCGTTATGTTGTTTCATTTATCGGAGCACGAATGGGATTGTAGTGTGAACCCCCATGTAGAGACAGCGAAGAGACCGACACCCGCGTTACCTGATCAAACACCTCCTGGTTCTCGCCTTTCTTTATTGCGTGCTCACGCTCCTACCCCGCTGCCCGCCCTCTTCATCCTCTTCTCTGGTGGAGCTGCAAGGCGCGTGGCGCTTCCCGCCACAGCTTTCCCACGAGAAATTCAACATCCTCCTCTAAAGTTTTCAGTTCGTCGTTTCTGTTGACGTTCAGCTTCACGTGCCTTCGTTGTACCAGTAGCTTCTTGACGTAGTTTGAATGAGTGAAGGACAAAAGGCGCGTTCGTAGCACATGCTCCCGTCCCGGTTTGTAGCACAGTGGGAAGAGCGCCATGTACCTCCCGTTGCGGCCAGAGAGTCGTGGGATCGAAACCGGGCTCCGCCTAACTATTTCTTTTTACAGTGGACTGCGCTGACGTCAGGCCAAACGCTGACGGGGCTGAAGAGACGCGCATGCGCAGTAGAGTGCGGACGGCGGACAACAACAAGGGAGGGAGGGACACAGCCCCGAGTATGAGATGCTTCCCATCTAAAAGAACAGAACTCCCGCTGTCACTGTTTTAGGCATGGGGCGTGCGAGCACTGCAAAGGCGGGAAATTTGAATTGCATTGGGTAGTAGCAGTGAGCGGATAATGGCACTACAGCCCATTATGGCAAATCACTGATTTGCACTTCTGACAGGTTTTACATCGAGTGGAACGGCTTTAATTTTTTCCATAGAAACACGCTCTTGGTAGCTATGCCCCCCAAGGATGCTACAAAGCGAAGCCTGGAGGAAGGTCTTGTAACTGCAGCAGTATGGGGAATCCGTATAAGGCGGATTGCCCACTCAAAATGATCGACGGATGTTCCCAGCAGTGATCGTGCATAGGAGATTTAGCATGTGTTAAGTTCTGTGATAGCTTACATCCTTCTGCGACCCTTGACCACTGCACTTCTCGTAGCCTTGCCCAGCAAATATCTTGGAACCTTGAGAATTGATTTCACAGCATGACCGTGGCACGGTTGTGGAAGCTCTGTAAATGGTACTGTTCGGTTCCAAGGAAAATTTCTGCACGTGAAAGTCTAAGTGGCTTGTTCAGTGTGTTCCATGCTGGTATTCATAGGCGCTGGGGTTCCAAACATTTTTTTTTTAACTTGGCGGGAGGTGAATATACTGAGTCATATGCAAAATTATTTCCGCCCGCCTGTTGGGACTGAGCCCCGTGCGAAAAGCAGAGGAGACATTTCTACTGTACAAAAGGAAACTCTGTACGGCTGGGAAGTTGTTCCTTTGCGGCCTCCTCAGGTTCAGCTTCTAAATGCTTTTCTTAGTCGCGAACAAGAGATGCAGTGAGTTGTCAGTGCATGTGCTTCTTAAAAGCGCGGTAAACTCTTGTAATTACTGAATACTGTGAAACGAAGATTACTCTCACTAGTACCAGTGGTTTTTCGTCAGAAACAAAGTGGGTGTGTGGAATGTAAAGTATATAAGGGAACGACCTTTTAAATACTTTTATTGATTCCCGCAGCTAACTAATGCACACTGGGTTGATGATTGGCTGCATCAACAACAACCAAAGATTTGTACACAAACAATCACGTAATCCACACTCTTACTCTCACGTAAAACTCCAAGGAATTCGTCAAAACACAAGCACACCAATAATAAAATCCAACCAACTAAAAACAACTCAGAGTGCTCTCCATCGACCCTCGGGCGGCCTCTCTAAGGTATTGTCAGAGACCTTCAGTGGTATTGTCCATGCGATGTATGCCTATTATGACCAACGCTGACAAAATTCCTGTCATTGTCAACATGGCGCGCGAATTACAAAGGGAGCTGGTACTCCCTCGTCGCATATCTCCGTTGTCATGGCGACACTCTAGACCCATAACGAATTTGAACTTCACTGCGTACCTTGGACTATGCAACTTCCTCAGAAGGGGCGGCGTACCTTTCTCTATTCATATCTGGCTCCAGGAATGACCTTGCAGTGAGCTTAACCTCAGATTGCACCCGCGCTTTGCATGCTCTGTTGCGGTAATTATTATTGCGATAACTAGAGAGGCATTCTGCCGGCATCTCAAGGCACTCTCTGCACTCGACGTCTCCATTTTTGATGCACTCGTCAAATCGAACAATGTCTGAAGCATCTAAGTGTTTTTCACACACACTCGTGTGCGGTGAGTCAAAACTAAATCCGTGAACTTCTTTCCGGGGAATGGCATGTTTCATCTTGCGCACAGCTTAACGACAGCAGGAAAGTGAAATAGCAACGCTTTCTCATCGTTTCCTTTGCTTCCAGAGTGGCAGCCGGGAACGCAGCTAGTTAACAGCGTGACCGTTCACAGAACACAGAACACTTTTCAGTACTCATAAAATAATTGGTTCATTTTAGTGGTACACGACAGGCAAAGCAAATGAGCCGTGCTAATGCTGCGCTTTACTGCCCTCTGACCACTTTCCCGCTGCCCTACGATCAGCGACAGCACAGTGGCGCGGCCTCCTTGGACAGTGCACGATGCTCTCCCATAGCGTGACGGCAAAGTTTAATGACCAGAAAAGCATTGAAGGACTCTGCTTGCACCTACTGTGGTCTTTTGCTGGCACTGAAAAGCTGCAGTCATGACAGTGTTACTCTAATCTGTAACTCTAATGCTTGGCTCTGGTTATGGGAAACACGCCATGTACTATATGCGGTTTTTCAAAAAATTAAGCAACTTGAGTTTACACGCGTCCGATGCATTTTATTTTGCATTTGCCACCAGCACAGACATGGGGAACATTCGCAATGGCTAATACACCGTCACTTTCAGAAAGCATAAAGCCTCTAGTATACACGGCTTGCACATCACATCACCACAGCCCTTTCTAGCGCACTGCTACAGAATGTACAACCGAGCAAGTTGGCATTGGTGCATGGCTACTAACAGTGCGCATAGACAAGAGCCGCAGGACAGCACTTACCCTGTTTCTTCTTTCTTTGTCCTTCATCTGTGCACACTGTTATAGTAGTCATGGTGCCAATCTCAGCTTTCGCTGCTTGTTTGAGATGAGAGTGGTATATAAGATTACAGCCTTGTTCAGCCCATGCGCATGCACCAACATGGCAGCCACAGTGACATTAGTGAGCTATCTACATGACAGGGAATGGTCTTCCTGTTTTTTGTTTTGTTTTGTTTTTTATAGAGCAAACAATCAAGTGTGTTTGTTGTTCACATGGCACTTTGCTGTTCAACTGGCAGCCACCCTAAATGTGTAAATCATACTGTGTGGGTTTGTGAGGACGTTTATCTCCCAAATTATGTGTTCAGGGGTGGAAGTACTGCGCCATTTGTGCCACGCTGCGCCAATCCACTTTTCCTGCTCCATCCTACTCCAAAAGGCAGTAATACCCTGAAGCTGCTCCCAAGCGATGCCGCAAAGTGGGAGGACATTTAGGCCAGTCGCATTTCACAGGGAACAGTGGGGACTGATTTGTTCTGTTGTCATTTATGACGATGGCGCTCCGGCTGACTTCCTAGAGGACTAACGCGCTGAGTCACTTGTCACCATTTCCTGGTCTCGAAATGGTGGCGTGGTTTCCCGGGACTTGGGAGTGAACCTGGGGTGCAGGCAGTAGGCAGACTTTGCCCCTAAATGCGGCTTCACTGCACCGCGCGCTGCACCTTGATGCATGCATCGTCAACAGCAGTCGCTTACATCTTACCGCTTTGTGCCAAATGTAAAAAATTATATAATTTTGCTGTTTAAGCGGACCTTTACCATTTTATCTTACCGCGAGTGCACTTGCCATTCCAAAAGGTAAATGCCGCCGTGCCGTGTCGAACAGGATGAGATGACACTAGCGCGACGGAAACTTCTGACAACCTGGCACCTATCTTCAACCCTAACAAGAGCAATTTGAATTTTTTGTGTTTACAAGAAATAAAAAAATTGCAAGCTAATGATGTTTGGCTCTAGAAATCTGCTCCCAGAAAGACTTGTACTGCTCCAAAACTCCCCTTTTATGCTCAAAAGCTGCTTCAAAACAGCATTATTTCTGCCCACTGAACTGCTTTGAAAGGCACAGGCCCACTTCCACCCCTGTGTGTTGCCTGCTGTGAAATTTGTGGCTGTTTTCTGCAAAAACATATGCCAGATTAACTGAAGGTATGCATGTGTGGCAGATGCAGTATTTAATGTTACTTGAATGACTCCGCTTCTGCTTGTACCGGTGGAAGCACATTTTTGTGTGGCCCATAGAAGCCATTCAATTCCTCTTCCTGTCACTTTTTTTTCTTCTTGCTTTTTCCACCGAAGCTGTTCTTTATTTAGCCTGGGTCGCCTTCAATGTATAAGCTTTGCTAGTACTCTTTTAGCGACCGTGGTGGTTGGGTGACTTACTGCTCGGTGCTGCATGGTGTACAGGTGGGTGACGTGAACCTGGAGAACGTGACCCACGAGGAAGCGGTGGCGACGCTGAAGAACACGGGCGACCACGTGATCCTGACGGTGGTCAAGAGCCAGCCCTTCTCCTTCATCAACCACTCCCTGCCCCCTCCACCTCCACCCCCAGTGCAGGAAACGCGCCTCGGAACACCCCCCCGTGAGTTACCTCCACCCCTCTGCTCACTCTTTCCCCACTTTACTTCTCGTATCGGACACGGTGCGTACACCCCAATCTGCAGAGATGCCCACAGTGGGTTCAAGTTATCCAAGCCGTCGGGCAGGGATGGCTCTCCCCAAGCGTGTGCAATCAATGTGAGGGGGGAAGAAAGACGTAACCGTTACAGAGCACTTACCGGCTGCTACCTTGACCTATCCGGGCAGCGCAGGCACTCGACACCAGTTATAACGGTGCAAGACATCAGAGCTCTGTATGGTAGTCAACTCTGGCTGTAGCCAGCAAAGACCAAAACTGACCGGGTAACCAGTATCAACTCCAATCACCTGCACATGCAAGGAGTGCAAAGTCAGGGGGTCAGGGCATGTAAAAAGGGACTGACAGGGCACGTTCTGTTCTCTCACATGAATGGGAACAACAGCGGTCGCTCTGTAAAAGCCGAAGACTGAAAAAAAAAAGATTGGCGCAGCTTGCAGTGGTGGTGGAAGGCTAGAAAAACAGCAGAGCTGGCAGCCCTTCTCCCTTCGTCGGAGAGCCGGCTGTTGCACCTCACATGGGTTTCTGAGCTTGCCGCTGGAAGTTCTCCATCACTGGCAGGTCCGGATCGTTTTGTCTGCAGGCTTTCTCATTTCTCCCAGAGTGGACGGCCTTAGCACATGCTAGAACCCACGGCAACTGGCTTCGTGAACTCGCCGTCTGGAGCGCGAATTAGGTGTCGATGCATGGTGGGGCACGGATGACGACAGCCCAGTTTCAGGCTTCGAAAAGGGTGCTTCGTTTGCAAGTGGAACTTGCTTACCCTGTGTTTGACAGCCTGGGCCGATCCAGCCATGTTTGAACCTTGAAACCGGGCTGCAGAAAGTTGACGTCGCTAACTCCCAAGGCAGCTCAGCTTTCCAGCCCCCCCCCCCCTTTACCCACCAATTTTTTTCAAGGAGAGGGTAATTTCAGGGCCCTGATGTCAACTTTGCTGCCTGTGGAGAGTTCCAAACACAGAGCTGAAGCATCATACGATAGCTTGCTCACTCAATAAAACACAAATCACTCGTGAAATGTACTGTTCAGTCAATGGTAGGTGGCCCAACAGCCACAATCGCTTCATTACGCCACAAGAAGACGTACAGGGAGCACAATTTGTCCCTGTTGGCACTCATGCATTCACATGGGGCACTTTGGTCAGGCCAAGGACACCTGAAAAAATAATAAACTGTAGAAACAGTCTCAGCACATTTCACTTGCAAAAATATTTTTACAGGTAAGATAGCCAGCAAACAAGCACAACGAAAGACACAACAGATAAACATTCCCCCACAGCATGCACAAAATGAAATACCCACAGAGAAACAATGGATAAAAAACTGAAAACTACCCTGGGCATTCTAAGAACGCTCAAGTATGAGCTAACATGTGACGCGAGGTAGATGAATGTTGAGGCCGCGAGGCAACTGGTGGCATGAAGTGAAAATGCCAAAAGAAAATAAAGGACATTTTGGGAACATCCAAGAAAAAAACTAACGTCCAGCTTCTCCCCTTATCCTCCACAGAAAAGGTGAAACATCGGGGGCCGAAAGGCACTGGCGACATGATGCAAAAAAGCCAAGGGAAAATTAAAATGACTTGATTTGTCCACTCAAGACAGCTGTAACCCTCCACCAGCTTGAATCCTGTTGATGTGGGGAAACCAACACAAAAATGAAAAAATAAACCCCACCAGACTGCAGCTGCACTGCCTGAGCTTCCACAACGGTCCTAAACTTTGAAGAGTGTAAAAGTTTAGGTGCATCGTACATTGTCACATGTCGCAAACAAAGTGTCTTGCTGAAACATTTTTGTCACAGTAGCAGGCGAAAGTGGGTGGTGCATTGATAAATTGACTCGCGCTGCGTAGCTTTCAAGGGTTCAAAACGCTGTTTCAATCTTGCTCCTTAATAATTACAAATGAGTTAAATAGGTCCATGAAGACAAAGAAACAACACATTTGCCAAGCCTAGCTCGAACTGGCAAAACTTTGCTCCTAAGAGTGTGAGGAAGAAAAATGAGTAGCACATTCTTTTGCCTACAGTGTTTCCATTAAATCTGTCTTTATACATGATGCTACCCACAGAAGGCTGGCAGCTAAACAATTGGAATGAGACACTTCTTTGTACAACTGTATTAAAAGTAAGCACTTTGTCACTCTCACAACGGGCTGGAACCCGCCGCGGTGGCTCAGTGGCTAAGGCATTGTGCTGCTGAGCACGAGGTCGCGGGTTCCATTCCTGGCCGTGGCGGCCGCTTTTCTGATGGATCTGAAAAGCAAGAACGCCCATGTGTACGAGATTTCGGCGCACGTTAAAGATCCCCAGGTGGTCAAAATTAATTCTGAGCCCTCCGCCACGGTGCATCTCATCACCTGCGCTGCGTCGGCCTGTTAAACCCTACAATCGATGAATCAATCATAACGGGCTGGAGGCATACGCGATCCAACTGGCTCACTTGGGAACGCCACAGACGAAAACTTGTTAGCAAAGATTGATGTGCCCATGCAGGGTTCTTAAATGGGAAAGTCTTGGAGTCAGGCTGGGTGACCTTGCAGTGGTGAATGTTGGTAGAGGTTGTACGTATGCAGAGTCCAAAAACGGTTTGACTCACTGGATGTGCTTGGTTGCCCTAGAGGGAGGTCATTAGACCCCGGATTCAACTCTGGTGGAGTGTAGTGGTGGGGTTTCAAGTCGGCAGTGTGAACGGGGCCAGCCACTGGTTTCCCTATTTTGGGGATCCTTCAACTCATGGATGAGCAGAAAGAACTGTCTCTCCGTTTGGTGAGGCCCCACTCATAGAGTTTCATACAAATAACTATAGGGGAAACTGGCGCTAGTGTCAATGCGAACATGGCAGCTGCGCTTACGCTTCAATGGGAATGATGGGTAGTTCTGGAACCGGATTGTGTAGGATCAAAACGGACCTATGACTGCGCAGTGTTTTTTGACAAAAAACTCTTATTGCCCGGTTCTCCGTTTGTAAATTACATGACGAACAAGAAAGTTAGTGACCAAAAACTGGTTTTGTATGAAATAAAACTGCGCGTTTAAATAAACAGCAGACGCGGATTCGAGGAGGTTTGTAGAGACCCGCCGCGGTGGCTCAGTGGCTAAGGCGTTGCGCTGCTGCGCACAAGGTCGCGGGTTCGATTCCCGGCCGCGGCAAAAACGCAAAAACGCCCGTGTGTACGAGATTTCGGCGCACGATAAAGATCCCCAGGTGGTCAAAATTAATCCGGAGCCCTCCACTACGGCGCGCCTCATCGCCTGCGTTGCGTCGGCGCGTTAAACCCTACAATCAATCAATCAATCAATCGAGGTTTGTAGAGCAGGTTTGCCATTTGCCGCCAGCTACAGCAGGACTGAGACTTCTTTAAAAACTATTTGTATAAAAGTTTCAGCGCTTGTAGCTTGTAATACTAAGAAAAGTTTTGTGCTCATGAAAAAAAGAAACCGATTACATTTGGAGAAATTATTCTTGCCTGAATTAGTGACATTCATCAAGCTGCGTTCCTATTAGCCACCGGTGCTGCTGTTCTACGCCGTAGGAGCCGGCGTTCGCACGAAAGGTGTGGCTGTTCCAAGCGATTCGCAACCGTCGTCAGCTTTGACAATACATTGCTCTGCTGAATGAGCAGCGCCGCAACTCCTAATTCGCAGACAACTTTGCCGCTGTTACGATTGAGCCCACCATTGGGCTTCGTTTCAATACTCCTCGGCTGTGCGGCGAAGCCTCCACTACGTGCGCTTTTCAGACAAGCCCCACCGTGTCGGTGACTCATGTTTTCACGTTTCGACAAGCCCGAGTCGGATGCTTCACTTTCGGCGCGTTTCAAACTTCGACAGTTGCCGGCGAGGCGCGTCGAGACTTGCCCAAGGACACGAAAGCCCCGCGTTCGCAGCGGAGTCCTCCTCTCTCCCCTCTCTCAGACTCAGCGTGCGCCGCTGCTACCGACTGCTCACGAACTCTGGAAAGAGTGTTATGTGTGTTTGTGACGTTTGTGGCATGTGCACAATCTAGAGGGAACGCTTGTTTTGATCGTTAGCACTTTGGGTTAGAATACGACCCCTCCAAGCACTATAACTCATCCTTGTTTGAGCAGTGAATCCATGTTGTCACTCTGCTCGAGTCCTGTACTGTAACCTCGCCCGTCGGGGCATTGTTCTTTGGCTTCGGCTCATCTCTCGCTATATGAAGTAAACAGTTACATTAGCCTACGGCTTCTGGACTTCACGGCTGCAACAGCAGCTGGCCGCTCGCTTTACACCACGCTATCAAACGTATGTCGGAGGCGACGGAGCTCGGCTCGGGTCGGCCTTCCCGTACACAGCAAACGGGTTGTCAGCGGTGGGATGACAACGGTCGCAACACTGCACAGAGTGCCATCATTTATGTTTTCGTGCTCGCTGTGCGGCAATGAATTGATAACCCGCCCAATTCGCCACTCTGGTTATAAAACATTCCACTCAGGGCGGCGTCAGTGCACACGAGGCATGCAGTTCAAGGAGAAACGTATTTTTGATCGCTTCTCCCAACACCCCGTGTTGGCAAATGCGTACTTGTAAATCAAAAATGAAAACGAAACTGCCTGAAATCCATAGCAAGTTCCACAAGCCATCGAGCGCCAATCCGAATCCAGAACTAACCATCATGCCCATTGAGGCGTACGATCAAAGCGCCAAATTCCTCTCTAGTTGTTATTGTATGAAACTCTATGGCCCCACCCACTTAGGACTGCACCGGAAAACCCTTTGCCGGTGCCGCTAGTGCATGGTTGCGTTTAAGCACAAGGTCACAGCCTGATAGGAGATGTTATGGTGACTCTTGTCGGGCTGGGCCTTTTGCTGGGCTCGAGCTACACGAATGTTTTCCACGCCCTATCAAGGGCAAGGGTCAGCAAGTCGCAAAGTTTCGACGTGCACAAGGAATAAACGATGGGCACGTTGTCTACCCTATTCTAGTGCTGCGTGGCAATTGTCAGCAGGTTGGCCAGGTGTCTCCCAAAAGTATGAGATACGAGTGAGAACCCTGTAGTGTGGCTCTGAGATGTCCAAACTACGAACACGAGCACGTTTTTGTGGTTGGGCTAATCCTCTTGGCTCACAGCAAAAGCTTAGGTCATTGATTTCATGCTGTAAACCAGCGGTATGTCAGATTAGACTGGGGGTGGTAGGGCTACATGGGGAGATGGCCAATCTGAAGCGATGAACTCATCTTATGAAACAGCCGGGCAGTGCAATAGGAGGCATTGTTTGTAATTCAACACCCGAGAAAGCCTAAGTGCAGGAATAGATACGTATACCTCCATTTAAGTTATTCAGCACAGCTTAGGCTGTCACCTTCATGCAGTGGAAACAATTCCACCCATTTTGTAAAGTGATTTATCACTACCAACAAGTGCTGATAGCCATGCTTGTCTCTGGGAAAAGCTGCCGTCAAGTTGCAGGCAGATATTTGCCATAGCCGCTGGCTGTCGATCGGCGTCATCAGCCCCATTGGACGGCCACCACACCATTTGATGGGCTGATGAACATGAGAAGACCAGCTGTAGTGAAAAGTGTCCCACCTTATGCCACACCAGGGGTGGAATTCTCATGTTTGGTCCCTTTTGTGTCCATTTCAGAAGTGTCCCTTTTGAGCGAGTCTTGATTAGCTAAAAGCGAACAACCGTATGTGACGTAATGCAAGGCTCCTCGGAGCAGGTGATTTGAATTTCGAAAAGATGAAGGTCAATCGTGAATTTTCCAGTTATCGCCTTGTTGTTGGCTAGCCGGCGGAACAGGTGGTCGAGGGGTAATGTAGACACGTTCAAAATGCCTACAGAAGCATTTACACCTCTCGAAGATCACTTTGCTTCGAGGTCTGGGACGAACTTGGCCAGCTGCAGCACGGGCTCAGTGTCGAGGACCATGTGATATGCGCCCTTTGTTTCTTCACTACCGGAGGCTTTCACTCAGTGATCGCGAGTTGGCAAACAATCTCACTGTCGCAGCTCCCTCCGTGAGCCAGAGTATATCCACGCTGTCGCCATCACGCAGTGAAATGAACGGTCCTCTGCAAGCTCAATAGATGTCGCGCAGACGACCACGATTACACAAGTACCCGGCATGACATGTACAACCGTTTATTGATACTTAACGATTAAACATACCAGTTTAGCGTTCGCAGGTTTCACGCGCAACAGGCACATCGTCAAGAAACGAAGATCCTCACCACTTACAAATTTTTTCACTTGTAGAGCACAACAAAAATGTCAACGGCAAAACGATCAAACCAGAAAAGATCACGTCAGCATGCCGAAAGTGCATCCATGCCTAGATACGTAACGGGAGGATTATTTTGATGCGCGGTCATTGTCACTGATCTTTAAAGGGAGACCAAGTGCAAAAAAAAAAAAAAAAAAACTTTACTGTCAAAGGAAACAGCTGGCTGCAACTGCCATCTTTGGACGTTCGTCCTCTTGCGGTTACAGCTTTCAACATCGTCACAAAAAAATCTCATCGCGGCATCGTGGTTAGATTTTCAAAACGCGTTCAAATAAACACACGAAAGATAGTTTTACATGGTTTCAGTTTGTTAAAGTGTGTTTGCAAAAATAGTTACGTTGTTATCAATGTCCCCTCTGCTTAATAACTGGAAGTACGTCACGATGAAAGGGACGAAAAACGGACGTTCTCAAAACGGACAATTACGACAATACCGCCCTAGGTGAGAGTGCGACTGATTTTTGAAAAGAATTTCAATGCATTCACATGCTCGGCCAGTGGTTTTTCATGTACATAACATAGTAGTGTGCATCTCGGACATTTTGGGATTACGACCTGGAATGGGTCAACGGCCTCATCGTCAGTAGCAGCATATTCAGCACAAGATTACCATGTTGTAGCAGGGGAGTATCCTTAGGGAGTATCTTCAGAGTATCCTCAGGAGCGTCATGGTGCTCCACCACCTGGAGGTGGCTGAGAACTTTTTGGCAAAAAATGCCGATGATTACTATACTCCCTAATGCGAAATTTGTGCGCAGCGCGAACTGCAGTCTCCTCGGTTACAGCACATAGCTGCTGCGTCTCAGAAAGTGTTTGCAGGATGAGCGAACGCACGGTGGCGCGTGCTACTTTGCTGTTATCTCGCAGCGCATCACCGCTGCCGAGTATGTTGTTGTAAATCGTGTTTGAACCTCCCATGCAAATATCAGCGATGGTAAGCCTCTGCGTTGGCAGCGTAAACTGCGTCTCGGGAAGTGATCGCAATCTGTGTCTCAGAAAGGGACCGCGAACAGCATCTCAGGAAGTGAACGTGTCATCGCAGTGCGTCACCACCGCCCAGCATGTCTCACTGCCTCCCCCTTGCACTTTCACCATGCGTCATTCAGTATCTCGTGTCGCTTTGGCATACCGCCTTCCCCCACACACTTTCACCACACTTTCCTCCAATTTCTTTCTGTCTACTGTTCTTCCTTCGTTCACTCGGTAACGAGGTCAACACCGTTTTCAAACTGCACTAGTGGGAGCCAAAGTGCTGCACACTAAAAGAACAGTACTGCTGGTCCTGGAAAAGCGCTTCCCTGCTGGATGTGATCCAGGTCTACCCTTAGTTGGAGACCAATCTTTTGCCTGAACCTCCTGCGTCAGGGCACAGGGCCATTTAGATTTGGGCGACCCCCTTGGCACACAAACGTTGCTGGCATGCCAGCTTAGACACACCGGGCAAAAGCAGCAAGTTCGGTGTTATCGGTGCGGGGCAAGATGCGAACAGGTTTGCTCTTCGGGGTATAAGTTGCGCTGGCCTCCACAAAAGAGGACCCCAGACTAGCTGCAGGTGGTGACAGTGCACCAATGACATTTTCCTGCACTGTTGTGCACAATAGTCCGAAAATGGGCTTCGCCACGGCTGCCTGCATTTGCATGTGAAGCATTGTTGCTGGCATCAGCCAAGATGAAGAGCAGGGTGCACGAAAGCACATTGATGACCATGTTGGTTCTCCTCTTCCAATACTTCACGAAAAAATTGTAAGGCTGTATGGAGAAGGGCGTGGTGTACCAACAGTCTTCTAGGGCTCTCGGAGTCGCATAAGCCAAGTGAGTGCACTGTGGTCTGTTTGCACCACAAATTTGGTCGCGTGTGAATAATGATCGAATTTCCGCACCACATACATGAAAGTGCGGCACTCTTTCTCCAAAACTGTGTAGTTCTTTTCTGTGGGGAGAAGGGATTTGCTGGCAGAAGCCAGTGGGTGCAGCACACTGTCGTTTTCCTGGAGGAGGACAGCCCCAATCTCAGGTCGCTTGCTTCAGTGTGGCTGAGAAACTCCTGGTTCAGGTTGAGCAGCCTGAGATGCGCTGTCTCATCAATAGCACGTGACTGGATGTGAAATGCACATTCCTGCTCAGGGCCCTAATGGCGTTCAACAGATTCCCCCTCCAACAGCAACGTTAGAGGACCCTGGTATTTAACACACAGTGAAACAAATGACGAATAGAAAGTGGCCATTCGTGGAAAGTGGTACAGATATACAGGGCCACTGATATCTGTGGACGCAGGAAAGTCTAGGACAGCTCAGAGCTTCCCTGCCATTTGGTTTGGTGGAGCTGTAACTCTGCATGAACCCAAGAAGTTGAATTTGGTTTTGCTTTCGCAAAAAGTCTTTGGTGACAGGTGAACTGCGCCTTGACCTGAGTTCTAGCTCTGTTTGGATGCCTCATATGTTGCTGATCGCAAGTTCCCCTGTATCAACTCAATTGCAGGCAGCAAGTAAGCATCTTTCCGAGTGAGTACATTTAGCGTACGGTAGTTGACGCAGGAGCGAAAACTGTCATCGTTTTTCTCTACCGAGACACCAGGGGATGCCCTGGGTCTGCCTGAGCGCCGCACAACTTTGATCACAAGCAACTTGTCCAGCGCACCGCCACTTGGCATGGCCAGTCGGCTTGAGGTCATAAGAAGCACATCTCCTGTCTTGATCCTGTGGTGTACCAGATCGGTGCAACTGTGCAGATCGGCAGAAAGCTTTGCAAATCGATATTCTCCTTCCACTCCAGTCCAACCACATCAGAGATAAACGAATCAAATACCTCATCCCTCTCAGCCCCGTGCTTACTACACAAGAAACTAGATGCAGTGACTTCCGTTGGCCAAAAAAATTCCCTGGCATGCGGCCCCTTGCACAGAATTGAAGCTTCCTTCACAATAGCAAAAGTCGTCCGGGGTTGGCACAGGCGAGCTAGCAAAGAAAGGGAGTACCACGAGTCTCAACAGTGAAGGAGCATAAATGCGGTTCTATAGCCACCATTCACAATATTAGTCATGATACTGGGCAGCCGAAAAATATCGCAACCGAGAGTCACAGGGACACTCGGCCGTGGCAGGTGGGCCAAGAAAAATCTCCTTGTACGCCCATCCCACCGAACTGTCTAGTACCTTTCGGCGGCACCTATGCGGCACAACACCTCTGGCAAGGCTGGAAACAGCTCTAAACACCCTCTGCTGAACAGAATTTTGTTGTAACAGGGTCAACATTTCATCCCTGATTAAAGGAGCACGTTGTCCTGTGTCCAACAATGCCAGAAATTTCTGGCCCACAATGACAGTAGTGATGAATAGAGCCACTAAATAAGCTGCGTTTAAGCTCATCTAGTGGCTCTAGGGATGAACACTGCAGGCACGCCAGCAGGACAATCTGGGTGGCTTACAGAGGGTGTCAAAATTACTTTGGCCGAGCATGCTTTCCTATTTGCCTGGTGTGTTGCATACCCCAACTGCATGGGTGGGCGGGTACAGTTTGTATGGTATGTGGCCCCCTTCATTGCCACAAAAACAGTGCAGTCCAATACGGGTGCATCCACGATGGGCTTCTCTTGGCACATCTCCTCCTGCCAATCGACTAACAGGGCAGTTGAGGCACTGCAGCATTGCTTGAAGTCAAATGCAATCCCTTGCGTGATCATTAGGCCAATGCTCAACACTGGCTGAGCAACATCCGTAAATGTGCGGGTCTAAGGCGCACTTGCTGATTCCCCCGCATACCTGTGGGGAAACTCCCTTCCGTGCACAGGGAGTTTGAGAGCCTCACTTGCAGGAAGAGGAAGGTGATACACGAGACGAGCGAGTGTACATATGCTTAGCCACAGTGGCCAGCTCCTCTGAGTTGGGAAACCAAGTTTTCACGCTAGTACTATATTCCAAAAGTAAGGTGGGACCACCTGATAACCATTTTGACTTGTTTTTCATTCAAGGCTGTCAATACGGCAATTTGGTGAAGGTGCTTTTGGTCACGCAATAGCGTGTGTGACCAAAAGCGTGTGTGACCAAAAGCGTGTGTACACAGTTCAAACTCGTGCTGCGTCCTACAGTGGCAGTCTATGGGGAGAAATTAACAACGGATTGTCGCCCCTGAGCTCCGCAAGCGTAATGGCTCGTGACAGGACAGCCCATGGCAGACACGACACGAGTGGCCATATCACTGTTGCCAAGCCCCATGGCTGTCCGACAGTGCATGAGAGACTCAAAGAAATTGGTT